>NC_141355.1:18456702-18949202 GCF_057382095.1 Aulonocara sp. 'chitande type north' Nkhata Bay | reverse complement strand
ATTTCATCAGAGGCACGCCTCCACGACTGCGCGTCACGACACAAGTCTTCCAACTTCTCCTGTGCTGCGTTCAAGTTCCGTTGGAAAATTAGACGTTTGCACTCCATCTTTCTGAGGATTTAGACACAGCTTGATATCCCGCAAACTGACATTTTTGGAAGAAGACTTGAGAATACGGAAGACGTCACTGATGACTAAAAGTGGAACTTTTGAGCTGTCTATTGATTAAAATATGAAATTCTGCAATTAGCGTTTTTTCTTTACTGCGCTGTGTGATTTCTGTGAATAAGAACAACTGTCAAACAGCTCCGGGATGACCATTACCATGCAACAGTGGCTGAGGAATTTAAAACGCAATTTAAACGCACTAACTTTATTACTGTAATACTTTAATAGCCTAAATCTCGAGGCTTAAGAGGAACACTTAAGGCCTCCTCAGCGATTAGAACACGCGGGCCAATCATGTCCTGTATATATCATCGTATCCCCGCCCAGAAACTATGTTCTTTTCATCCTATTAACGCAGAACGGCCCACAAAGCGTGCTGCCTTTGGCAGATACAGCCCTTGCATCCACTTTGCACTGCCTTTAATCACTACCTAATAATCAATCATTGGTAAGCACGGGGTATTTTTTTTTATGTTATCCACGCAACTGTCTGCATGTCAGTGGGATTTAACTACGTTTCCCCTTTAACCCTTGCAAACACGCTCTATCCAGGTAAATAATGCAAGACTGTTATTATTATTCATGGGCAATGGAGAGAAATTTTCTCCTAAGGTTACTCCGGGTTTTCAGGCATAGCAACTACCACGTTGCAACTGTAGCCTACTGCTACTAAAGCCAGTAAAAAAGGAGATCACAGACTGGACCAAGGAGAATACATAGCGTTTGCTATCATATCTTCCAAGATCTCAGTGTCTAAGAATTTACTGCTGGAATGCTGAGCTTTGCTTTGTCAGCAAAATACCTCCAGTTTTCTTCAAGCAAAACTATGTTTAATTGAAACTTTAGCAGGTTTGCTTTCAAGGCAGGAGCTTTTACCAGTCCATCTGCCACTCACTATAGTCATAGGCATCATTTTATCTTTCACTTATTTGACACACTTAGGATACTGATACAGTCACCAATTTGATCATGTGAATATCTTTGAAAGCCAGTCTGCCAACTTTGTTTGGAGGCTGTGCAAGACTGAAGACGGACATCTACTGGCAGAGTTTGGTACTGTAATCTCTAAAACAAAGGCGGCGCAGGCTCTTACGGCTACATCAAGTCAGTGCTGTCACTCGGAGCCACCTCAAAAGAGGCAGCTTACATCTTTGAGACAGATTCTATATCGCAGGTTAGCCATGGGTGTCACAACATACTGAGTTATATTAAGCATTTTAAAGAGAAGGTCAGTGTGTTATTTGACCTAAGTGCAGCAATCATATATAAAATGTTTGTGTTCGTGTAGATTCTTGCACATCATGCACACACGCAGACACAACGACAACAAACAGGAATCAAACAGGAATTCAGTGCACAAATAGTCAGACGGTACGTCTTATATCTATCTTTCCAATGCTGTCTTGAAGCCCTGAGAAAATACTGCCCCCTGACCTGGCTGGCATGGCCACAATGAAACAGCATGAAAGATGGGCTGGAATGCCATTGGAGAAAGCAGGGGTTCAACACCACTGGCACAGAGAGGGCTTAGGAAATGTGGAGAGCCCCCCCCCCCCCTATTTTTTTGGGGGGGAGAAGTGTACTTGTGAGAGAACTCTTAAGCAGCACAATTCTGAGGTGATGTCTGGCCCCATTCAGCTACAGTAAAACAAAAAGGACTGTGTTTTGTTAGACAAGCTTTATGGGTCTTTTATTAACTGTGTGGGAAGTTTAGTCCCGTAGCTTTTACACTTTGGTGAGATTAAAGTTGGGAGAATGGGTTGAGATCACTCTTTTGGCAGGAATGCTTCGGCAAAGAGGCGTCTTGCTGCTTGGACAAATGCTCAGTTTTGTCTGCAGTATATTTAGTGCTCCTCTGGTTTAACCAAAGGAAGGAATGGCATGTTGAAATGCATTTATTTCGATAGAATTCATTTTGTTTAAGCTTAGTAAAGTTCAAGACTAATATCTGTTTTATTTTAACTGCAAGTAAGGGGTAAGGTTTGCTCTTCAGATGTATTGCTAAGGGATAACAAACAATAAATTTTCGAATCAATTCATTTCAGATGTTTACTCATAAAGAAATTCAAAACGAGCATTTTTTGGTAGTGTTTTCTTGCGTTTATCTCATCCCCTCCTATCCACTCCTCCGCTGACCCTATTCTCACCCTCGCCGCACACTCATATATCCAACAGGCCGGCTCACCCCCTGCCCCAACACTGTGCTGGAACTGTTCTAAAGCTGTCAAAACACCCAGCTTCTCACACTCCCTGTGTCCACACAGAGTTCGCTTTAAGTGCACACCCTCCCAAAACTCTAACAAACACACACACTCTTAACAAAAAAACAGCCTATGCAACCTATTCACTGACACAAGTAGGTCAGAGCTCCAGTGGGTCTTGCAAACAGTCCACCATCACCCTGGAACTGATAACGATATCAAAGATTAAATTCTACCTTCGGCACTGACTCACACACACATATCAAAGCACACACACCAGCAAACATTACACTCCATATGTGGATCTACAGGATGAGAGCATTCACTTGTGTGTCTAGCGGGATGATTTTGTCATACAATTTTGTTTTAGAGGTGAGGGACAAGAAAAAAAAATGTGGCATTTGCTTCTCTGGGAAGAAAATTCAGATATGAAAGGTCAAAGGTGAATCTGGAGTAAGTGAACGTTAGTGAAACGAGCTTGTGGGAAACTGGCATTTCTACAGTACATGATTGATGGTGGGAAAATATTGAAAAAAAAAAGCTCATAAATTCAAATATGTCAGTTTTTTTTATTCCCACTGTTAAGCTCTGTCTCTTTTTTCTCTCTTTCCCTCACACAGACACACACATACACAGAGTGGCATGGAGAAGTGGCTGAGTGTTGCCAGAGCCGGCACCCTGGCATGAAATAGAGTGTGTTTTGTAACAGCCGGCCTATTTGGCGATGGGCGATGGCACAGTGTGAGTTTACGTGAAAAACATTTAACGCTAGATAAGGCCTGAGACAAAGTATAAAATGAGGCAGACAGGCAAGGGCGCAAAAGAGGAAGTGAGGGAGAGAGGCTGGAGGAATTGTTTACTTGCGAAGTTATCAGTAATATGCCTTATCATGAGCCAGCTGGAAAACTACATGTGTGGGACCAGTGGTCATTGCTTTATTACACGCTAATGAAGACAAGTCACTGCACTGCTTGTGACCGAACGAGTGAAACCTTTAAAGAAAGCGACAATTGATTGGTCAGAAGATATTATAGACTATTAAAATGCTTAAATGGTGTTTTGTGTTAGGGAGACATAGTTATCTTTTATGCCTTGTAAAACAAAAACTAAAAAACAACAGCTATATTTAAACGCACACACACACACACATACACACACACAAACACACACACACAAACACACACCATGTTGCTTGATTCAGACACGTTAGCATTTTTGAGACTGTTTTTTTTTTTCTTTTACATGCACACTCGACCACCCCCTCAGTCTCTGGAAGGAATAAATATAGACTAATTTGTTTGAGCTGCTAAATTGCTAAAGTTCAAGTTCTGCAGCAGACCCAATATAAGAGGTAAAACTTTCTGTTGACATACTTGTCTGCAGCTATTATTCCCCCAGTGTCATAACATGTGGGCCGGCAGCTTGTTGAGTCTGACTGCTTGGCTGCAGAAAAATGTTCAACGACTTTAATACAGATATATTTCCAGGTCAAGTTTGTGCTGTTGATGCTGGTGGGCCATGATGGTTGAATATGTTGGGAATGTGAAGTGTCTTTAGGACAGGGCGAGAGGCTGGGAAAAGGAAAGAGGAGGAGGGCGGCACCACTGAGGGTTTATTGTGGGGAGAGAGGGGAAGGTCTCTTTGTTTAACTGCCTGCTGTCTGTCTGAGAATAAACAGACCTCTGATTATGATATTAATGCCAACTTAAATGTTTCACAGTGTGGTGCCTGGCTTTCGCAATGAAGTGCCTGGAGTGAAAAAGAACACGGTGCTGTATATTCCTCGCTGTCCTCAACTAGCAGCCCTAGAGTGCCAAAATGACCCAGTTAGAGCAATGCGGCATCTAGCGCACCCAACCACAACCCCATAGCCCATCGCAACCACCGGCAGATCATATTCAAGTCAAGTTACTCAAGTCTCTCTGTGGATATAGTGTCTTTGGCACAGCCTCAAGTACCCAGTACTCAGTTCTAAGTAAAAACACTTCAGTGGCAAATTCCAGTGATTCCATCGGCTTTGTGTTTGCTGAATCGTTTTCTTGTTTTAAATTCCTTGCTTGTAAGCCTATTTTATCCAAAATCACAGCCAGAGACAAAACAGCAGTGAGTGATAGCCAAGGTGGATATGGGGTTTTGACATGCAGAAGAGTGAAAAAGTAAATTCTTGAGTGGCACAAACCTTCTGCGATAAAGACAGACTATGCATCTGCCTTTGAAGTTATGTACTTCCTGCATTCTGACTTTGGGGGATTGAGGTTGCACAGGCATGGCTTGCTGAGCTCCAGTGCATGCAGTAACAGATAAAGATTTACAAAAAAAAAGTTGGCTTTTGGTTCAATTCAGGTTTACAGGAGTATGTGCACGGACAGACAAACAGCCTCCCTGATGCTCTAAAAAGGCAACCTTAAGATCATATATGAATGCAAGGAAATACACATGTACACTCTCTGCTGGACAGACACACAGGTCAACGGAGGTGCCTCTTAAGCTGTAGCTGTCAAGTGCCAGGGCTAATCGTATTAAGGCTCTCTTCAGCCGTTGGTCCGAACTCTTAAAGTGATAGTTCAGTTTGGTGGAAACTTAGCCCTATTTCTAACCTAAACATATCTGTACAACCTGGGTGTTTTTTAATTTTACCAGGGCTGGCAGCTTTTTATATAAGGCGTCTCTCAGAAAACCTGAGCACAGGTTGATACATAAAGAGTCCTTTTTACTAATTTGTGATAAATGGAGCATATATTATGCTCCAGTAAAAAAAAAAAAGATTACTTTAGTTACCATGACAGGTGATGGCTAAGCCGATTAGGACCCTAAGGATTCATAGGCTGTGCAGGTATCAGAGTATTACACTAGTGGAGATGAGTTAGGTACTTAGGTCAGGGGGGCAGCAGGAAATTATGTGAAGCTGGGGTGTGAGATTCAGGTTAAGGAACGACACAGAGACAGATATGGAAATGGGGATGGAGGCTGGGAAGGAAGTAGGACCAGAGCTGGAGTAACTTCAGAAGCTGAGGGCAGAATTTAGGTTAGCACAGGAAACCAGTGTCAGGAGGCTTTAGCCTTGAAGGAGATTGACTCCTTTAAGCAAGCAACATATTTAGCATGTCATATAATTTAAAAATACACTTAAGAATAGAGAACAGGCCCAGGTTTAGTACACCATGGTTGATATGATTGATTTTTATTCTCCTTCCTGCCTTGAACAAGTTTAGTGTATAATCCATGAAAAATTTTCATTGTCAGCTTGAAATTGATATAATCCTTTTGATATACTGTCTTAGTATGCCCTTTAGTAAATCCATCAGCAGGGATCAGTGATGATCTTATCGGGAATTACTTGGAAAGTGTTGTATATAGGATACTGTGTTACTTAATTTTAATAATATTGTGATGGCAGGGAAAGAGTAAGCAGATCGGTTGTTAGAATTACATTTTTATATCCTTTATAAAAGAGGAAACGCCACCCATTAAACAGGCATGGTGCTGCAGGCGTAGCACTTCTCGGTGATCCGTTGGCACATTTACTTAAAGAGATTCTTTTTTTTCTTTCTGAACAAGTGTTGAACATTAGTGTGAGATTACAAGTCCAAGAGAAACCTTTCTTTATCCTTTATCAAATGGACTAAATATTTGTATTTATTGCATAGGTAACTGTGGTTCACCATGGTTGCCTTGTTGATAGTCACTGCAGTAACAACATTATTTGAGAAATCTATTGGCAGGAATGAGAGAAAATGCCACCAAACACTAGAAATTAATGATGCATTGTAAAAGGGAAAAGTATTTAGTGCTTTGTAATAGTTTTATGGGAAATATTTAGGCTCTCTCAGCCTTAACGCGCCCAGCCAAAATGCATGCGAATGCAGATATTTATGTTGTGCAGAGTGCTATGCACTACACCGGGCATTTAAGAGTTTTATTGACCAGCACTTTACAGCAGATCAAAGGATGGAGTCTCTTTCGCAATACATGCAATCTATAAGTGGGTCTTGACATTTTCCCTACTACCCGTGGTAAGGTTAGAAGTATTAGTGACCTCTCTGAACCACATATAAGACTAAACTTTGGAGTGAGGTTAAGATCAGATAACTAACAAGAAAAGGGGAAGAAGAAGGAAACTGGGCCCTTGAAAACTGCATGAATAAAAAGAAAAAAAAAATATTTTTGATTTTGTTCTTTATCTTGTACAAAAAGAAAAAAAGGTCCAATTCAAACTGCTAGGTTTAAGAATATTTTGAAAATGAACATTAAATTTAATGTTTCAAAGTTCTAAACTTGTGAGACAATAGGACAGAGAAGGGACAGAGGCAAAGGAAATGCTAAAGTTGTGAGGAGAGAGATGTATTTGGCCTCAGCACAGGTCAGTCAGTATTCTCAAAACAGCCTGATCAAACAGAGAACGAAGCCAAGACAAACACCTCTGGACTTCAGTCTGGCACAGAAAAGCAGAACTGTAGGCCCGCCGAGATCACACTCCACAAAGTCAGTACATCAACCCTGCTCACTCTGCAAAATACTGTGTATCAGAGATTCCTAATCTATTTGGCTTGCAAACACCACAGCTTAGGAAATTCTACCTATGAAAGCCCATACCACAGGTCAAACATGTCGGCTGGATTATGAGTTTTCATTATTTTCTTTTAATAATCAAAAATATTCCAACTGCTATGTGTGGCATTTAATTTGTTAAATTGTAAAAACATATAACTTTGTGTGTTCTCTTTTGAAAACTGAAAGATCCTTGTCAAATATTGTAAATGAGCGTGTTAATGTAACATTTCTATGTTTGATATAATGCACATTTTCATCCTCGCTTCCATTTTTCTTGCAATATCCATATTGCTATCAGCCTAATGCAGTATCCATCTGCTTCTATTTAAAAGACACTTGCTTACATAAAGAAACAGATATGAAGATAGAGAGGAGGGGAAGAGCATAAGTGTAAACAGCAACAAAAAAAAAAAAAATCACAGGGAGACTCAGAAATAGTCAGATAGCCACATTACAGAGCACCATGGCATAACAGGAAGGCCCTTTGTTGTGTTTACTTCAAATAACCTGCATATCATTTATCTAGTTGCGCTGCTCTGCAGAGTTCCTCGCATTGTATTAGAATTGAGAAAACAAAACAAAAACAAACGAATTGTTAGGTAAAACCCTTGCATCTCACAGATAAAGCATTTACCTCGATAGCAATGCATTTTTAATTTTATTCAGTTCAGCCCATTGAGTGGGTTTTATAATCCCGAGTGGTCAAAGCATTTTCTCAGGCAGTGCAGGTGGCATGTAATCCGTCAGCTGGCCTGAAATCTCAAAAAAAGAAAAAAAAATCATCAAATGAAGAGATATGATTTTCACCTAAAAGCACTAAATTGGAGTATCCTACACACGCTGCTCGGCTGTATCGCAAAGGAGGTCATCATGCAATCTCCAAATGCAGGAATGTCATTAAATAAGACAGCAAATGTGTGCGCAGAAACAAAGCTGATATCCCGTGTACAGAGGCATCCCAAAATAGTGATGGAAAAATCTATACTAGCGGTTCCTTTTTATTTATTTCCACACCGCTGTGCCATGGCCTGATGATACAACCAGCATGCAATTATCACCACGCACTGTGACCACATGTCATTAATTTGCTAAGCCATAGCACGGCCACACAAGTTTTAATCGTTTGATTAAGGGCGTGGGGTTAGGCTCTTTTGGATGCTCCACCATCAATGATACCAGCTAATCCTAGCCACTTGTGGGCACAGGTCATTTCAACCAAATAAATGTTAAGATGAAGCACAAAGATATTCTCTTTCAAAGATGAAACTAAAAGACAGCTGACCAGAAAACCATAATGGAGCTTAACAAGACTCAAGAAGTCAATATTTTTGTATAACCTGGCCTCTGATGTTGTTGAGTGCATTGCTATTAAGTATGTTGGGCCATTAAACAGGAATGAAGATAATAAAATGATTAAATATTTATGTTAACTCTGGTGATGTATTCCAGTGGGACAGAGAGAGACAGAAACAAAGACCGAGAATATTTCATTGCCAGTCAGTGCAACAATTTCCAAACTGTCTGCTTTAAGAAGACCACAGGTGATAAACCAGATTTTATTGTCTAACCCTTAAATTGTATTTTGTGATCCGCTGTGTCTGACCTCAACCTACATGACTCAGTGTTTTATTGTTTTTCCCCTCAATAGATTTAAATGAAGGAAAAGATCCCTGTATTGCAATAACTAAAAATAGAACATGGCTTAAAATGTCTAGCCACACCACATAATATGTGATGAGTCAATTTCCAATTTTCATGAGGAAACAAACCACAGACACTGCAGTCCTGCATACATCGCGTTTGCTTCTATCAGTTATCATATCTGATTAATTTATTCTGGAGTGTGTGTGTGTGTGTCCTTGACTGTGTGAGAAAGCGAGACAGACAGAGAGCCGAGAGAGCATCAGTCAGACATGCTGCATCATTCTGAAACAGCAAAAAATTGGGCAGCGCTCGAATAAATGGCACGTGGAGGGCGATCACGGGGCAACAATGTGTACGTGTCAAAGAAGACATGCAAGGAAACACCTTAAATACAGCCAACCGCACAAGCACAGGCAAAATTACAGATTAAAAATCCTGTGGTTTCATGGGTGGTTCAGCCAAGACTGAAGCTGGTCTGACCTGGATTAGCAGGAACGGCACCCTTGGGTGTTCTGCTCTCTGAGAATCTGCGTTTGGCTATTACTAGACGAGACAGATACTGTATGTATGTGTCAGTCTGTTTATGTCTATACAGTGTGGTTTGGAAATGTTGGTTTTTGGAGTTTAAAAGCTTCACTGTGTGAGTCATTGTTTCTATATTTGTGGGTCTTGTGTTTGACTGCATTAAAAGATTTTTTGGATGCATCCCTGTGATGGGAAAGCTGCTAGAATGACTAAAGAAATAACTGAAAAATCATCTTTACACTGCAAGTGTCCTCTTTAAAACAAGTGGGGACAGAAATTGAGTGGAGGACAATGCTAAAATGAGCAAATATGTGTGCGAAACTTCAGAGAAACTCTCCTTTTCTTTATGTCACTTTCTGTAACCCAAGGAGAGCTTCTGGCAATGTAGGTGCTAATTGGTTTTTGTTTTTTTCCCCCCCATCCTTAGTTAATGAAAGCCAAATTGCTGTTATGAATGGATAGACAGGCAGGAAAGGAAAGATGTGAAAACAAACAGGAAGATAAGGAGACAGAGTTCCAGGCTTGCAGGCATCGAAAATAAAAGACGCTAGAGATTACTGCTGTGTGAGCAACACGAGCTAGATTTATGGAGCTGCGCGGGCCCATTCGGGCCTGGGAGGTGCTTAGAGCGTCCTGTAGGCGATGCAAGGAGACAGCCACACCCACACAACTCCACACATATACATCAATAGCCAAAAGGCAACCTGTTATGATATGCAATGTCATTTTGTACTGCAGAACACGCGCACTCCAAAACATCATCGCAATTTGGTCAGTCATATGATGCTGGAGCCAGTTCACCAAAAGGGATCGGCTTTCTGCCACAAATGAGAGGAGCAGATGCTAAAGAAAGATTTCCAGGGGTCAAATTGCATACAGCCTTGCACACATGCAAAACTATGCATGCATAATCATGCACAGTTGCACAGGAAGATGTAGTCGTCACAGTGATAGAGCCGTACGACCAGGACACAATCACAACACAAGCATGAACATAAATAGAGACGCAGTACAGCCAAGCCACCAAATGGTGCCACTTGGTCTCGGGAGAATATCTCGCCATCCTTTACTGGATGCACATGCAGACACACACGCACCCAAGTTTCCACACAGCAAAATAGAAACAGGACAACAGGTTACAACGAGCAAGAGATGTGATTAAATAGAGAAATGGAGAAACTATAGCATGGGTTGAGGAGTGTAAAAGCAGAACAATCTATATGTGTCTCTGCATGCCAGACTGTCAGAGCCACTGTTAGCTCACGGCCGTTTCAAATATCAGTCCACTAGTCTTTTTTTTTTTTGGAAGTTTCTTTTCAGCTATAATTTTAGGTGGCCCTAACCTACCTCAGCTCTCTGGTAATCTGTCATTTTGCAGCCACACAATGCAGTGGCAGGCAGCGTTTCCTGCATGACGGGCACTGAATCCAAGGCACATCTGGAAAAGCCAAAATCTAAAAGTTAAAATACCACAAACAAAATGACTTTTGCAGCATAAAACCTTTGAAACCAAAAACCTTAATCGTATTCTTTCAGCAGTGATGTTGTGTAATATGCCTTCCTATCAGTGCAGCGATCTCAGATCTCTAGACACAACCCCTGTCAGCCCCTGGCCTCAATCCAGCCTGGAGCTATCTGAGGAACCACAAATGGACAAAGACACCCTCTCTGAATTCAGCCAGCTCTCTTATCTCCTCTCGTTTGATCGTGTGGTCCTGTCCCACCCCGGTCCGTCCTTGTTGATGATACAACACCTTCTTATCCAAGTCTCGCACAACTAAAACATATTCCCTCACGCACAGACTCTCTGGCCTTGCAAATGTGTGTTTTGCTTCCCGTATGCATCATATAATGTAGACATTCAGTTTTTTGTACAAAAAGAACTTTGTTCAGATGAGCAGTTTCAATCTGTAAAGTAATCGCACCAAGCCACACTCGCAAGTACAAAGAAATCAGCGAGTGCTAGGGACACGGTGCAGCTGATTATCATAAGGCAAATGTTCAACATGTGGAAAGAGATCATTTCTAAAGGGATGTTTTGTTTGTTTTTTGAACAGATTGTGATGAAGAAGAAGAGCCAGTTGTTAACTTATCTGGTTTTTTTCTTTTTTCTTTTCATTTCTTCTAATGAAATCATTCCTTTATCAGCTTCTTGGTTCAAACAGAAAACAGGACAGATCTGAGAAAAAGAAGGGTTCTGCCTTCATGTTTACAATAATATGGAATAGGACTCTGTCAGAATTTCTCATTCTCACTCTCTCAGCCTGCTTTACTCTTTCCTCCATGGCCGAAACCTCTTCGTGTCCCTCTTCTTTGAACTCCTCTCCTTTTTCTTCCCTCTACAGCTCAATTTCTCCTATATTAATTTGATACAATCTGCTTCTCTTCTCTTCTCCCAGCAGACAAAGGCCTATGTTCTTTCTCACTCTGCATTCTGCTCTTGCATACACATTCTTTGCTCACTGACACGCCATTTAAAACAACAACAACAACAACAACCAGAGAAGCAGCCAATAAGAAACAAACTGTACAATTGGCATCGCCAGCACAATCCCTTCTCTTATTCTCTTTTGCCCACCCACCCTCCCTCTCCATCCCACCACCACCACCTCCACCACCACCATGTTTTCTCTGTTCAAAACTTACTAAAGAGGACAAACATCATGTGGTGCTGGGAAAAGAAGACACTGTTGCAGGATGACTGAGTCTCTGTTATATTTTCTCCATTCTGTGTGTGTGAAGAGTTATGTTGAATTCCACCAGCGTGTGTGTGAGCGTCACTTTATTACTAGTTACATCTAATACACCTACCACACACACACATGCACCTCACAGACACCAACTATTCAAATTGTTCTTGAGCCGAGGTGCAGGCTTAAAGCAGACTATTTGTGTGTTTTAGTTCTGTGCATGAGCATGTGCGCGCATGTGACTGTGCATGTGCGTCGTATTGCCCAGATCACACAAAGACACTTCTTCTTATACGATTCCCAGCTGTGTGGACTTGGCGCGCTAGTCAGCCATTCGACAGCCAAGAATGTTTGGTGTGCAACTCTACTGGAAAGCCCCAGTTACCCACACACACTTACTTAAACACACACTCACAAACACATATGCACCGCATCTACTGAGACATCCTACTCCTCTGAGCAGACGCAGGGAAGGGCCTCACCCCAAAAGGAAGAACGGTTCAAATTCCACAGCTGATAGAAAAAACACTGAACAGCGAGGGAAAAGTGGAGGAACTGATGTCAACTTTTGTCACACCATCCCTACACCCACCACATTTTCACCATGCTTCTATTGTGGTTGATGAAGGGGGGGAGGGAGGGTGTTTCGACTGTTGTCAGAGAAACCAGTTTTCTTTCCATGCTTTGGCCAGTAACTGCAGCGAATCACTGTTTGGCTCTGTAGACACTAAGTGACTCCATTCTGCAGCTATTCCTTTAAGCTTGACTCATGTATCCAGACTTCTGCAGGTGGTGAGCACATCTAATTCTGTATTTAACCAAGCTAAGCAAACTAGCAGTTGCAGGGAACATCACCATATGGCAGAAGAAACTGGGATTTACAGTAGAGCACAGCTAAACAAGATGATCTGTGCAGTTCTTCCCCCTTTTTACCACAAAAAGAAAAGTGGGAAGAGTATGAGGTAGAACTTCCACTTGCCAAAAACAAAAACCCAAACTGCCCTTTTAGGTAGGTCACAAAGTTTCATTAGTGCTGTGCAAATCAGTGTTTTTGTGTGTATGTGTGTGTGTGTGTGTGTGGGGGGGGGGGGGTTCTATAGGAAGATCTACAAATAAAAAGATAAAGTAAAATTTCAATTACTTTTCAAGTGTTTGTTCAGTACACCCCCTCTAAGATAACTTATGTAACCTCCCAAAAAGCTTTCGGAGAAGTTCAAAACGGAGGCTATTCTAGTTCAGCCTGCGATATGTCGATAGCGCAATACACTGAACAGCCCAAACTAATTGAATCGTTATGCAACCCTTTGCTGTCTGTCCACATGTGGTCTTGCACTGTGAACTGCTCTGTAGCGAGCATACAGATTAAATGGCATGGCAATACACGTAGCATGTGCAACAATCCCTGTAATCTCCTACCTTTGAAACACATTCGCTTCTGCAATCAGTTCAGGGCTCTTTTATTTCCCCCCTTCGACGTCCACTTTAAGTTCACACCTCTCCGCTGCTCTACTCCATTCGCTTTATTCTGGGCAGCGCTCGTCTCTCGCTTCTCCCCATTAAACTGCAAGGCACAAACAATTGCGATCACTTAAGAGCATTCCTCGGGATGACAACATCTAATCATAACTCACATGCTTTAACACTTGCTCCTCCGGTTCAGCACTTGAAATTCCTCAAATCATCGCTTTCGTTTCGTGTAAAGATCTGCCAGAGCTGACAGAAGAAAAATACTCCCGACTGTTGTAGCCGAGAGACGCCAGGAGAAATGCAATTACACGGAGACTGCTGCATATTGCAAAACCTGCAGACATGCTCTTGTTTGCAGACCCCTGCTATTGTGCTCCGGGATCTGTCTGGGTAGTTGTGAGCCTGTGGTCCTGATGCGAGTTTTTCCACGTCCCTTTGTTGTTTCTGTCACACCTACAAGGAGGGAACACACGGAGGAGGGGAACCTTGCCCCTGCTTTCTTTTGTCTGACTGTTTTTACCCAGCAGAATCATGGCTGAACTACTCTATTTCTTTTTTTTTTTCTTTTTTTAAATTTATTTTATTTTGTTTGTTTCTTAAAATATTACACTTTACGTCGCAGACGTACGAGCGTCTCTGGCATACATTTCATCCTCGTGGCATCAGCCCCGTTTCGATCTTTTCTGTCTTGATTTATATTTCTTCCATTTTTATTTATTTGTAATCCGCCTATAACTAAACAGCATATCCCTAAATAAAAGTGCATTTGCCCTTTGTTCTATCTCACCCGCACTTTTATCTTTTAGTCCCCCGTCTCACCGAATCCCTTGCCAGAAGTTTGGTCCTTGCTGGGGAGTAGACTGTCGCCGCTGTCTCTCTCTCTCTGTCTTCTCCTCCCCTTTCCTTCCCGCGTTGTCTTTCCCAGGCGGTGGCAGAACCCAGTTGTGCTTCACTCCAAACCATCCTGCATGGACAGCACGCCAGCGCTTATCAACGAGCACAGTGATGACTGCATCACTGCTTGTCACAAGCGCCACACCCATCCATTCATAAAGCAAAGCGAGTGCCAGCCTCCAGACCAGACTGCTCGCTGGGTGAGGAGGTAGTAAAACAACCACAGTGCTCCTTAAGGGGAAAATGGCTATAATATTCGTTTAGAAAGTCATGCCTTATATCTCTGTGTCTAAGGTGCTGAATTATGAATTTGTAGCCATTTAAATAAAATAGATCTCACCGTGTGAGTATGAAGTGATGAGTGTTTTACCATAGTAAACGTGATGGTTGGGGAAAAAACGTCAGCACTACGCAAGCATCGTGGTCTTCATAGTGACTATAGGATGTGTGAGTTTACGTCTTTTGCTTAGTACTGTTTATGTATTCTAGTATAATTAAAATTGTAACACCTAAATAAATAAATAAAAAATCATTTTAAACACTAATAATCTGACACGTAAGATGCAGAGTCACAAACTTAACAAGTGTGTATCCGGGATCAAAATGAAGGTCAAGTTCAAAGTTGGGTGTTTTGTTTGATTCATGAACATAGAGCGAAGGGCACTAAAGAGTTCAAGGTTGCTTTCAACTTTACACCATATAACACAGTCTTTCAACATTTTAATGTATTTGTAACTCCTCATAGATTATCCTTGACAGCTTTATAAAATATTTTCTATAATGGGTGTTGCAGTTGGATTTATCCCACCCCCTCTTGCCACTTATTGAAATATTTTGTCAGAATGATAGATAGATAGATAGATAGATAGATAGATAGATAGATAGATAGATAGATAGATAGATAGATAGATAGATAGATAGATAGATAGATAGTAACATAGCTGACTTCAGCATATGCACCTGAACAAGTCTGTGTGTGGAAGTCCATGTAGTTCATAATATGGCTGAAACTGTTTACACCTTTGTTTTTATTCTTTCCACTACTCACCCAAGTTCAAAACTATTTGGGGGGATGTTTTGGCGTAGCAAAACACTATTGTAAGGTCTTGTATAGTCACTCTTTGGAGAGGATGTTGGCTACAGAGCCATTGTTCCACAAATACAGGTTGAAGTTTTTTCTGAGTAGAAACAATTCATCACTAGTCAATCAGCTGCCATTAGTGCTCTCCGTCTTTGTTATTCAGACACTTCAGTTGCCCATTTAGCACTTGGTTCTGTCAGATAGACATTTTATTTTAAGAATTAATTTTACCATTAGGTTCAGTAGTTTGTTTGTTTTTTTACTAGTGTTTGGGATAGTGTTATCAGTATTATCACGACTGTATGGGGTATTTATGGGGGCAATAGTTAAAAAGTTAAGGACAAGTATTACGATACAAAACCAAACCTGTTGTTAAGGCAGCAGACTCATAATCTCAATGAACGCCCAAGCCTCAGTAAACATATGCACCAAATATCTCTTCATTCTTCTTGTATTGACAAATCTAACCATTAGCACAAGCAAAAATTAAAGACTGTATATATATGGTCTACATTTTTTTTTCCAACATTAGTCAACTCATTTATTTTTTTCACACCTAGTTGTATTTTTTTATTTTAGCAACAAGGTGAGCCAACAGTCTTCTAGGAACAATTCACCTTCTTTGAACAACCGTGAAGATGTAAGGCTAAATAAGCAAAGCAACACGTCATTTGGGTCAGTTTGTGTAACCTTCAGGATTTAAGATTCAGTATTTTCACTGCCACTGTGTTTAAACATAGTTGTGTGAAATGCTTAAAATTGGGAGCTTTTATTACAAACTGGATAAAAGGATAAAAGTCAAAAGGGTACACAGTTCCAGTGATAATAATATGAATAACTGCTAAAAGTTAAATAAAATGAAATAAAATGGTATCAGTCCTAGCTTACAACTTGTACTTGCACTTTCATCAAAACAAATCAAATCAAATTTGAAAATATTACAAGTGTTTATAAAAATACACCTTTGTGTGGAAGGTAATGTACAATATAACACAACAGGAAAAAATGATCACTTCAATTTATTCTTCACCATAAACTTGTTTTTTTGAATTGTCAGTGAAGTATTTGACCCCCACCTGTCATCAGCATTTCTGTAAATAGAGGTCTTTTCTCTGTATATTCTCTTTTTGGCAAAAGCATAAATGTCAGGAAATTGAGTGAGTGTGAGAGGCCCTTGTCTCTCACAGATTCCCTAAAACTCCTTCTCAGCCAGGCATCTGAGCTGCTATTGTCTTGTGAAGGGAAAGGAACTTGCCCAGGCTTGCTCCTACCTCAGCATGCATGCAAGTCCTAAGCAACCGTCCTCAAGCTATGGCCAGCAGATGCTCACATATGTGCAGGCGGGTGTTGTCACATCATGCTGTAGCCGCACTCTTAGTACACTTGGGAAGAACCACTACTGTGAATTATAACACAAACACAACACATGCACACACATACAACACACATCTGTGAACACACATGCTACAACTTCTCTGAACTATAATACGCATACACAAAGTCATTTATTTTCACTCTAGTCCCTGTACCTGACCATTTTCAAAGAAATGTTTGACCTATGAACCATTCAAGCATAAAAAGACATCTAACCCAAGGGATGAATCAGTGTTGTGTCTACTCATAACAGACCGCTTAGCAGGGAATCTATTTTAAATTGTATCTTTAGCTCTTGTTACTAGCAGCCCTTCACAAAAACGCAGACTTTGTACCCATTTCAATAGTTTGCCAATGTTAAACAGTTATCAAGGCATAAAAGAATCATTTTACCAACAAGGTGATTCCCAAAGAGCTATTAGCCAAAAACTAGACATTCTGGCTTGGCGGGAAATTTGCAGAAACTAGACTGGTGAAGAACAAAGGAAAGAGTGACAGGCTTGAGCGACTACAGCAAATAAACAATGTTGGAAAGTCATATCCTTAAGAAACAGGGAAAAAAATCCAGCAAAGACCTGACACACTTCAGTTGATCCATCTAGTGTTCACTGAAACCTCACCAGAAATAGTGTCAGTAGAAGGGCTTTGCTACCAAGAAGCCATTCTTAAGAAAGGGGAAAGGGGGAATAGGCCCAATTACACAAGAACTGGACTGAAAATCAGTGGCAACAGGTTTTATGGAGAGATGAATTCAAATTTGAAATATCTGGTTTAAAATCATTGTTAATATGTACAGAGGGGGTCAGGTGAGAGGTACAACGAGATAATGTTATTCACCTCATCTGTCAGTGGTCATAATGTTATGCCTGATTGGTGTACATTCTTAAGCAGTAAGGGTGTATTTTGTTTTTGGCTTACTTTTTATTAAATAAATAAAAACAGTCTAATTTGTCATGTGCAGTTGTGTTTACCCACCTTTAAAACCTGGTAAACTCCAGATAGTTTTTTGTTAATGTCCTGATACAAAAACCCTTACAATTGAAAGAGGGTAAACTTTCTTTTTCTACTAGACTGCAGATGGAAATAAAGATGGCTATAGATACAAATACATGCCACACTGAAGGTCATGAGACTATAAGTGTATTGAATCTGTCAACTTCTCTGCTTTAATTGGGCAAAACGTCTCTTCTCTTCCTAATGGTGTAGACGGGTCTACCAAACCTTTATCTCAAAGTGTCTTGTACAGCACTTTTGAATTGCCAGAGGCCTCTGCAATAGCACTATTTATGCAGCTGCATGGGCACAATAGGGGCATAATAGGGGATCCACATGGTTCATCTCTCACTCTGTCCCTTTCCTAAAGGGGGGAAACTGCTGACCCCAAAGGTCTGAAAGTCCTATGTCAGCTATATACAACAAACAAAAACATTTTGCCTATGTGTTGCACCTCCAATACATAAAAATATGCCTTAACAATACGATACACAACTAGCTACACACTCACAAAAAAGTCCTGCACAGATCATTTGCACTCAGCAGCTCTGTCCCTTCACTGTAGTATGTCAGGAACCACAATGGCCTTTGACACCAGACATCACACCGAAAGCTAACTTTAGGCTGACGGACCACAATGGGCTTCTCGTTGCCACAGAGCCTCTGCTTTTTTTCTGCTTGATCTCGCACAAAGCGGTGTTAGAGAAATACCAATTGAGCCTGAACAATTGCTCACAAAAGGGGCACTGACTTGGTGTTTCAAGCACTCTTGCTAAAGATATCACATTCTAGACCACGTGTTGTGATGGCAAATTACAACTGTTTGACTATGTGCTGCAGTTATTGTTTTCTACTCGTAAAATATTTAAATCTAGGGGATTTCAGAAGAGACTTACTGCTTAAATTCTAGATGATTATAGGATTATTTTTTAATATCTTCTCAGTAGAACACTTCTCAAATGTTTTACATGGACAGCAGCGGTCTGCTTTAACATCAGTGGAGGGGACGCAGAGTTGCAGAGCAAGTTTGGAGCATATTTTCAATATTTACATTTACAAAAATATATATAATTAAACTTTTCAGCCACATGAAGTTTGGACATCTGTAGCAACTGACTCTGCAGAAAGTTGGCGAACTCTGCACTATGCACCTCAGCATCCAGTGACCTTGCTTTTGATTTTATGTGGCCTACCCTTTCATGGCTGAGTTACTTTTGTTCCCAATCGGTTCCACTTTGTTATAATACCACTAACCGTTGACTGTGGAATATTTGGCAGTGAGGGAAATTCACAACTGGACTTGTTGCGCATTTTTCAGGGATGAGGGTTTGTTTGTTTTTTTTCACCAAGTTGTTATATGGTGGGTAATCACAGTGTGTTTGTATATTACCAGTATGTGAACAGTCAGTTTAAGAGAAAATAAAGGTGACTTTGAAAACTGAATAAGTGTACCTCAAACAAATGCTCATTACCCCATCGAGTTTGTAAATATTTTGCTTTTCCTCTTTTTGATTTTGTGTTTTTGGACATGCGCATATGCATGCTGTACCTGTGTCATCTGTTTAGAAACCTCAAAAAAAGGGGTCAGGGGTCAATTTGTTGGTGAGGACAAAGATCAAAGAGGCAATGACAGAACTCCTGCTATGTGTTCTTCCCACGTTCTCTCCAAGCACCTCCATCAAGGATGAAGGGTAGCATTCGGTCTGGGTCCGTACTCATCCAGGTTTGGACACCTGGCCTCTTTGGCCAGAACTCCAGGCTGCCCGTGTCCCTTCAGAGCATCACTTGGGTCCTATGAATAGATACAGGCGTATGCTCGCTGCTGTCAGCTGGGCATTGGCACGTGTGGCTCATGCAACGCAATGCTCCAGACTGGCGTCACTGCACCGACAGCACATTCAGGTCACCATGGAAACAGGGATGAGCACAGCTACCTCTGCCCTAATATTCATTGGCTGCATTTTACAGACAAACCGCAATTTCTTATTCTTTATCTTTATCTTCCTGTCTTTGTTTTCTCACCTCTTTCTTAAAAAAATAATAACTATATCCCTCTCCATCTATTTTTTTACTTATGACGCTCAACGGGGAACTGGAGGTTTGAGATTCTACCAGAGGGCGTTATAGTAACCAAGTTTTAAAACCTGGGTGATTTTTATCCTTATGGCTCTAAATTAATAGTATGACTACAGGAAAGTATGGTGTCATGGCAGTCCTCTCTCTTGTTTCCTCTTTAGCATGCGCTGTGAAGGTGACCACCTTAATGAAAGGGTGTGTGGGTCACTGCATTTTTCACTGAGGGACAACTGTTTTCTCAGGAGAAATGAGCAGATTGCAGTGTTTGTACTTCCGCTTCATTTGCCACTTTGTGTTTAATCACATATCATTTACTGCGTACTGGCCAGAAGGAAAAAGGCCGGCTTGGTAGTAGGGACAGGTACTGGGTTATCACTGAAGACAGGAGTTACTGGGAAGTTGTATCCTCTGCTGTAAGTGCTCTTTTTCAGTCTGCAGAGAATATCTATGAAACTAGTTGCAGCTTTCAGACTTTTTGAAAGCTGCCACTGGGTCAATTCATATATAAACAATGACAGCTGTTTTTTTAATGATATTTCTTCTTCTTTTTCTTAGCCATTGCTGCAGGTAAAGCAGAGCACAAGAACTCAGCATTTCTCTCTAAACCAAAGATTCGTCTGTTTCTCAGACTCGCTCTCCCCCACATACTGTGAGCAGATTGATATATGATATTGTGGGACTTACTTAAGTGAGTAGTCTTTTACATTAGAGTCACAGAGGCTCAAGTTTCTAGTGAGTTAACCAAAAGCAAGGCTGATATTACGCTGACATAAAACCAGACAGTTAGAATTTAAATCAACCTGACACAAGCTGTTTAAGGTTTTGAAGATGTGGATATGCACTATATTGTATCTAGTAAGATTTTAATGTGTATGCAGCTGTTGCTCCGCAGCATTTATATTGACATACAGAACAGGAAGGGAATGTTTGATAAATATGGTCAGTACGTCATATAGCCAACACACCCAAGACAAAAAGAAAGAAAATGGTCTAGATAGTCCAACAGTATGCAACAGTAAAGATGACCCCAATGGCAGCAAATTGCTGGAAATTTTACTATAACCCTGATGTAGAAAGTAGCTTACCATGGGGAAGAAGCTAATACAGTGTCTAAAGAATTTTTTAAAGTTGCAATATTGGTTTCGCTAAATGTTCTCACCCTAGATAGACTGAGCTTTGTTTAACTTGTCAGGAAAGAACTGCCCAAATATATTTGACACTTGCATAGACAGAAAATTCACACAAGAGCGGAACAGAAGATCCTTGACCAGTTTGGGCTGTGAAACAGGAGAGCCTACGAGACTACACTATGCGAGGTAGCATTGGCACTACACAAGAGCAACATCTGAATTTTACTATTTAAATCTTTTTAGTTTACACATGAATTAATTACACATTATACATGGTTATAAAGTCTAACAACTGCTGAGAGGAAGGGCCTGCTATAATGCTCCTTTTTGAACCCTTTGGTGAACTGATTTGATTTAGTTTAACGTTAGGTTTTCAGTTAGCATACTACATAACCAATGGATGGTGCATTGGCCTTAGTTTCCAAGTATGCACACACCACCCAACAGTTTCGTGTCAGTACCACTTCATATAACATGAAGTGGTACTGACCTCATATTGACAGTTTAGTCCGTCACCATCCCTCTCCCACTAGGAGCTCAGTCTGAGTGGAGTTTTTTCTCTCCTCCTCTTACCTCATGTTATGTATTTTCGTTGTTTTTTTTTTCCTATCAGCCTACCTTACTGACATGTCTCCCCAATGTGATGTTTGTGTAAAGTTGGTCAGAAGGTTCCTTTGTAAGTGCGCATGCGCCATTAGCGTGCTGCCTGCTGTAACCCTAATTTCCTTCGGGATTAATAAAGTATTCTGATTCTGATTTTCATTTCCTTATGTATATGTAACCCTTACTTCCTTCACCCTAAACCTAACCTAAACCCAACAACAAAAAAATGTGACTGTGTAACCAAATTTGTGTCCCTGCAACACGAGCAATGCAAATAAAATGTACACATGGCTATTATAGATCCAGAGAGATAATGAACAAACGTATGATGACAGCTGATGGAAATGTTGATGTGTTTTGAATTTAGTTTGTGCCCTGAAGATGTCCATTTATCTCTCTCATATTAACCCTATTAGCAGTCTCACTGACAGAGCACAACGATAAGGGTTGCCAGGATATCGCTGTTATTATTGCTGCGACTCTATTTTGAGACTCAATAACTCTCTCACCCACACGCTGGTAATGAGAGGAGGGTGAGAGGTGTTTAGGGATTACAAATGACCAAATTTTAATCTATTTCATAAAGCAAAGGTCTAAAACACACCAGCTTTGAAGGTGTGGCATATCGCAGTACCATCGTAGTTTAGTCTCACAGTCAAATGAGTTATCTTTATGATAAAATCTGTTTTGAACTGTGTGGTTTAAAAGAGGTAAGAAAACGAAAAAAATATTCAGCTGTCACCAGCTGTCGCTATTCTTAGAACAAACTATTTGCCATAATGAAACCTTGTATTAAGCACATTTAAAGTATGCTCAAAGGTCGCGTGCCGAATTTGAGACAAGACTGATTTTATTTGAAACACTGTTTGGAAAATAAAGTCATCATCATTTGAAAGGTGCCATCTGCACATATGGACACATACACATAAACACACGCGCACTCACACACCAGCGTCAGCACATCAGCGTCAGACAAGCCAAACAATGCCCACTGCTAGGCAACCATGCCATCCCAGTGCAGATGGCAGGGTCTGATCATGTTTATTTTACTTTAATCTAATGCTTTTAAGTCCCATTGCCTACCCATGCAATCAAACTGACGTTACTGGGGATATGCAAGTGGTGTGTTTGTGTTTGAAAGAGAAAGTGTCTGTGTGTTGAGGTCAGGACCGTCCTACTAATAGTGATTATATAATGGACTATACTTAAATGGTCAGCGTCTGCATGACTATGTGTTCAATTTCTATTTTTCAATAAGCTAAATAGTGAAATGAGGGAAGATCATTCAGGCAAGTTTGCAAGTTGTGGAAAGGCAGGGCCAGTACCGAGTTGCATCATAGAAAAGAATTAAAAGTTTATTTTAGTGTTTAATGATTAACTAAACAGTTAGAATGCGACACAGTCACTTGTGGGTGGCAAAAGAGTAGTAATTATCTTTACCACATAACTGAAAGATGTATAAGAAGTTTCTTTAAAATGTTAAAATGTTCTATGACTCTTAATTTAAATTATGAAAGATAAGAACATAAGTAAATAATTTCACTTGGATTTTATCATATATGTGTTTAAGTTCAAAGAAACTGGATCAAAGAATATTATTAACATACCAAAACCTTTTGGAAGCCTACAATCAAAAATAATGACAAAAAAAAAATGACAAAGTTTAATGTACCCGTGTCTTTATTTTACGCATGAAACCTCAACTTCTCGTGATTTTTAGAGAACATTTGGGATATAGTGAGTCAGTTTTTACTGGATGTTTAGTCATTTTCCCCAAATTAGAGGCCCACACAGACAGGAAAGGTGGCTTGCCTTGGTTTGGACATGTGTGGGTGTAGCTTTCAGTCTCAGTCTTGTGATGCACGGAAGCTGTGGCTACAGAGGTGAATGGGTTATCCCGGCTTAACTATAATCTAGTTTGTTGCAATAGAACAGATCTATCCTACTGCAATTTATATCCACCCATTTGTGTCAGTGGTATATTTTTGTTTGAAGGCTGGATGGAGTCTCCAGTCCGTCTGCATTCCAATGATCATAATCATCTACTACAGTTTACACACCCTACTTTCTACTACCTTTCTACTACTCAGCCTGTTTCACCTGTTTTGAAGCACTTGAATTTTTTTCTGCAAACTGTTTAGGCAAATAATTTGAACACATCAAGCACGTAAAGTCCATTTGAAATAAATTACTTAATATATACAACTATAATTGCTCCAAATATGAAAAGATGACTGCAATAAAGCTTATTTCAGCAATTTACAGTTCAGAGTGTAAGTATTTTTTTTTATCACTTTGCAGTTCTGGAGTGGATTGACTGTTTTAGATGATGCTTAATACATTTATCAGTACATACACCTGCATGAATTATGTTTGTGAGTCTGAGTGTGGAGATGAATGGCTCATAGTCATAAAAGCTACAGAGTATTTACACCTGAATAGCATCTGCACTTTACGGCTCATTTTGACCAGAGTGGTGTGTTTAGTGACTGCACACAGTTTGTTTAAGCAAAAAGAAAAAACTGATGTAGCAGCTAGCAACGTCTTGTACTGTTGCCTTGCATGGAAAAAGAAAGACGGAAACAAGACTTTAAATTAATATTAATATTGTCCCATAACTGCTGGTAATAAGGAGCTGTTTGCTAACAGCTTTCCATATCAATTTGAAAGGTGATGATGTGTGCTCCCCCCAACTGTCTTCAATCCATTTTTGAATGTTTAAATGGAAAAATATCTCATACAGAATAAACAAGCATCATTTGGAATATTGCTATCGTTCAGTGTCTGCTTTTGGTGCTTTTTCGCAGAGAGTACTTTGACACCTAGCTATAAGTTGGGATATAAACTACATGATCAGTTTAACAATGGGTTGTTCTTATTAGAGCCATATAGGTCCACCATACCACAATCACTATCCCAAAACACCAGTTTGGATGAATTCTTTTGTGGATTTAGGCTTGTCTCAATGTCACTGCCCACACTGGCTGAATGTTAAGATCAAGACTTTATAGGGGTCATCTGGTATGTGTCTCCTTGGTCTTCTTCTAGCTGAACATAGGTCTTTATAACTATGGCTTTGAAAACTGATTCAATTCCCTGGATAAGAACCTAACCATCCTGAAGACATCTATGGAGATACAACTTAAAAACTGTGCAAAAACTAGCATTTGTTAATCAGTTACATATATATTTTGAACTAGTTCTGCTGGTCTTTGCTTGTCTGCCTTAAGGCCACAATCTATCTGCACGTCCATCAGTCAGCAATGGCAGTTCTTTTCAGCTCCGTCAGTTTGTGGTGTGCCCCTCCTTCATATTTCAGTGTGTTTAAAATGGAAGATCTATTTATGCAGCCTGTCTTTAGGAGCTGGTTTTCTGATTGCTTCGTCAGAGAGCTGGTCTGTCTGTGGCAGCAAGCTGGAGGCGCTTTAGGCTCTTCATCCCCCCTGGTGAGCCTCTATCCCAGCAGGCTTAGGGACACAGTCCTAGGCAGCTGCCACAAGGTTGGATTGGTAAGGAATAAATAGCTTTTCTCCACAACAATAATGAAGAAGAAAAAGCAAACAGATTCAAAGATACTGATGTTGTTATACATGGTGTGGTATTTACCACACCTGCTAATTCATAATGCCTCAACCGGCCTTGATGAATGAACTTGTATTGCAGCATGGCTTTTATACCATCCGGGCTCGGTCGAAACCCATCAGCAGTTTGGGCAGAGCACCAAACGAACTTGTTTTGTTGGTTATTTGCTTTTTCAGTTGTAGAAATAGAAACTCAAACGTGCCTTAAATGCTGAGATAACTAGACAAAAGGCCGGTACTGTGATTGTTCCACGATTACTTTTCAGAGGGGAAAAGTCACTCGTGTTGTCATCAGCGTTTCCTCTGTGACTTTATTGAAGTGACACATCAGGGCCTTTCATTGAGGGTCTGGTTAAATCTATTTTTGTCTTGTCACTCTCATTAATAAAAGATTTCAGACAGTCTACCAGGGAATATGAGGAGAACATTGCTTCAATAGTGTTATTACGTGGCACACATGCACTAACATACATCCACATTTATATCATAGAATAGTTCATGCTTAGGTCTTATCTCCCCGACATTGTGTGCTCAGCTGTGTGTTACACCTAAAAGCTAACTATTGACAAGTATTGTGGCAGTACACAGCATGAGTGGCCCTGCGGCTGTGTACAGGGCTGGAGAACCGAGCAGCACTATTGGCTCAGTTAACAAGGAATATATCACTGCAGCTGTTTGTCTTCACGTGTTTCACGTCTTATTCTCATTTTCTACCTACAGGCCTTCAGTTCTTTTTGTTTTCTGTTAATTCGTTGCTTCTTTCATGTGTCACTTTTGACCAACCTTGGCATCTCTCTGTGTGTACTGTTCCAGTTAGTTATGTAATCTCAGTATCTATGTCATTTGGGACCTCATATTGACAGTTTAGTCCGTCACCATCCCTCTCCTGCCAGTTTAGTTATCCACTTCACTCCAGGCAGCTGGGGAGCATGACACAATATTACACAGCCAAAGTTATTGATCCCATAAAGACTGCGTGTTTATGACACTGTCGCACACGTATATGATTCACATTTTGATGCAACCAGATCACTGACATGGCTGTAAGTTGGCACCAACCAAATTTAAGTTACATAAGTTGCCGTGTGTGAGTTCAAAACAGTCCTGTCAGCTGATGTTACGTGACCGGTGTTGACTGCAAACCAGAAAAGACTAGAACCCTGGGATTTAATACATGCTTAGCTCTAGCCTGACAAATAGCACACGATTCCTCGCTGACCTGATTCTTCTTATCTTGTCATGATAAGGTGGAATTATGATACCTGTTTGCCCGACATGAACTTAATAAAAAAACAAAAAACAAAGAGGCTCATATGACCTGTCATAAAATGAGTAGTATAGGACAAGACAATGGCAAGTTTAGTTTTCAGTTAAGGTCATTTCAATAAAAAAGAAAATCCTAGAAAACGTTATCTCTGTTGTACTTTGTAATGATTCTCTTGCATTATTTGCAAAGCAAATCTACAGCATTGGGTAAAATAAAGAAGCAGATTGTATGTGTTTTCATTAAAGTTCGTGCAAACAGTAAACTACACTGAGACGTTCTTTTATCCAATATAAACGTGTGTTAACTCCTCTAACAAGGACAACTGGTTTTAACCAGGTAACTTGCAGCTTTCCAGGTTCCATGAACTTTGCCCTGGTGCTTTTTTCACAATATTGCCAACTGACAAACAAACAGCTAGACTGAAAACTACCACAGCTTCAGCTTCAGGTCCCGCACTGGTGGAGGAAAAATAATAATAATAATTAAAAAGGCAATAAATGCGTTGCATATGTCATCTAAACTGATAGCAAAATAGACTGTAAAAAAAACTTTGACCAACTAAAATTCTGAAATCTGACAGATGTTAGACTAGACATGAGAAATCTGACAGATGTTAGACTAGACATGAGAAATCTGACAGATGTTAGACTAGACATGGGATAGGAATGAACCCATCTCAGCAATTAGCCACTTTAATAAAAAGGTTGACCTCCATCTGTAATATGTGCGTGTATACTTAGCAATATAAAATGCCCGTGTCCAGCAGTCTGCACACAGTATCCAACCATAATTTGGCCTTTTTGGAAGAGTCTGACTGTCAATAACCCAGAAGAAACTAAAATAAAATAACCCAACTCCATACTGCTCTCTAGTTAACTACATGTCCTGCAGCCTCTTGCTAAAAATATTAGCCCACAACCCCATCTCCTGTTGCATTTTGGAATTACAAAATAAAAAGTCAAGCACGGCTTTCCTTATAAAGTGTTTACTGGTGTAGTTATTTTACACATTATGCCTGAAAAGAATAATGTTTTAAAGATACAGTCACATAAATTTCTTCTTCAAACACATTCACAATAGTTTCCTGTACAACTATTTTAAAACCATTGTACCAAACCTTTCTAAAAGTTCTAAAGATTTGTTAAATACTTAAAATATGAATTGTATTACTAATGATTTAAACGAAACACTGAATTGAAAAACAAAAACCCAAAGCTAATTATAAAACACGGGGAGAGGCGTTTACCACTGTTACGAATCCCTTTTTCTTTCCACAGTATTCAAGCAAATTATTTTCCTTCTCTTGCACAACAGGGGAACTCTTCAACAATTCAGCACTTACTTTACTGCATTGTATGTAATTAACTATTCATTATTTATTTATATTATGCTGAGAAAATAGGAAATAGGTTAAATGATGCACTGAAACATCTACAAATATAAGTACAAATACAGTATGTAAGACAAACACAAAGTCTGTACAGTTCTAAAGAACTTGAAAGTCAATATTTGGACGCATGTCTTTGGATTGTGGAAGGAAGCCACAGCACCTGCAGAGAACCCAAACTGACACAGAGAGCAAACTCCATACAAAAAGGCCCGAGGCAGATGGCGGAAATTCAACCTTGCTGTGAGGCAACAGTGCTAACCACCACTCCACCATGCTACAGGGCTAAAAATACTATTTAAAACAGCTTGTTTGCTAAGTTCTCTGTTGACACAACACCAGTTAAGGGCTTTTTCATGCTTGAATGATTTACAGGTCAGTGTTAAGCAGCTTAACAAAAAAAAACATTCCCCTGGAAATTGTCAGCAACAAGGATCGCACTGAAAATAAGTGAAAAAGTAGCCCAAAGAAAAAAATGTAAAGAGCAATGCTGTGTGCACTACAGCACTCTGACACTATTACAGATGCTGATTTTTGAACTCTGTGCTGATAACAGACAGGATGGTTCTTTTCCTCCTTAGCTGGGCAGATGCAGTGGTTTGACTCAAAATAAGCTTTACGTTTCACCTCAGTTAATCTTAAATTAGTTGAAACTCAGAGAAGGTCCCGGGTATGGAATTTATTTTAAATATGACTTTCGTCTTTACACAGCTTTTGCAATCGTTTATTTGCCCTGTTACAACATTTCTGAAATGTTCTGCTTACACCAGATTTAAAATCAGCATATATGCTTCTAAAAAATATATATAATTTTTTAAAGTTTCAACAGTTGACATTGTGTCTTTGTGCTATTTTTCAAATAACTACTACTTACTGAAATGATTTTAAAAAATACATTTTACACAGTTTACCAGCTTTTTGTGGATACAGGCCTGCAGATGTACAAACAAATACCAAAATACCTCCAAAAAACTGTTCCATATACCAAACAAACCAATGAATACACTTAGCCATAATGACGTTAGAGTCCTATGACTGGATGTAGCGGATAATCTCACTCAGATCATAGCCTGTCACTGCAAAGGCATAGCCATCGCCATCACAGAACCTGGCGCCACAGATTTGTGTATCTGTCACACACTCGTTATGCAAATGCGCAACCTAAGAGGAAATGAGAAAAACACACAGTCAGGTTCTGTTTGAGAGTAAGACATAAGTCATCTTGTGTCAGTCATCCAGGTGTGTAGGATGACTGGGGGAGACTGCAATGAACTGTCCCTCTTTTTTAAATGTATTCAGGAAATATGCTTTGTAGTCTGTCTTGGGACCACTTACCTCCACACTGTTGGTCTCTGGGGTGATAGTCATGTGCCATACTCTGACAAGAGAGTCCTCAGCAGCAGATAAAAGCTAGCGTAGAGAAGGAGATGGTCATCTTTCAGGTGATTTGAGGTAAACTATTAATATTACTACTAAAAATATGTTTAAATGTAAATATACTTCAAATTTTCACTAATTATTGTCAAACTGACAAAGATGAATCTGTTACTTTCAGCTGTGAAAAAGCTAAATAAAAAAGGCATTATTATACATCTTTTTGATACAACTCACCAATCCAGAAAAAGGAGCAATGTCTACTGAGTATATCCAGCGAGCATGAGCGTTGATCTCAGCATGCAAAATTCCCGTAACTGCCTCGTAGAGTCGAATCTGGCCTGTGCCGTAACCTGCCACCGCTGTGCCCTTCCACAACTTGACAGATGAGCAGCTCATACTGAAAACATTGAGGACCAATGCCATCAGGGAACCAACAGAAACTATATTTTATATTAGATTAGAGAATGTCAGGAAATAAAACACATAAATAAGTCAGTGTAAAAAATACCTTCGGTCAGAACAGACAGCATTTTTCAAGTCCTGAATCAAGTCTTTGCTGGATTTCCCCCCCTATTTCTTAATGATATGACTTTAATATAGCATTAATCTGTTGTAAAATTGATTTTTGTGCCACTTCTTATTTTCTCTTCCACTTGTTCTGTATCCTCAAAGTTTTTAAGGATCCACTGCACACCATGCCAAGATATCCCAGGTTTTCTGGCAACAGCTCTTTGAGAAGCATCTTATTGAAAAATATTATTTTATTTCTGTCAAACTGTGCTATCTTAAGCATTTTTCATTAAATCAATTAAGAAATTAGAACACACTACATATTTTTTGCAACAGGCTCCTAGTAACAGAGGCTAAAGATACCATTTAAAAATTTCTTCTAAGCTCAGTTGTCTATTATTAAACACAACAATGGTTAGGTAGAATGTCATGCTTGAATAATTAATGGGTCAGTGTTCAGTGGCTTAGCAAACAAAAAACATCCTTCTGAAAATGGTCGGGTACAAGGACTGAACTGAAAATGACTGAAAAAGCAACTAGTGTCCAAACAAAAACTTTTTAAATAACTTCAGAAAACCCAGAGAACTACTGTTCAAGACCAATGGGTCCTTAAAAGCAATATGACGAAAGGTGTGGCTCAAGACAACACTGTAGAAAAAAGCTTCAGTGAACTTACTCAAAACCAGGGATTTTGTTGAGCAGCTGAAACTCCTCCCCAGACTTCCACACACATAGATTTCCCCCATCATCTGCAGTGACAAGATTAGCTATGCACTCCTAAAGGAACAGAGAAAAGGATATTGTAATTCATAGAACGATCATAGTTGTTATAATTATTACATAAGGTATTTATTCATTTAATCTATGACTCATGCAAGAGGCGTACACTGTCATGTACAAACAAAGACTGTGACAGATTGCAAAACACACATATGTGCCTTACCTGGCTGCCAGAGCACTCTGAGGCCATGTCAGTGATGGATTCTTTGTGCTCCTCCAGGACTTCAGACAAGGTAATATTACTTCCTTTACTGGGCACATCAAATACTAAAATTGCACCAGATGAAACTCCTATAGAATGAGAAAGAGACAAGTAGACTGTAGACCTGTGCTCTTTTGACTACACAAAAACTGAAAAGACAAAAATTCCACCCAGCACTTACCCACACATATATAATTCTCGTACACTGCTGCTATCCCTCGGGCAAACACTGCCTGTGCTGGGACAGAAATTAGGTCTGTGAATGCACCAAATCTAATAAAGAACTCAGGGTTAATAATTTTCTGTCTCACATGCAAATATGTAATGAGTATGAAATTTATGAAGCTGAATACATCAGTCACAGATAACAGTATTTATCAGCAAGCATAAGAAAATCTGAAAACGTCTTTATTGCCATAGTGATGTCATAATACTGGTGTAAATCTTTAAAAAAAAAAACACTAAATAATGAAGACATCCCACGGGTGTTGATGTTATGGGGATGGATCAATTGATCTAAATCCTCTTCAGGAACAATTAAGCGATTCACTGTAACTCATTATATCGCAACACACTGCACACTATGGTTTCACACTAATGAGTAAAAAAAGTTCTTCTATTAGTGAGTCCCTACATGTGTAGTAGGATAGTTACAACTAAATGTTGCATATTTACCTGTAGGTGTTTCTGGAGTATCCAGTGCATGCCAGTACACCATGATGGAGCCATCAGATTCATACATCTAAAGGAACACACTTATAAGTAAATAAGACTTATAAGATAAGTAAAAAGCTACAAAACAATATTTATTGCTTGCGGTACTCTATGACAGATTAAATTTAACTTAATGTAATACTACTGTTTCATAATGTGTGATTATAGCCACTATAAGTATAAAATTAAAAGACATAACACTGCCTCCTTTTCTGTTGGTGATCACCACAGCAGATCATCTGCCTCCATCTTACTTTCTCCCTACATGCAGAGGGTTATCAGTAGGGACATGCATGTCCTTCTTCACCGGCAGCTCCATGTTTAACATCCTTTGTCCTGTATATCCACTATACCTCTCTGCACATGCCCAAACCATATCAGCCTTGTCTCTCTAACTTCATCTCCGAACTGCTTGACCTGAGCTGTCCCTCTGATGTACTCATTTCTAATACTGTTCCGTCTGATCATGCCCAGCAAAAATGTAATCGTCTTCAATTATATAGCTGCCAGCTCTGCCTCCTGTCTTTTTGTCAGTGCCTCTGTCTTCAAATCATGCATCTTAGCAGGTCTCGGTACCATCTTGTAAAGTTTCCCTTTAACTCTTGCTATTCTGTTACAAATCACCTCTAACACACGTCTTCACCCACTCGTGCACCCTCATCTCCTCTGTCAACCTGTCCATCACCATTGCAAACAAGAAAGGGCTCTGTGACGATCCCACCCACACCTTGAACCCATCTGTCAGTCCTGCTGTACACCTCACCACTGTGTTACTATCCTCATACATGTCCTGCTATTGACATCAAAACTGAGAAAATAACAACATCTACCTGGATGCCCTTTTGAGACGTCACCACAAGGAGATCACGAGAGGGGAGTACACAAAACGCAGCCTGTTACAAAAAAAACATGTATTATTTTTAAGCTTAATTGTTTTTTGTGTTACTTTTATAGCTCTGCATTCTACATCACAGGACTATAAATGTACTGTATGAGTATGTGATTAATTGTAATATTTATATATGCATTACACATTGTAATGTATGTAATGTAATGTAACTGAAGAAAGTGTTAAGCCATTTTCACACATTGAGGGAAAAAGTAGCTGTCTGAAAATTAGTTGTCTTAGGTATACAAGAGAATGCCTTTAATATGGTACGCAAACAAGCAAGACACAGGGGCGCACACACACGCACACACACACACACACAACATATATATATATATATATATCTATATATATATATACATATATATCTATATATATATATATACATATATATATATATATAGATATATACATATATATATATATATAGATATATATATATATGTATATGTGTGTGTGTGTTTCTTTTCTAAGTGAAAAAATTAAGGAAGGAGAAAAACATGAGGATTAAAAAGCAAGACAGTGGTGAGTGGAGCAGATATCCACAATCTGGGGAAGTGATCTGAATAGTATAGTCAGGAATAGTCAAAGTCAGGAAACCATCAGTTGACAGTTAACAGTCTTAACACTTCATAACCAGCCAACTTGGTCTTGGGCATTGTTACCAAATTAAGGATGCTTACAATATTTCTAGAGTAATGCTTTAACATTCGTTTTGTAGGACTTTTAAGTTGGTTGTTTCAAATTATTTATAATATACTGGAAATAAATGAAATTTGTTGAAGGGGGATTGTTTTGCCTTGGACTCACCAACGTATACCAAGTGCATTCATTTCGTGTACATTTAGAAAGAATACGACTGAAAATACTGAAGTCAATACTGACGTTTTGCTGAAGTCAGTCTTTTAGCTGTTCTCAGTGAGTATGATAAGGTAAAATGGGGAGCAGAAGAAGTTGCACCGTGACCTAACCTGCATGATAAGCGAAGTGCTTGTAGCAACATTTGGCTCCTTGGACTGCAGCTGACGGTGGGTGTAGTTTAGGCCGTCCCAGGACGCGCTGACCATGTTGACCATGTTAGCATGGACCACGGTGAAGTGGGTGAGGCGCCTCGGTGCTATGCGCAGCACGCTGAGGTTGTTGTACAACGCTGATGCGCTGTTTTTTATCTGGATACTCTTTTCCTTGTGATACATTGGGTCTTCTTTGTAGGGCACAGTTGATCGAACAATGTGTAATCTAATCTGATGGCGGACTAAAAAAGAAAAGAAAGAAGACAGAAAATAAAGATACCATAATTAAATAGCAAGTAATCTCTTCAAAAACATGCCCTAACCACTAGGCTGTCGTTAATTCATAGCAAATTAAATGCTAACCACTTAACATTAGCAGCAAGCTAAGTATCTTAGCGAGATAATAAATACACCCGGACAGCCTTATATATTGGACATATGTAAAACAAAGTTTAAAAAAAACCCCTCCCCCATAGCTGTTGCCTCAATCGATTATTCCAAATTAAGTTAATGTAAACGAAGGGCTTCTCTGGCTTTTGCTAGCAACAGGATTACCTATGCGTCCTCTGCAGCCATAGAGACGACGTAACTCTACGTACTACGTCAACTATGCGTGCTAGGTTGCTGGGCAACCGTGAATAGTACGAATCTGAGGATAAAGGTAAAATGTTCCAGTTTTGGCATGACAACACTGTTTATTAAAAAGAAACCTAACGCCGATTGTGTTGCGATATATAAATTTAGCGCTTTTAGTTGCAGTGTGGTTATCTACGTTAAAGTAAAGGTGTCGCTGACAAGGTGCCCATCTCCCCTGTTTGTGTGCTTCGTGTATGTCTGTAACGTGTATCCGGATAACGGAGCATTCGTTTTGATAACAGTGATTTTAGGGTTAATATTTGAAACTGTGAAGAGTGTTTTAAAACACCTACTCTATGTGCAAACTACTCATAATTATTACGATAATAACAGGAGTAAAAATAAAAAAGTTCTCTGCACCCCGAACGAGCAACAGTAGCCAGTTGGCTGCCTGTGTAGAAATGACATTTGCAGCGGGACAAAACCATATTAAAATGTTTTTGTTTTGTTTTCTTTAAATATACAGGTCATTGTTTGTATTCTTAACTCCAGTGTGGGGATCACGTAAAAATTGTGTCTGTTGACGTAGAATTGTGACTTTTGGGCCCGTCATTTTCATCATCTAACGGAATTAAAGCCACAAACTTCCTGATTGATGCACTAACTGAGCTTTTGAATGCCCTGTCTGCAACTGCCAGCATACTGACCTTTACACGACCATAACACAGATAAAAAATAAAATAAACCTTTTCATTGACCAAAGAAAATAAATAGCTTGAAAAATGATAGCTATCTGGCATGCTGTTATCTAACATGCTTTGTACTCTATGGATAAAAACACAAAATAATGCCCATGCATTTACTCTCCTCCTAATAAAACCCTAAAAGTGTGACTGTCCCTTATTGCAACCTTTAAATGTCTACAGTGTCACCAAATCACAAGGTCAAAAGGTCAATCAAAAGGTTTCAGGACTGTTTCTTGATTATTTTTTTAACCAAGTGAGCTCACCAAGATCTTCATCATTAAATAGAATTTAGGTTTGTGATAATGCCAGTTTTTTTTAGTTTTCCATGATCTGACTTTTTGCAATTTATATTTCACACCAGCCTCTGAGCAAAAATGCCACGCTCTGCAACCAAGGTTCAAACTGACAAGCACAGACGTAGGTCATCTGTACAGGTGATCTCACCTGCAGCACAAGAGCAGAAAGGGGAAGATATAATCCCAGGTCACTCGACCCGGACCCAGTGGACAAATATGTTGCTTCAGGAGGATGCAGATGAGGCAGTGGGGAAAATCTTAGATGAACTGCTGAGGAAGGTCATGAAAGGATGTCTTGATGTGTATACTGCGAGCCAGGTAAAACTGAGAAGCTTATCAGCTTTTTGTTGTTGTTTTTTTTTTTTTTTTACAATCAGTTCAACATTAATGTTATAAAGCAAATACTTTGTCTTGCTTTTATCCATAAATAATATATATTGCATTTCACATCTGTGATATTGTCTGTCTTTGGCAATAAGCTACCAACTTTCTCTGCATCTTGGGCCAAGAGGTACCTCACACAGATTGTAGAGCACCAAATCTTGTGCCTAGATGAGGGAGAAGGACCAGTCGAAAGATCAAAAACAGAAGATTCTGAGCCTGTGCCACCAACTTCCGATGCCTGGGCTCAAGGATGTGTGCCTGTTCTTATCCATCAACAACATCTTGCTGCACAGGAGGTACTCTTATAGTCTCTTCTATTTGTCTTCTATTCAAATGCCACCATTAAGTTATTTGTATTCACATCTACACTATATCTATATTGCTATATTCCTTTGTAACAGAAGGCTGACATTGACCAGGTTCCAGCACAGAGAGAGGCACGAGTCAGCCAGCAATGAATGTTGAGGTCCAAATAAAAAGCTCCTCAAAGCGAAGAAACAAGTCCAAATTAACCAGCCTTCCCAGTCTACCAGTTTAAAGCCGATAGAGAGTGATGCTATCATGTTCCTGGGTCGAAGACTCAGTGTTTTGATTTTTGTATTATAATTGTTGATCTTTGATTTCATCATGGTTTATGACGACCAGTGTTTTGGTTTAAGTTTTGTATTTCTTGCTCTCCAGTTGTTCTTGGTTTGTGATTTCGAGTTCTTAGGTTTTGGTTCCTGTCCCCCTCATGTTTAGTGTAGGTTTAGTTCTGTCCTTGTGTTTATTCTCTTGTTCCCTAGTCAGTCGTGTCTCATGTCACTCTTGTCCCTGTACTTCGTGTTCCCTCTGTTCAGTATCAGTCTATGTCTCTGTACCTGTCGTGTGCTTCCTGTTTTATTTTAACAGTCTCTGTTCTCTGTTCAGTCTCTGTCCCAATGTTTTCTCTGTGCTTGTCCTGGTCCCACATCTCATGTCTAGTCTCCCTGTCTCTATGTTCCCGCTGTAAGGTGTCAGTTATGTCGTAACATTAAGCTTGTGCCTCTGAGTCTGTGACTGTATGTACGTGCCATATTTCCTGTTTTACTCTGATAGTCTTGTGTGCTATGTCAGTGTGTCTAGTTTGGCTCCCCTTGCCTCGGCATGTTTAATTAGGTTCAGCTGTGTCTCCCCCCGTTTGTTTCCTCGTTCCCTGTGTGTTCTCCTTAGCTCTTTGTTGGATCGGCTGCGTTACTCCTGCGTTCTCTCCTGTGTGTCATTGCTTCCATCTCAGCTTTTCTAGTTATGTTTCAGGTTAGCTTTGCCAGTATAGGTTTTGTTTGTTCTTTTCTAGTTGTCCTTGCCATTTATTTTTAACATCTGTTCAGCCCTAAATATAGGCTCGTTTTCTGTTACCATCCACATTCATCTTCATTGTCTGCATTTGGGTCCACTCCTCTAACTTCATGTGGTTTGCCTCAAACCATGACAGATGTGCCTGTGCTGTTTTCTGTTGATCAGGTTGCAGGAGGCCCATCACCTCGGGTCACCCCACTGCTTCAGCCCAAGATCTGTGACAGCTGATTAGAAGACGTAGCAATGTCTATGGTTGAGCCACACATTAACACAATAAATTTGAAAAAACTACTATAATTGTACAAGTCTGCCTTTTTTTTAAACTCCAGTTTCCCACCATGTGATTTTAGCTACTCTGCATTTGAAATACAGAAATTAAATACAGTATTTCTAATCTAAAAAAATGTTGCTATATAAAATAACACATGATAAAGGTGAGTTGTCTCAGGAACGACATTGCACCTGAAAGTTTTATTCGTAATACATTATATGCATTGGAGTCTTTTTATACTGTGTGCAAAAATAAACACTGAGACCTTATTATTTACGTATCTCGTAAAATATACTTTACATATCACCTGATCTCTCTCAAATGTTAGACTCTTGTAATTTATTTAAGTAGTCTTTAATACTTCACCAGGCTTATTGCAAGGCACTCAGAGCTCTTCTTTGAATGTTGGCTGCCTTTTGTTCTTTCAAGATGATCCGACACATTCAATAATGTTAAGGTCTGGGCTCTGGGGAGGCAGAAGTATGCTTTTACTGCATTGGCAGTGTGTTTAGGATCATTGCCAAGCTGAAAAATGAAGCTGATGCCAACCACCCGCCTTCCAGATGGTACTGTATGGTGGATGGTAGTGGATAGTAGCGTGACTTCTTGACAGCCATCCTTAATTGAAACCATTTCTGATGGAGCTGCAGTAAACAGTAGAAGGATCAGTTGAAGAGCTAGGGGTATTTTTCTGTTCCTGTATCACTTCTTTGCTGGATTTTTTTTCATTTCCTAAAGTCAAGACTTTTAGACACCGTTCATATGCTGTAGATGGATTTTTAAGCCTCTTCTTCTTTTGTCCATCATTTGTCCTTTTTCCCTCAAATTTTTAAGATTACATGCACACCATATTGAGATGTACCAAGTTTAATAACTCTTTGGGAATCCCTTCGCTGGGGCAAAAATACTATTTTATGCCATTCAAACTGTCTGATTTATAGCATTTTTCATTAATTCTGCTAAAGAAATGAGAACAGCGTATGTGTTTTTGTGACAGAGCACTTGTAACAACATTAGTTCTTTCCTATGTTGTCTTTGTGTAGCTAGGACACTGGTTCTTCCTCTGAGTTAGGTGCATTTTTATGCTTGAATGATAGGCCATTATTAAGCAGCTTACCAAGCAAAGAAATGTATCTATGAAAATGGTCGGATACAAAGACTGGACTTAAAATGAGTGAAAAGCTGTTTATTATACTCTTGCATACGTTTATAACGTTTATAATGTTCCGTTTTTCACCATTTGGAAGATGTAATAGCGCCATAATCCTTTAGAGGCTGTAGTTTGTGGGGCTGTTGAATGTATTGTACATTATGCTGATAGGTGTTTGTATAATTGTGTTCTTCCCTGGAGGCAAAATAACAGAATTGTATCTACTATATTTAGCAATTAATTGCTTATAAATAGCGGATCTGCATTTTCTGTACATTTGTATTGATTTGAAAAAAGATATTAACAGAAATTTAAAGCAGATAAATATCACCGTATCGATTGTATGTTATTTATTTATTTATTTTACCTGTGTCGAAATTATTATAGGCATGTGTCTGCGCATGAGCGGCTCCGGAGCACCAATCAGAAGATTGTTTGTGCAACCTATCTTGGGAAAGACGATTGGACCCGCCCAGAGAGAGAAGCGAGCCAATCATCGAGCTCCCTCACCTTTTCTAACCCAATCAGGGAAATATTTTGTTGGGTAGCATGTTTCACTAACCCTTGGCACATGTGAAAGCGGAATGAAGGGAAAGCGCTGTTGATGAAACGTTCCTAAATAACTGAAATTTTATCTTGTCGAAAACAATTTAGAAATGAAGAAGAAGCAGTCCGTTCCAGAGGAACCAGCAGAGGTAAGACTTGAAAATTTAGTAAAGTTTGGCTTCCCGATCGCTCAGAAAAGAGCAGTTCTACTCAGCGATGCACGAGTACTGCTCGCATGCCTACAGTTTGCTATTTACGTCGCACTGGAACCACTTAGCGAACTTACATGTTTCATACATTCTGTGCTGGGGGAATATTGGTAACACGTATTACAGTGCAACATGTATAATTTGTTGTTTACAGATGAATCCCTCAGATTCCTCTCGACAGAGAGAAGAGGACGAGGAAAATGAGGCTCCAGTTAAAGCAAAAAGAAGCAAAGCTGATCACGCAGGGGAGGAGGTTGTCTATCACCCAGTGAAGCTATCTCGAAATGATCTGTATCGACCTCCTACAGCAGAGGAGCTCAACCAACTGAAAGAGGCAGAAAGCCTGTTTCACTGCAGTCTGCTCAAAATGCAGGTGAGACGCCAGACTTAGTGACATAACCATAAAAGATAATGATAAAAAAGGAGTGTGATCATATCTCTTAACCCTGTTGTCGTATGTAACCACTGACCACACAAACTGATAGTGATCTGTCATCAATAATAGATGGAGGAGCTGTTGAAAGAAGTTGCATTGAGTGAACGCAGGAAACGCCAAATAGATTCATTCATTCAGACAGTCACCAAGTTAATCCAGACTGTGCCAGACTCACCAGAAGTTGAGGTATGTTGTGCTTCAGTTGTAACCAAAGCTTTGTGATTGGCAATAGATGGTCAACTCCACACAAATTCACACATGATTTTTGTCTCAGGTAAGTGACCTGTCCTGGCTGTCTGGTGCAGTGAAGGTCCCATTTCTCTTGGTGCCTAAAACAACAAAAGGGAAATTCCACATGGCGCCTCCTTCTTCCATTGATCTGATCGGGAGCTACCCCTTGGGTACCTGCACCAAACCAAATGTCATGGTGGACCTGGCTGTCACAATTCCAAATGTAAGTCATCCTAACTGCTTTTGTATTCTACAAAAAAATCAATGGTGTGCTGTGTTTCCGTAGCCTTCAGTCTGCTATTCTGTCTGTTGTTAGGATGTCCTCCATCCAAAAGATGTCCTGAACCAGAGGTATCCGAGGAAAAGGGCTCTCTACCTGGCAGGCCTGGCCCAGCATCTCACTTCCTCTTCTGACATCGGGACCATGCAGTATTCCTGTCTCCATGGGAATCGACTTCGACCTGTTCTGCTGCTGACCCCTCCAGGTATTCAAGTTTTAATTAATTTCATATTGTATACATTTTAAACATTATTCAATGACATTACGTTTACATTATATGGATTTTAACATCTATGTTAAAAGGCTTTTTTTCTGGTTGTGACTTTGAGATAAAAAGTGTTCTGTATTCCAGGTAAAGACTCTTCCAGCTTCACCCTCCGCGTTCATGCCTGTCCAGCTCCCGGGTTCTTCAAGCCCAGCCGTTTTCATCCCCAGAGGAATAACATCAGGACAGAGTGGTACACTGGTTTGCAGACTTCCCAGTCTGGTAAGATTGTTATTGTTCATCCCAGTATTTAAATCCCCTTCAGTAAACTGTCTCAGACAATGATTTTACAGTTGTATGTTAAATTTAGTTAAATACTAACCCTCCGACTACAGAAGTAGAAGTAGCCTGTCATGAACTAGAAAAACATCAAACAGGCTTAAAAAATGACCTGGATATTTCTGATGGAATGAGAAGCAAAGCAGGAACATCAAAGGAGCATGCAAAGGAGATCTCAAAGTTGTTACCTTTTTTTTGGCCTTCTGATGCAGCTTGAGTCTTTGAACAAACTGTGTCTGGATTTTCAACAGACTGTTTTCATTGTATTGTATATTTATAGCCATGTTATTAGTCAGCAACTCCTTAATTAAATTATCTTTTTTTTTTTACTTATTTTGTCACAGAGAGCTCTGAACCTCCGACTCCACATTATAACAGCTCTGTTCTGGGAGATTTATTGCCGAGGGCTCACCTCCAGTTCCTCTCTGCTGTCAGCTCTCAGTGCTCAGCTTTTACTGATGGGGTGGCTTTACTTAAAGTCTGGCTTCGTCAAAGAGAGCTTGATCAGGTAGGAAGCTCTCATTGGTTCTCACACTTGTTGCATAGAGTTCAGAGGAGTGTACTGCAACGTTCAGCGTAGCACTTTGCATTATATGGCTTGACAAAACCGAAAACCCCAGTCAGAGATGATGATTACAACAATGGTTATAATCAACTTTATTCTTGACTGGATCATATTGAAGTGCTGCAACTTTTGATTTAGTTAAACATTAAAAGTTCTCGTAGCCTAATAAAGGAGATGTGGAAATCACTTTAGTTTATCTCCAGATCAATATATATTATTGATTAAATAATTATTCTTTGTGATCAATGGCCTACAACTACATCTGATGAATTTTCATATCTGTATTCTAGTAGCTGAGGTTCCAGCAGCGTAAGATTTGGAAGAAGATTAGAGTCAAACATGAAAACATTTATACACATTCTGCATCATCGATTAATATTGCAACTAATAATCATCAATAAATATTGCACTAGTAATGCAACACATGCTGTAACTTTCCAGATACTTTTAAACTGAAATTCTGATCCTTGCCTGGTCCACATCATGGTTTTAGCACAAGTCACCATTAAAATCTAGCCAGGTAGAGGGACAGCCATTTTCACAACACTGAAAACTCTGAATTAAAGCTAAAGCTAAAAAATGTCCTACTTTAAGGTGTAATTTTTTTCTTACCTTATATCTTTATTGTTCTCAATGTCTTATAGGGCACTGGTTGTTTTAATGGCTTCCTAGCTTCAATGCTGTTGGCGTATCTACTGATCACTCATAGAATCAGTAACAGCATGACGGCATATCAGCTTCTTCGAAACACCTTGAACTTCTTGGGTAATTTTAGTTTTAATGGATGTCCTCCTGTGTCCTTTTTTAAAATGTTGGTAATTGAAAGGTAACTTGCTTATCTGTTTTGAATGCCTTGCACCTTCTTCCTCAGCATCTACAGATCTGACAGTGAATGGAATCAGCCTGGCCAAAGATCCTGACTCTACAGCTGTGAGTTATCCAAATCAAATTTAAAACACTAATTGTGTGCATGTACTTTATTCACACTTTCATTTACTCTGGAACTGTGATTCAACCAACCCCCTCGTATCTTTTCTCTGTAGCCATCCATTTCAGAGTTCCATGATGCTTTCCAGGTTGTGTTTGTTGATCCTTCGGGACACCTTAACATGTGTGCTGACATCACTGCTTGTACATACAAACAGGTAACTGAACAGTGGTGTGTTTAAACTTTTTTTTTCCACTTGTGATTTTTAAGCAACTGTTTCTGAACTTTCTTCACTTTGGTTCCTCAGCTGCAGCATGAGGCATCTTTGTCAATGCAGTTCTGGGACAACCCTACAGTGGATGGCTTCCAGTGCCTCCTCATGACACCCAAACCCATGATAAGGACAAGTGACCATGTGTTCCAGTATGTTTCTATAAACAAATGCATATATTTAACATATTTAGTTAACCTTGCATACTAGGTAAGCAGTTGGGTTCTGCACCTTCTTTTTAGGAAACATGGTTACTAAATGTAAAACAAATCACATGGAGGACTTTTACTTTCTTCATCCTCTCAGCTCTTCTGTTTCATTTCCCCTTAGGTTGTGTGAGCTGGTGAAGCTTCAGTCCAGCTGTAAGAAACTGAATCTTCTCAGTGAGCTGATGGACCACAGTGGGGATTACATTCACACTGCATTGCCTTTTATTCTGTCACTTCTCCAGCAAGGATTGTCCCAAAGGATTCACCTCCTTACCCACTCCCTCTCTCCTGACCCTAAGGTGAAAAAGACTTGCATTCAGGAATTATTGCTTTATTTCATATTATCTAAGTTACCAATGTGCAGAAAGAATTGGCTCTAATACTACTAATGTAACAGTGGATATGTTTCAAAGTTATAAAATATCCGTGTAAAAAGAAGTTAATCTCAAAATTGCTATCTGCAGAACTTACTTTACTTTGGTTTTATTTCAGTGGTCTGTGGAGAGCGAAGCCCCAAAGCACAAAGCTCAGCCTCCGTTATCTTTCGGTTTGCTTTTAAGGACAGAGCTGTCATCTTCTGTCCTAGAACGAGGCCCACCAGCAGACAGCCCCAAGGTAACCTCACCTGCCTTTATTTATTGCATGTATAGGGCTTTATTTCTTGATTTAGCCACTGAAGTTGAAGACAAAAGGTCACTTGACTCATAATGCTACATGCATGACTCATTGTCCATGTAAATCAGATTGTATTTTTTGAAATGTGCAAGTGTGTAATACAGTGGTCCCTCACTATAATGCAATTCACCTTTTGCGGCCTCGCTGTTTTGCAGATTTTTTTGTGCAATTTTGCATGGTGTTTTTTTTTTTTTCTTTTCTGGGTCCTGATTGATTGACAGTGGTCTACATCCAGTCTCGTGCCGTGTCTCCTGTACAGTACAGAATGCGTTCAGCTTGTCAAATTTAAATAAATCTTCGATCACTAGCAGTGTGACTCTGAGGTGCTGTACTGTATTCTCCCCAACAATCACAACGTCGATGAAACGGTTTGCACATTTTGCCTTTGGTTTCATTCTATAATACTGGACTCATTTTTCTACGAAGGTTTGCACTTTGAGAGTGTTTAAACAAGAGGGAAAATGTTCAAGCCTGTCTGAGAAAAGTGTATAAATGGTGTAGTAAGGGGTTTTACAGCCTTAAAACATCTATAATTGTAAAAAAATAAAGTTGGCTACTTCGTGGATTTCACCTATCGTGGGTTATTTTTAGAATGTAACTCCCGCGATAAACAAGGGACCACTGTATATACACACAGTTATGGATAAACATGGGGTTATTTGGGCAATGTTGCCCAATGGGGCTTCAACTTACAACCTAAAGAACCAGAGGATTGAACTACCGACTGGTTAATGGATGACTCACTTTAACTCCAGAGCCACAGCTCAGTTTGAGAATGGTTTTCTAGGTGTAAGAAGTGTATTTTTACTTCAAGTGTGTTTGTAAACATCTTGAAGAATATTATACTGCTGCAGACAAATGTAACACTTATGGACGTGATTCTGTATTACTCGTGGCTTCATAGTGTAGTGGTTCACACACTCGCTTGGCCAAGCGCAAGGTCACTGGAGACGGGAAGGGCATCCTTCGTAAAACTCTACGAACTCAAAACATGTAGAGCGACCCATTGTGTCAACCCCCTTTGTGACAAGGAAGCAGCTTAAAATGGACACACGAGTGTAACTATGGCTGGATTTTGCACTTTGTAACCAGCTTTTCTTTTAACATAAAAAGAGATCATGTTGTTCGTATGGAAATTGTGCTTATATTTTCTGTTACTTGTTTTTTGTGGCTTTGTTTTTAATCATGCTTGTGATTTAAGAAAAATTAAAAATCTAAATGTTCCTGTGCTAGGCGGCTGAATTTCGTCAGCTGTGGGGTCCTCGCTCTGAGTTGCGTCGCTTCCAGGATGGCGACATCACCGAGGCTGTGCTGTGGGACGGAGAAAGCATTTGCCAAAAGCGTCTGGTTCCCAAACAGATCATCACACACTTGCTGCAGCTGTATGTATTTTATCTCAGCAGAGCTTAGTTGAGAGACTAAAGAACTGACAATACTGTTAATACAGTGTAGTGTGGTGATCTTTTCCAACTATAACACTGATAGAAATATTCAGTAAGCTGTAATGCTTACAGAAACTACGGTGAAAGAAAGAAAGAGGCTTTGTTTTTTCATCCTGTCCTTAATTGTAAAGTTAGTCTATTTGATATTTAAAAAAACAAACAAACAGGTATTCATTGCCATTCATAGAACACAATGCCTATGCTAAGGTGAATATGGCATATAAAAGACTTCAGCATGATTGTAGAGCACTCTCCTCTAGATACTTGTTCTGACATTTGAAGCTGACTGTCAAGACTTTGTTATGACTACATATTTCTACAAATACTTCTTACATAATTTTACTACTGGTTCACTGCAAGCTGTTTCAGGGCTGAAGTGCCAGTATGAAGTTGAGCAAGGTGACAAAACAAAGTGATTGGTTTTAATTTTGAGAACTACTTGGAAGATGTTGTTAAATATTTGCCTGCGGTGAAGTAATGGCAACTGTTACTTTGCTGCAGGCAAACAGTGTTAAAAACTCAAAAGCAATGACTTCCAAGTTTTAGTGTCTGAAACAAGTTTTGGCTTATAGCACTGTTGAACACAAGCACGTACAACACGCCAACATCTTCCTATTTTGACTTCTTGCTTCTTCTGTTACCTTTCAGTAACCTTATTCTGTTGTTGGTATAGGGCACCAGCATCTTCAACATCTAAGGTCATGCAGGTTATGCATTTCTGTTTACAAAGATCATCATGTCAACATGCTCTGGGCTCAGTCTTCTGCGCATTGTTGCAAACGTTTGTCCTGCTTCTGACAATAAAGACGGCAGCGATACCCCTGGTACACACAAATAGTGTCTCGCAAGAGTTGCCAGTTTGGGGAATCTCGGTCCATTTACCCTCCACCAGTCGAGAGGGTTAATGTCTAACGAGGGAGCAATGTCTCTTAAGTAGTAATCGACCTGAGCCTCAGAGTCGGTGGCATAGGAAGAACTGTAGTTGTCGCCAAGGAGCAGCACCATAGTGTTTTTGGTGTCACTTCTAATTTGCGAGGGCACAGCTGCCTGGCTAATATCCGGGGTGACCAAAGTCTCCTGCTGCTCATCCTTTGCACCTGCAGTAGCAGTTACTACTGCATCCAATTTTGAAACTAGTTCATGCAGCTTAACCTTTGCAGCCAGTCTCCCCGTTGGTGTAAGGAAGCTCAGGTGTTTGTGCCGGGGATCCAACATGGAGGCGATAAGAGCCGGTTTTGAAGCCAGGTCGTTAGAGTCAACCTGCAATAAGTAAAAATAAAATGGCATAAATATATGTAAAGGGAATGCAGATTATTTTTTTTATCCTTGTTAATATGTTTCAGTCAAAACCGGTGCCTACCTCCATGTGATTTCTAAGTGACTGCTGAACTTTGAGCTTGAACTCTGAGACTTGTTCGACGTCATTCTCTTTTGGCACGAGATGAGTCTGAACCAGGCTGAAGGTGATCGGGTAGATATTTGAAATGGACACCTCCGTATCTGCAGATATGACTGTTGTAGCCCATTTAAGTGTCGCCAGCACAGGCGTGAAGTTCTCAATTATCTGCCAGCAGTCATCTTCAATCTCAAGGGTCTGAGCTTCCTGCCTGCTGGTGACGCTGCGGTCGGAGAGGACGGCTTTAATCGCCCACCGTTGTTCAAGCAAACGTTCAAACATGTCGCAGATGGTGTCCCATCTGTCTTTGCTCGACTGGATGAGCTTGCGTTGCGGCAGGCACATCTGAACTTGCTTCTGTTCCAAGGCCTCATTCGCGAGCAAGTTGCGATTGAAGTGCTTAACTAGTTTCCCGGCAGCAACAACGATGCGGAGTAAATCTTCACTAAGCCCATCGCTGACTGCTCGCTGAAGCGTTGTGGCAAAGCAAATCGTGTAGTCCCAGGTGACACGGGTACATGCTTGGACTGATAAGCTGTTCTGCGTGTCGTTATGAACACATGAGGTCACTTTACCGGCGATGGCCCACGCCTGCACGGTGCTGAGCACGCTCTCTGTAACAGTGTCTGCAGTGGAGTGGCTGCCTGCTGAAACTTTGTGCGTCTGCAGCACAGCTGACCTCCCCTGCCAGTCTTCTGTTATAAATGAACACGACATGGTCATGTACCTCTGAAAGGTGAGACCTGTCCAGAAGTCTGCAGTGAGAGCCACTTTCTCCACTCTACCCAGCTGCACCATAAGCTCTTCAACCTTCTCATGAAAACGGCCTTCAATAATGCGTGTAACATCACCAACAGATGGCATTTTATAACTGTGCACAGTGTATGCAAGCAGCTCGCGAAAACCATCGCCACTAACCATGCTGATGGGGAGCATGTCCTTCTCTATCATTCTGGAGATGAGCTCAGTCACCTCCGCATGCGTTGCCAGCGACACACCGTCGTTGGGTGCTGCGTCCTGGTGCTTGTTTCTGATGTGGTACATCATGCTGGTGGTGCTGCTTCTGTATTTGAGCTTCGTGCCGCACATCGTGCAGTGAACCTCGTCGTCCACTTTGATGAAGATATCCCAAACGGAGCTCCGCTTCAGGCGTTTCCTCTCGCTGGAGTCCCGCTCAGCAGGGGTGATGTTTATGTTGGGTGACATGACTGCAACCTGTGTGATTTCCGAGTTGTTGGAAGCGTTCTCATCCTCGATGCACTGAACGGTGCAGATCACAGGTTTCTCGTCCTCGTCCATCGGCGTCGCGGATGAATGGTGCCTGCTCATGTGGTTCATCATGGAGGTCGTGGCTCCGCCGCAGTATTTCAGCGTCGCGTTGCATTTCATGCAGCGGACGAAGTTCCCCGTTTGTTCAAAGCAGTCCCACACGGAGCTGCGCCTCCTTCCTGTGCGCTTCATACTTACCGTAATTCAGGTCTTCCAAGCCTTAGCAAGCTAGCAAATGTTAGCACTGACTGCTATCGGGGATGGGGTAAAAAATAAAACGGGGTTTGGGGGAATGTAAACAGGCTGTGACCTGTTTCACTTCGGCATGTGCCCTAGAAAAACCTGGCGGTGAAGCAATTATGTGTACAATTTCACTGAAGGTTCAAGTTAAAAAAGAGAGAACGTGTGTGTCATCCCGTAGGCACGCAGACATCCCCGAATCCTGTGTGCGGTATGTCGGGGCGATGGTAGATGACGTCATCAAAACGGGAAGTGAGGTAAACCGTTATTATTGAATTATTTTAGCCACGTATGATGGAAATTTCAAGAAGAACTCTGACATACCGTTCATATTTTCCCCTAACAGTATGGTTTGGGTCAATACAGATCAATCTAGAAAGTATGCGTAGTTTGTTTGACAATAATAATAGTATTATGTCTTGTTATACCTAATAAATATATATATATATAAATAAAAACAGCTATAATGGTCTGATTATGATTTATTAAGTAATTATATAAACTTAAAATGGCAAGAACATTCTAAAACTGTTGGGATTTGTTATATAAATACTTATAACCATTACAACCACATGCAAAAACACACCCCGCTGGCATTTTTTTTCCTGATAATTATTTGTCTGTCAAAGCTCAACTTTCTTTTATTATTTTACTTAAAAAGATTGTAACAAATTTTGTTATTGTAGCTAAATTATCTTAGCAGTTAAATAATTATTTGTGTTAAAAAATAAAGTCTAATCCTGAAAACCACCAGAAGAGGGCATCAGTGATGTTTTTCATCACTGCATCTGCCTCTGAATGTCTTTTTTCAATATTAATACACATTATGCTCTTCAGGTGTCTGGCACTGGAGAGGAGGAGAGCTTAGTGGTGGTTCAGTCCTATGATGACCTGAGCAGAAAACTATGGAGGCTGGAAGGTCTGCCTCTCACCATCACTGCTGTTCAAGGAGCACACCCTGCACTCAGATACACACAGGTAAAATGCCTCGCTCTTACCAGAAAACTGCTGCCATGACGGCAGTAATAGGTATAAGTTGTTAAAAAATGCATAATTTTAAAATGGCACCTTGATCCCACTCCAAGCCTGTGAGCTCTTGATCAAACATTGATGTCTTTTATATTAAACTGTGAATTTATACTCAACTGTGCCTTTGCAGGTCTTTCCCCCACGACCACTGAAACTGGAGTATTCCTTTTTTGACAGAGAGAAAACTTCCAGATCACTGGTGCCTAAGGAAGGCAAACCATGTCCTGTCTATATCACTCCTATAACAAGTTAGTGGCTCATTCATTGAAACATTTTAAAAGGTCTTTGAAAAAACTGCACCTAGATGTGTAGTAATTTCCACTCTGGCTGCTGTTCGTGGTGTATTATGCATACACTTTGACTCAAACGAAAACGTTTATCTTCATTTTCTTGGGTACTACAGACATGTAGCAATGCAAAGTCATACACCAATGTATTGGTTGCCTTATTCTTGCAGTAATCTGTCACATGGAAGGGAGTGGGAAATGGCCTCATGACCGCCTCGCGATCCAGCATATCCGAGCTGCGTTTCACATCCAACTTGGGGAGCTACTCAGAAAGCACCATAGCTATACATGCAGGCCCTGTCCTACCCACCTGGATGTCTGGAAGGTATGTTTTTGATTATGTGTACCCTTAGCTGGCTTTTCTGTGAAATTTAACTTGATATATATAATTTATAACTGAGAAAAGGGTCACTGAGCCACTCTGTCTTTAAGTTTATTCTTAGAGCAACTAGGGATCTAGGGGGAAAAAAACAGACCAACAAATATTAACTTTATTTTCTCTTATTTTAACACAAGACAGAGCACCTCTGGTTAGGTGGGCTCCATGCATTTTAATCATGTTATTTATATAATACTGTAGATCCTGTAGCTTCTGCAGCTGTTCCGTCACATTATTGTCTCCCCAAAAACACTTCTGTTGTGTTTTGTGTGCGTTTTTCTGTTTGCTGGTGTTTTCTTAAGTTTCTTAAGTACATTTGACAGTAGGTAACTTAGTAGTGTATACTCTGAAGTTGTTTGACTATTTTATTTTTTTGTAATGTTTGATTGCACATAACAATATTCCTTTTATTTAAGCTGCCTTTTCAATTTGGTATAATTTATATTGCATCAAATCATAGCATGTTCTCTCAGTGCACATCTGTAAGACACCCCGCTTTTAAAGAAATAGAGACAAGTTCATCAGTTTAATTAAAGATCAAGCACTTGGTGGTAGTCAGGAGTAAAAAGTCCCATTCTACAGGTAGAAACCTTTGGCTAAAGCAGCACATGTTTCACTTTGCCCCTAGGATGGCCTGGTGTTCCGAATCCAGGTGGCATACCACCGTGAACCTCAGGTGCTTCGGGAGAGCTTGACTGCAGAGGGGCTGCTGGTTGTAAGAGACAACGACGAGGCCCAGGCTCTGGAGATGGCCACCATTCACAAGCCTCTGCTTACTAGCACATTACATGGGTAAAAGTTCGAAAGTGATACAAAGTAGTTCCTGTGTGACAAAGCAGACTTATGTTTTTAGTTGTGTCTTTTCATTTTCTTCAGTCTGGTGCGTTTTGTCTTTTTATTTGAAGGCTCCAGCAGCAACACCCATGTTTTGGCGCAGCATGTCGCCTGGCCAAACGCTGGCTCAGTGCTCAGCTGTTCAGCGACGACATTACAGAGGACACAGCAGACCTGCTGGTGGCGTCGCTTTTCCTGCAGCCCGCTCCCTTTACTGCTCCCAGGTAGCCACCACTTTTGCTTTTTTTTTTTTTCCTTTTTTTTTTTGTGTAGGAAACACGTTTTCCTCTGTTTGTTATGGGTCATGTGAGTGAATTTCTCCATCTTCCTCAGTTCCCCACAGGTGGCCTTCCTTCGCTTCCTTCATCTGCTCTCCTCCTTTGACTGGAGGAACAATCCGCTGATTGTCAACCTCAACAACCAGCTCACGGGCAAGTGCTCTCTCACACACATCCCTTTTCCGTGTGTGTGACACAAACAAATCCCTCTTGACCTCTTTCTTTTTACTCGCCCAACATACTTCTACATCCGTCCATATGCTTTATTGTTTCAACGCCAAATCTTTTTCGCCTCTCTGTCACGTGTAGCTGTGGACTACCCAGAGATCAAGAATGGCTTCATGGCCACCCGGGAGTCCCTTCCTGTCATGTTTATAGCTACGCCTAAAGACAAAAAACTGTCTATGTGGACCAAACGCTCACCTAGCATTCAGGTCAGTGGACACACAAGTACACAAATAACAAAGTATTTAATAGATCAGCTCTCAGCGCTGAATTTTAAATGATTAAATATTACATTTGTTTAGTAAACATGTGAGAAAAGAACACTGAAGAATGTACTATAGCTTAAAATACATCTGAAGTGTTTTCCCCTCCTTTTGCTTTTACAGTGTTTAAAAAGTTTCTTGCAGGTGCAGAGAATCATAAACAGCGGTGTAGAAAAGAGTTGCATGTTCTTGGCAAAGAACAGTCACATAGTTTTCCGATCCGGGATCCTTTCCTTAGTGCACACTGCTCTCCTGGATCACACTGAAAAGACAGGAATCATATTAAATTGAGAGAGTGATTCAGTACCTCTATAAAAGATGATAAATTGTTCTAAACAGACTGACTAGATCAGTTTTAGAATTCCAGCTGGTATTAGTTTTTGCCTTGCATACCACAGGGAGATAGCCATGCTTTTTTCTTAGAACTGGAAACGGATGGTTCTGAAGTCTTTCCAAAACGTCGTGTAAATCACTGATCTGAAACGGTACATAAAAAATTTCAAAGGGTCAAATGATAAACAGGATTATTGAAGTAAATAAATCTGAGAACGATGTTTACATCATTAATTATATCAGTTTAAAACCATCAGGTGTAGCTCACCAGCTGCTTTTCATTGCCATCCTCTTTGGTAGTAAAATAAGTAAAATATTTAGTTTCATATTCCTCTGCTTGGACGTGACCGCAGCCGTAAAGTAGTCCTGTGGCACACAGTATCGTACAGAAAAGACACGCACACGAGCCTCCCATAGTGTGCGGCTGACCCAGATAGGTTTCCTGTGCTTGGCTACCTTGCTCCTGTTAGAAACAACAATTTTAAGGACCTGCCTCTCCCAGCATCCTCCTTTATAGTTCTTGGAGAACAGGAAATTTGTGCTGTGACGTCCTGATAAAGACGTCACTGTGGACTTAATTACAAATTTTGACATTGATTCTAGTATACCTCCTGTGGATCCTGAGGCTTCACATCCCTGAGAATGTGAAGCCTGAGGGGGTCATTGTTGAATTAGTACGCACATTTTTGTAGAGACGAGTTCAGTAATGAGTCTTTTTTTTTTTTTTTTTTTTTTTTTTAATTTGTAGTTGTTGCAGTTCCTGTGAATAACCACCAGGGAGTAGACTATGAAAGTAGTCTATTAACAGATTGAATATTAAGTTTATTTCTAATGACAGTGTTTTCCAATAAAGACTTCCATGACCATGACTTCAAAAATGTCATAGAGGTTGAAACAATTCATATCTGGACTAGAAAGAGCTCTCAGGTTGAATGATGTCATATTTCTCTCAATTAAAAAAAGAAATTGGATTGCTCTGTTGTTGTAATCAACTAACTTTGATTAAAAATGTGGTGGAAGTTCAAAACAGATTTAAGGGGTGTATTTAAAGTTGTTGTTCGTTTGTTTTTGTTTTTATTTTCAACAATTTGGCAAAATTAGAAACCATACAGAAAATGGTGTTTTCGCTGCAGCTTTCCAGTTGTTATGCAGTTCCCGTATGAAATTAGGTCCCCAGATAAAATTATGCTACAAGATATGGGTAACATATATTCCAGTGCTAACTATTAGTTTGAAAACCGAGACAGTGTTTTTGGTGCTAATAGTTCAAAATGTTCAAAGCCACTTTTGAATGTGTGTTCAGATGCTGCAGCGTGTGATAATGGTGGCTGCAGAGAGTCTTAAAGTGCTGGAAAATCAGCTGATAGATGGCAGCCAGAAGCAGGATGTCAGGGTGGGTGAATACTGCCTTCATGATTTATCCACTATATAAATGCAGATTTTTGCTATTTCAGTGTTTTCATGCGTTCTTCGTATTTGTGTAGGTGATTTTGCGTCCTCCTCTGGACGCTTACGATGTTGTGATTCACCTGAACCCAAAGCAGGTCCCCCTGCTCGACCAGGCAGTAGATCCTCCGGCCATCACCTTCAGCAGGGGCGTGATGTCTGGCAGTGTGGCTCAGCCTGGAGGGCCCCTTCCAGTCATCGACTACAACCCTGTGTCCCTCTACCTGGGAGAGCTAAGAGTGAGTAATGTCTTTCAACATTTCAAATGCTGAGTGTGTTTTTGACAGACTTTAAAAAAAAAAAAAAAAAAAAAAAAGTGAAGCAGATATTATGCTTGAAAGCTGACGTGTGATACAACAGAGCCGCTTCCAGATAATAAAAAATTAAATCGCAGACAAGAGAAAATCCGAGGTAAACTCAGCTGTTCTTATACTGTAAGGTAGTGAAATCCAAACTGCACAACATTCATACTAATTCCCGTTCTTCCTCTGTACATGTCTATCACAGTCCTGTTTTGACTGAGTAAGCTTGTCAAACTGAAGTGGGTTTTGGGTTTGTTTTTGGTTTCTTTGTTTGTTTGTTTTTTTTTTTTTTTTGGGGGGGGGGGGGGGGGTATACTCAATAGTTTTCTAATAAGTTTTGCTTTGAGCTTCACAAATAAGTGTCAGTTGGCATGCGTAACATAGTTTTATTTTTTTTAATTTCCAGGAGGCATTTGGAGACTTGGCCCTTTTCTTCTGTGATCCATGTGGTGGAACAGTAATCACAGTTTTATGGAAGCCAAAGGCATTCATCCCAACCCCCTTTAAGGTAATTGCAAAGTGACTTCCATTTAAAAACATGAAGGCAGTTAAAAAACAAGTTTTTGGGGGTGTGGAAAACTTGCTTTTGTAATAGTTATTCTCCTTCATTCTGTTCATTTTCACACCTTCACACTAATCACCTTTTCCTCATGTTTCCTTTTTCTTTGTTATTATGTTTTGTTTTGTTTTTTTCACAAAACCTCAGACGTCACAGGTGTCTGCTCGCAGCGTGGAGGTCACTGGAGCTGAAGCTAAGACTGTTCCCAATGTTGAAGCAATACTGGAGGACTTCCGAATCATGGGGAAGGGCTTAGTCAAGTCAGTGGAGGCCAGGACTGAAAAATGGTCATTTTAGACGCAGCACAAATTCAATTCCATTACAAAATAATAAAACAGTGAAAACATGAATGAATTTTGAGCTTCTTGTTAACCATATCCGTTAACAGTTCTGGCTATATTTCTCTCATCCATCTGTGTTTGTTTCATGTCCAATAAATGCATACATGCTGTTTGTATTTCAGTTTATTTGCCTCTTAATTTCATTTAATTGTCTTGATTTATATACATCTATAGGTGTATAACACTTGCACATCTATAAAGCTAAATGTCATTGTTTTGAAGTCATTTATTAAAAAAATAGTTATTCAGAAACATTTATGATAAAACTTTTGAGTCATTTATCATAGTTTTTATTAGATATAATTAGATTTATATGTACTCAAGTTTCTCATGAGGATTTCCTTCCTTCCACACGAGGGGACATTTTAATCATTTTAATGGAACTTTAAAACTTTTTCCTCTTATTTAATTGACTAAGTGATGAACAGAATACAGTTATCTATGACTGAAAGCATATGCAGCAATTATGTGTAAGTACTGTATGAGTAACCATTTTAGTAACCTAAAACTGTTGGTAGACATTCAAAACTCTGCAAACGGGATCTATTTCATCACTGCTGCTGATGCAAAGATACCGTTTGTGTTTTATTTTAGACAAAGAAAAAAGGCTATGATTACCAAGAAGAGCAATGGAACTTGTGACTGTTTTGCTTTTAAGTTTTTCTATTTCTTTTTAAGTTGTCACCTTTGTTGCTCATTATAAGAAAAACTAAACATGGCTTGGAGTCACAACTTTTAACATTTGTGCAAGCAAGACAGCAAAAAGGCAGCGGAAGCTAAATTCTAGTATATCTTGGTCAAACTTGATTTCCCTACTAAAACAAAAGGACAACCATAAGCATAGAAGCTTAGTGTTTAACACAATTGCCCTGTGGCAAAAATATTTCAAAATTCCTTTTGGGTGCAGTTTGCATGTCTTCCCCGTGCTTGTGCCAGTTTCCTCTGTCAGCTTGTTTCTCCTTGCTTGTTTAATGCTGCCCATTTACATCCACAATTTTCTTGAGAGATGCTTAATCTTAAAGGTTGAACTGCTTCAATGAGCATTAATAAACTAATTATCCACAAAGTTGGCTTTGATCTCCTAACTTCAGTGGAGTTGTAAACATGAAAATTGCTTTCAGGTTTTATCCACCATACAATGCCATCTAAAAGTCTGTTATTGGCAATGGCTTCTTTTTTTCTTTTTTCTTTTGGTATGGCAATGATCCCAAACACCACTGCCAGTGCAGTAAAAACAAACGCAGACAGAAGAACATGCAGTGGAATACCATCAGCCATTAACTGGCCTCCCCAGAGCTCAGATTACTGGATTATTAAAGCACTGTGGGATCATGACAGAGAACAGAGCATAAAGACAGTTATCCTTCAAGAAGCCTGAAGAACTATTCCTGAAGACTACTTGAAGAAATGACAAGAAAGCTTGCCAAAGAGAGTTCAGATGTTGAAGAATAAAGGTGGCCACACCAAACACTGGCTTTCAAACATATTAGAATTGTTGAAAATCTGTTCATACCTCATATGCTGTATTCCCATGCTTTTTGGTAAATCACTACACCTATTTCCCATTTTCCCAGAAAAGTATAAAGAAACGAGAGGTGGCTGAAGACGTTCTCGCAGTACTGTATAAATGAAGAATTTATGAACAAAATCCATGTATTTAATTGCTTTATGTATTCTCAGATGGTAAGCCAGATTTCAGATCAATAGATTTCATTATTGAGCTAACAGACGAAAAAAATTCATACATCTGCCTTTGGGTTTTGATCAAAGCAGGTGAATAATGTATAGTGATGCTGTCATTGTATTCTGAACACAGGGAACCTGTATATTACTGAATTCTGGTTCTAAAACAACTACAGTATTGCCACTCCTACACGAGACACGTCTGGCACACACGTCGAACATAGAGCCACAGATCAAAAACTTCAATAATATCAGCGTAGATGTTTTTATAGTAAATAGTTAAAAAGTTTGAAATAGTGAAGCTGTGGTAGGCAACATATTTTTGCCACATCTGCACTCACTCTGGGCTCCTGTTTTCAGGCTTTAGAAAAGTGAAGACAGAAGAATATTTTAAGTGTTTTGAAGTCAGATGAATTGAGTAGTATGAACAGCATGAAAAAAAATCATACAATAGAGTCCAAAGGTACAAGGAGCTACCTTTTCAGCCAAAATCTGCGACTTATTTTCTTTTTGGTGGGCCTATAAACAGTGAGGGGGGAAGACTCAGGACAAAGGCTGTGTATTTCTTGGCAGTTTCTGTGCCTTTTCTCCTGCTCATCATACTAGAGTTTTAATTGTAAGGATGTCAAAAGAGGACTTAAATTCTTGTGGGTATCCCCATTTTTTCACTTTCGCACTAACTGTCCAGTTTCTGAGCCAAACTCTTCCAGGAAAAGTTAGATAAAACCACATGGCTGAAAAATGCAGCTCCACTGTCTTTCAAAATTGTGTTTGAGCTGAGAACTGAATACATACAAAAATGATGTTCTTTTAGCCTCCAAATAACATTTAATTGTTAGCAAAATTAACAGTTTTTGAGCAAACTATGTGGATGTGTGTAGAAAACGCAGGTGGAAAAGGGGGACATACAAGAACAAGAAGAAATAACACCAGTCAATATCAATGTAATGAGAAATTTCTCTGCTGAATCATCTAGTCCCCCCTGCTAATCTTCAATTTCCCTTCATATAATTTACATCAAATTCTACCATTTTAGAATCCTGCTTTCCCCAAAGTTGGTTTAGGAAGCATTCTCCTCAGTAATCTCCTCAGGGGACGCCTACTCCTATTCAAAAAAAGGTTCCTTGTAAAATGTTGCACGTGACTTAACCATGTTCGAGTTGACATATTGGCGACATGAGGCGATCGTGGCTCAAGAGTTGGGAGTTCGCCTTGTAATCGGAAGGTTGCCGGTTCGAGCCCCGGCTTGGACAGTCTCGGTCGTTGTGTCCTTGGGCAAGACACTTCACCCGTTGCCTACTGGTGGTGGTCAGAGGGCCCGGTGGCGCCAGTGTCCGGCAGCCTCGCCTCTGTCAGTGCGCCCCAGGGTGGCTGTGGCTACATTGTAGCTTGCCATCACCAGTGTGTGAATGTGTGTGTGAATGTGTGGATGACAGGTTGTGTAAAGTGCTTTGGGGTCCTTAGGGACTAGAAAAGCGCTATACAAATACAGGCCATTTACCATATCTGGCTGGCAATGACTCAGATTGCCTTTTACACAATAACATCTCCATAAATTATGGAGAAAAAGTTTTCTGTATGCCTGAAAGTGGAATTGTTTTCATAAGTTGACATTTTAAATAAGCAGTTTTATGTGTCTATAAACGTGTGCACATTTGTTTAGCAGTCCTTGGGTAAATTCCAGCTGATGGACTCCACTATCATGCAAAAACTGGCAACATCAACAACACACACAGACAAAAACAGGAGTATTTTAGAATGGGATCCAGATTCCTATTGATACCAGCATAGCTGAGGCCTTACAGAGCACATGTTCTCACATTTCTAACCAGACAAAGGAGACATAATGTATGGTGATGAAGTTTCAGAAGAGGAACATAAGAAAAGGACAGACAAAATAAGGTGACAGAAAGAGTAGAAGAGAAGATGTGTGTGATTAGCTGGGAATGATCCAGTACTGGTGGCAAACAGCATGAATTACACATGTGTGTGTATTTGTATGTGTGCTCCGATAACTCTGGAACTCTAGGGTTCAGAATATACTGCTTTGAAAATAATGGAGATTCATTTGTCAAGATGTGTATATATATATATATAGCATTCCATATGCTATATGGCTCTTGTGGCAACCAGGTAAGTTTGGATTTGCTTCCACTTGTTGTTTCCCAATGAGTGGAAATAGGAATTCTTTCCAACATTTGCTTTTTTTAATCAAACAAAAAACCCAGGATACCTGTGTATTAGTAAATATATAATTATATCTTATTTTTCATACAGTGAGTACTTCTAATCCCAATTCTGAGGGACAGAGAACAAGCATCATCAGTAAACTTAAACATACATTTAAGTTTAAATATATAACTTCATTTTATTTGGTTAGACTATTTTTGGTTGTAAAGGAGGGTAAAGGTAATAATAAAGTATTTACCTTACAATGCAAAAATGTCCTGAGGAAGAAAAAAAGGTGTACAGAGTGTGTGTGTGTGTGTATGGGTGTTTGTGCGTGACAGGTGGTGAGGGAGTGAACAGGTCAGTGACAAAACCAAGCTAGCACAGAGGCGGGGTATAGAGGGGTGGGTCCAAGCTCAGAATGGCCATCCGAGACCATTGGCTATAAAAGAGGAACTCAGTCCTCTCAGCTTCACAGGCACTCAGGAAATTCTACCAACTGTGTGTGTGTGTGTGTGTTTGTGTCATTTCTCACAGTCTCTTCAACCTGTGACAAGAAGACATGGGCTGGCAAAAGCATTATCTGGATAAACTGTCCCGCTTCTTCCAGATCCGCAACCTGCTGCTTCGTCAAGCCCTGGCAGAGTGTCTTGGCACTCTCATCCTTGTGGTAAGTGCATGTTTGTGTGTGGAAGCGTAAGAATGTGTGCACCTGTGTCTGTGCGTGTATGCATGGAATTCATGTATAATCTCAACACAACATTAAAACAATATTCATCCTTTAAATAATGCTATCTATTATGAATAACCCCTGCTCACCTGTTATATACATATATATGTGTGTGTGTGTTTGTGTGTAGGATCCCAGAGGCGCAACCTCACCCTTTCTTCACATAAAAAGGAGTTATATATGTGCACATGAACATGGAAGTTAATACATGCAAAGTAATGATGATAATTCAGTATGAGGAACAGCACATTTGTTATTGTTGTTTTTGTTTTCAGTATCAGTATTAAAGACAGAGGCCGACAAAAGATGAAATAGAATTTTATCTTGCATTGTCTCAAACATAAAGGTTAAAATAGGCATCAAAACAATAACTGTGAGGTGGACAACTTTTGCTTGCTAACTGAAATATATAGATATACTGTAGAAATATAGACTCCAGAGTATACCATTAAAAGTTGTTTATTTTGAAATGACGCCAAGAATAAAATGGATTTTACAGTTAATAATTTAAATTCTAGCAGGCAGCGTATTCTTTTAATGACTAAACATGATTAATCTTGCAGCACAATGTGATCTGTAAACCTGATAATAACCTGATAATAAACTCACAGAAGCAGGCTACCCCTGATTAAAATATCCCGTGTATGTACATATAAGAAGATAAGATAAGATAAGATAAGATAAGATAGAACTTTATTAATCCCTCGGGTGGGTTCCTCTGGGAAATTCGACTTCCAAAAAAAGCACAGCAACGACCGAAGTTACAGTTACAGAACTGTTATATATATATATATATATACACACACACACACACACACACACACACACACACACACACACACACACACACACACACACACACACACACACATATATATAAATACAGAGACAAATATAAATAAAATATACAAAGGGGATAAATAGAATAAATAGGAATAAAAAATAAAAATACAAGTGAATTGCACATTTCAAGTATTGAGTCTATTGCACTGTTGACTATTTACAAAAAGTATTGCACAAGGTATTGTACAGTGAGGTGCAGAGGCACTGCAGCTTAGTTGTTCCCCCCTCCTTTGTCCTCCTGTTTCCCCTCCCTCTCCCCTCCAGAGAGGAGTTAAACAGTCTGATGGCGTGTGGGACAAAGGAGTTTTTAAGTCTGTTAGTTCTTGTCTTGGGGAGAAGCAACCTGTCACTGAACAGACTCTTCTGATTGTTTATGGCCGTGTGCAGAGGATGCCCAGCATTGTCCATAATGTCCATCAGTTTCTTTAATGTCCTTTTCTCTGCCACTGTCACCAGAGTGTCCAGCTTCATGCCGACCACAGAGCTAGCCCTCCTGATCAGTTTCTCCAGCCTGGATGAGTCCCTGTTTGCTGTGCTGCTCCCCCAGCACACCACAGCATAGAAAAGTACTCCAGCAACCACCGACTGATGATCTACTGATGATCTACATTTGTTTTGAGCACTTTGGATTGATCTATGTTAAATCATTATGGGAAATTAGAAATATTTGACCTGTAATGGTGTAACTCTTGGTGTGACTACTGATAGTACACAAAGGTGTGGTGAAGTTATTCATCAGGACACGTTCAGTGACAGAATAATAGGTGCCACATTTTTCTTATGCAATAATATCTTGCGTAAAAATTCCTCTTTCTTCTTAATTTTTGTTTGTGATTTTCAATGCCTCCAGATGAACTCATGCTCACTGGGTGTGTGCAGCCGTGCGTGTTTTAATATTGTCTGAAATTCATGGTAGATTTGCTCACAAATTGACCATTGCATATGGAAAAAATTAGTTCTAGTCAAAGGCATTTAAAATATGTCATGAACTGACTGAGTAACTTTTCTGTTAGTATAGCGTGCTTAAATGCCTCATCACTGAGTCTAAACTGGCTTTGACCTTGGAAGCCATTTAGCAGCAGCAGCATCAGCAGCAGATTGTGTCTTTGGTTGCCACTGGTGTGCTAAACCCATGTGAAGGTGGAATCCATTTTCCACTTCAAAAGCAGTCTGCTTTCATCTGGAGAGTAGCTGTTGGAATTCCTCTAAGGCTCTTCATCCTGATTTTAAAAAGATCCCACAGAGACCGGTTTCAGGCCTCTCACTCCCAGACAAATCCTAAGTGTCTGTTTCAGTTGGCTGACTGCTCTGCAGTTCTTTTATAAGCTCCCTGACTGTGCTAACATTTGGCACTATAGATGTATGAAATGCTGAATCGGCAACTTGAATGTTTGTTGCTGGGTTGCAGTTAAGCTACATTATGACAGAAACATATGAAGTAACTGTAATTTGTGAAAAGAGCACAGAATCACTGAATATGAGCACTTCTAGAAGTGCTTCTGCAAGCTGGAAGTAGCTCTCCCTGTGTCCAAATTTAGTATCAGATTTAAATGAGACCTTTCTGGTGGAATGCGATCTAAATCAGGAAATGGACACTCACAAGCTAATGGCTGATCATTTGTAATCCAGTGCCTATGACATTAAGAAGTATCAAAAAGACTTTGTTCACACTCCTAAAAATAAAACAGCTAAGCACAATTCTAGCATAAGACTCAGCTATATCCTATTTTTCCAGCAACGGCTGGTCTCATCGTAGGAGGAGAGTTTACACTGAGCACAGTGATAATGAGCACTCCTCAGGCGCCAGTCCCTCTAAAGGCGGTTCCCTCAGACTAACCTCAACGTCATCTGATCTCAGTGAAAAGAATCCTCTTCATGGGGCTTAGAGCACAGAAGCCTAAGCATGGACGCTTACATACTACACTTACAAGCACATCCAAAGAACACTCATGGATATATGCACAAATATAATCACGAGGTACTCTGAACACACAGTTTGACATATCCTGTTTGGTGCTGTTCCATCCAGCCATCCATCCATCTTCTTCCACTTATCTGGGGCCAGGTCGCAAGGGGCACCAGCCTAAGCGGAGGGGCAAGAACTCCCTCTCCCCAGCCACCTCGTCCAGCTTATCCAGGGGAACATCAAGGCGTTCCCTGGCCATCTGAGGGATATAATCTCTCCAGTGCGTCCTTGGTCTGCCCCAGGGCCTCCTCCCGGTGGGACGTGCCCGGAACACCTCACCCTGGTGCTGTTGATAAAGAAAAATGTTCCCAAACCATCTTTATCCTCTTTCCAAGTGGATTAGGACTTGTTTTTCCCCCTTCTTGGATAAATCACTTGGGAATAATGACAGTTCCCCTCCGATCAAGGTCAACATACTGACCTTTCTGTACATGTAGTGTAGTCTTCTCCTGCCTGCCCTTGTTAAAACAATGGATTTCATTCAGAGCAGGTCTCATTCAGTGGGTTTTTGTTTTACAGGTCTCACAAATAATGATCACATTCTTTAATCTCACCTTGACTGACTAACAGGGCCTCTAATGTACAATACTTATATTGTGAGATGCTGAGTATGGTTGATGTCGTACACAAAACTTTGTAAAGTCTTGATATGCAGAATGCATTTCTCAGAGCAATTGGAAAGGTTTTCTTCATTTCAAACAAAAGTCAATGCAACAAACGGACAGAAAACATTTAGTCAAATTTAAATAGACCCATTTAAACAAAAACACACATTGAATTTTTCATTATATTAACTGTTCTACAAGAGAAACAACCAAAAACTAGTGTATTCATTTATTGGGACCCAATTGAACTTGATTTCTCTGCTCTCTCTCCAGATGTTTGGCTGCGGTTCTGTGGCCCAGTTGGTGTTGAGCGGTGGTTCCCATGGTATGTTCCTTACTGTCAACTTTGCCTTCGGCTTTGCTGCTACGTTAGGCATCTTGGTCTGTGGCCAAATATCAGGTAAGCAAACTGATTTATTGATGTTTATGTTATGTAACATGTATTTAGAGCTTTTTTTGTTTTACTTTAGGCAAGGCTGTGATTTTGTGTGATTATGGACTGCACACACTGACATAATGTCAACATCTGCATTTGCAGGCGGCCATCTCAACCCAGCAGTAACTTTTGCCTTGTGTCTGCTTGGAAGAGAGCGCTGGAGAAAGTTTCCCATGTACTTCCTCTTTCAGACAATTGGTGCTTTCTTTGGTGCTGCTATTATTTTTGGCATGTACTATGGTAAGTGAAGACTTCTAGTGATGAGTCAGAATTATCTTATTATATAATTATTAGATAAATATACAATATATATATACACTCAACAAAAATATAAACGCAACACTTTTGTTTTTGCTCCCATTCCCCATGGGATGGACGTAGAGACCTAAAATTCATTCCAGATACACAATATAACCATCCCTCCCAAACAGTGGTCACAAATCAGTCCAAATGTGTGGTAGTGGGCACATCTGCCATATTGAGATAATCCATCCCACCTCACAGGTGTGCCACATCAGGATGCTGATCTGACATCATGAGTAGTGCACAGGTGTACCTCAGACTGCCCACAACAAAAGGCCACCCTGGAATGTGCAGTTTTGTCTCACAGCAAAATGCCACAGATGCCACAAGCAATGAGGGAGCGTGCAATTGGCATGCTGACAGCAGGAATGTCAACCAGATCTGTCGCCCGTGCATTGAATGTTCATTTCTCAACCATAAGCCGTCTCCACAGGCGTTTCAGAGAATATGGCAGCACATCCAACCGGCCTCACAACCGCAGACCTCGTGTAACCACACCAGCCCAGGACCTCCACATCCAGCAGGTTCACCTCCAAGATCGTCTGAGACCAGCCACCCAGACAGCTGCTGGAACAATTGGTTTGCACAACCAAACAATTTCTGCACAAACTGTCAGAAACCGTCTCAGGGACGCTCAACTGCATGCCCGTCGTCCTCATCGGGGTCTTGACCTGACTCCAGCTCGTCGCCGTAACAGACTTGTGTGGGCTAATGCTCACATTCGATGGCGTCTGGCACGTTGGAGAGGTGTGCGCTTCACGGATGAATCATGGTTCACATTGTTCAGGGCAGATGGCAGCTGAGAATGTCCCAGTTCTTGCATGGCCAGCATACTCACCGGACATGTCACCCATTGAGCATGTTCGGGATGTGCTTGACCGGCGTATACGACAGCGTGTACCAGTTCCCACGAATATCCAACAACCTCGCACAGCCATTGAAGTGGAGTGGACCAACATTCCACAGGCCACAATTGACAATCTGATAGACTCCATGCGACGATGTGTTGCACTGCATGAGGCAAATGGTGGTCACACCAGATACTGACCGGTTCTGGGTCCCCAGACCCCCAATAGCGCAAAAAACTGCACATTCCAGGGTGGCCTTTTGTTGTGGGCAGTCTGAGGTACACCTGTGCACTACTCATGATGTCAGATCAGCATCCTGATGTGGCACACCTGTGAGGTGGGATGGATTATCTCAATATGGCAGATGTGCCCACTACCACACATTTGGACTGATTTGTGACCACTGTTTGGGAGGGATGGTTATATTGTGTATCTGGAATGAATTTTAGGTCTCTACGTCCATCCCATGGGGAATGGGAGCAGTAACAAAGGTGTTGCGTTTATATTTTTGTTGAGTGTATATAATTATCATATCTTATTATTTAAGCAGCAACAACAGCAATAATTAAAAAAAAAAACATCTTATTATTTGGATCCCATTAGATGCCCTGTGGGACCATCCTGCAAGTTTTAATGTGACTGGACCTGATGCCACAGCTGGCATCTTTGCTACTTATCCTGGAAACCATCTCACCCTTGTCAACGGTTTCTTTGATCAGGTAGTCTTTTGAAATGCAAACTGGTTTTATACACAAATTTTAAGAACAGAATATAGATGGGATTCCCTCTTACATTTCATTTTTACCACACAGATTATTGGCACAGCAGCACTGATAGTTTGCATTCTGGCCATTGTGGATCCTCACAACAACCCTATCCCCCAAGGGCTGGAGGCCTTCACTGTGGGATTTGTGGTTCTGGTCATTGGATTGTCTATGGGCTTTAATTCTGGCTATGCAGTGAATCCTGCCAGAGACCTCGGACCACGTCTTTTCACCGCTATAGCTGGTTGGGGGAGTGAGGTTTTCACGTCAGTGGACAGATTTGAACTACTTTTCCTTCACATTGCCTTTACAGTGATCCCTACTAACACTTACTAACTCTTATTCTGTCTCTGTCCAGGGTTAGACAAGGCTGGTTCCTGGTCCCTGTTTTTGCTCCATTCCTCGGTACCTTCATTGGTGTAATGATATACCAGCTGATGGTTGGTTTCCACATGGAAGGGGAAGTACGTGACAGGAAAGAGAGCACAGAGCAGGAGACTGTCCGACTCACCAATGTGACTTCCAAAGACAACTCCAGAGAGGCTGTGAAAGAAAGAAATGAGTGTTAGTCCGTTAGAGAGATGTCACTTAAAAAAAACATGCACTAAATACATAGTATCCCACCCTCACTTACTTCCTGACACAGCTATTGTTCTCAAACAATTGTTTCTGTTGGGACTTCTCCCCAGATAGATGTCAGGTTACCTTCTGTACAGTTGCATGTTTATGTGTCATAGTTTAGAGACTGACTGTGTGAATTTAAATATGAATTCAGAAGCAAAGAATTACATTAATTCTTTTATGACATGAACTTTCAGATTTTAGTATCTACAACACCAGACTTAACAGTATTGTATGCTTTACACCAATTTAATTTTAGATAATCTTTTTATGGAGTTTTTTACATACTTTATATTCTGTATATACTTAGTTAGATTAAAATATTTTTAAAAATCCTGTTCTGTGCTTTTCTCAGCCCATTTCAGTGGGATATTAAAACAATCAAACATAAGCATGTTCAAACATTTGTCTATCTTGTCTATATAATGAAAGTAGTACATTTCACTTAATGTAGGCGCCACTCAGTGACATTATCATACCTGTGCAAACTGTTGCCTCTGTTATCTTGGGTAGAGAGATTGTAGCGAGGGTTATAGGGATATAATCTTTCTACCCTTTACAAAGACAATCTTGAAGTAACTAAATCTGCTTCTTTCTTATATCCACACGTGTTTCATTTTTGACCAAATTTTCTAAATAAATGTTATTTAAAGATATTAAATTCCATTTCCATGCTTGAAACTAGTGTGAAAAAAAGTCTTATTTCATAGAAACATATTGCCTACGTTCATCGGTGTCTATTGATGAGTGTGTTTTTTATATCCTTTTTGTCCTTTACTAGGTGCCAGACTGGACAGTGACTCTTTAAATTTTGTATGTAGGTTGAGGGGAAATGCTTTTGAATGATTGCAGTAAAGTTCTCCTTTTTGTTTTTGCATAACGTAAGTGTGGTTCATGTTACTCTCCTGATATTCCTTTTTCCTGTTTGTCAGAAGTGCTTCTCATTTCTGAACGTGACTGTACTCTGATTACATGAGATAAAAAGTACAAAACATTGTCATAAAAATAAGCTAAAGTGACACATAAAGGTTCACTTCTCAGACAGACTAGCTTGCGCCTATCCCCTTCTGACAAACTAAATATATATCTTACAATAATGAACAATTGTGGGAGCAATGTATAAAAGAGTAATTCAGTACTTTGCCCTTCATACTCACTGTTTTCACTATAGCTAGGGCTACCAACAACGCCACCTTTGGAATTTCACCCAAAGAAATAAGTACTAACACCAGTAAGGTACACAGGTTTGTTCCACTAATATGAGGCAGGAGATGTGATTTCACAATTAAAAGTTATACTTCGTTACTCAAAGAAAACTTTTTTTTAAAACTCTACACATTCAACCATAACGGGAATGGGGGTTGGTGTTCAGAACTGAGGATGGTCAACTTGACGGGGAGACGATTTCAACAAATAAAAAAGATAAATAGATCACCCCAGACACTTGTGAGCATGCACTCAACTGCGAAGAGAATCTGGCACCAACCACACACACAGCACATAATAAAAGTCAGCTGGGAAACCCTCCACCACCTTCAGCTCTCAGCCTGGAAGCAAAAGGGACGAAATCAGCAGGTTTATACACAAAAAAAGGATAAATTATACGTTAAACTTAATATTAACAAAATCCTTTCACAATTTACCTAACAACCGTTCCTTAACAAAAACTACAAAAGTTAAACAATACTTGATAAAATAAAAACAGTTCAAAATGAACCCCACCTCAGACACACAACCCATATACATTAAAATATTTAAGGCCCGGGTTAGGGAATCAAACTCAGTCGCTGCTCAACCAGCAGAATTTGTACTTGTTTGTGCTTTTTCTGCCTTTAGGATTGTATTTTCTCTCTTCACTCACTAAGGTTAATTATGGAGTTCCACAGGGTTCAGTGCTAGGACCAGTTCTGTTTACATTATACATGCTTCCCTTAGGCAGCATCATTAGAAGGCATAGCATACATTTTCACTGCTATGCAGTTTACACTCAACTTTATCTTACGATGAAGACAGATAACACACACCAATTAGTTAAACTGCAGGAATGTCGTAAAGACATAAAGACCCAGATGAACTCTGATTTTCTGCTTCTTAATTCTGTGAGCAACATAGTGAGGAAATGGAAGACCACAGGGACGGTTCTAAGGCCTAAATCTTAGATAAGCAGAGGCAAATGATGATGAGAACAGTCATAGTCAACCCACACACCAGCTCCAAAGACCTGCAACATCATCTTCCTGCAGATGGTGTCACTGGGCATCGTTAAACTATTCAGCGCACTTTGCACAAGGAGATTCTGTACGGGAGAGTAATGCAGAAGAAGCCTTTTCTGCACACATGCCACAGAGTCGCTTGAGGTATGCTAAAGCACATTTGCACAAGCTTCATTTTGGAATAAGGTGCTGTGGACTGATGAAACTAGAGTTATTTGGGCATAACACGAGGCCATACACGTGGTGGAAACAGAACACAGCTTTCCAAGAGAAACACTTGCTGCCCACAGTAAAATGTGGTGGCGGTTCCATCATGCTGTGGGGCTGTGTGCCCAGTGCAGGTACTGGGAATCTTGTTAAAGTTGAGGGTCGCATGGATTCCAGTTGATATCAGCAGATTCTTGAGAACAATGTTCAAGAATCAGTGACAAAGTTGAAGTTGCGCCATGGCTGGATATTTCAATAAGACAATGACCCTAAACACTGCTCAAAATCTACTAAGGCATTCATGCAGAGGAACAAGTACAACATTCTGGAATGGCCGTCTCAGTCCCCAGACCTGAATATTATTGAAAATCTATGGTGTGACTTAAAGCAGGCTATCCATGAAACCATCAAACCTGTCAAATCGTTACACTTCTCAAATATCATTGTGTTCATCTGCTATATGGTATATTTAAATGAAATTGCTGATCCAAACAACCGATGATTTATGAAGGAAAATCATGAAAATTATCAAGGGTGCTCATACTTTTGTAATAACACTGTACAACGTCTTAAATAATCATGCCCCATCTTATCTTAATGACCTTATAGTACCACATAACCCCATTAGAGCACTTTGCTCTTTAGTTAGGGCTGGATCAGGTGACCCTGAATCCTCCTTTAGTTATGCTGCAATAGGTGTAGGCTGCTGGGGGATGCCCGTGATGCATTGAATTTTCTTTTTCAGTCACCTTTCTCACTCACTATGTCTTAACAGACCTCTCTGCATTGAATCATACTTGTTATTAATCTCTGACTCCCTTCCACAGCATGTCTTTCTCCTGTTTTCCTTCTCTCACCTCAACGAGTCGTGGCAGATGGCCCGCCCCTTCCTGAGCCTGGTTCTGCCAGAGGTTTCTTCCTGTTAAAAGGGAGTTTTTCCTTCCTGAAAACAGCCTATATTTTCAAATGGATAGGTTTATACCTTTTTCTTTTTTCTGTCTTAATGACAGATGTTAACATCTGAATTTTATTGAGTCGGCCTGTTTTTTTTTTGGGGGGGGGGTTCTGCATTAGCTGGCTTCACAGTTGGAAATAACTATTATGACAACAGCCGTTATCAGCTTTCTTATGTTGCTTTTTCCGTTTCAGACACTCTTTGCGCTCATAAGGTGCCTTTCATGCATCACATGACTCTTCTTCAACACAAACTAATCCCTAGGAGGGCGATCTACACCAGAGACTTTGATAAAATGTACACTACATGCCCCAATTTTTTCCAGTTATTTATTACAATTCAACTTGTTTAAGTCCAGTGAATAGCTTGAAATGGTACAAAGGGAAGTGGTGAACTGCCAGAGGTTTAAAAAAAAGTAACGTTAAAAGTGAAAAATTCTGTACATGTCCAAACTATACAAAAGACCTTTTACAGGGAACACAAAATGGGTTAACAATTTAAAGCTGTTCTGCAGCAATGGTTGATCGAACCTTGAAAGCTGGCGCTACTAATTCCTACAGGTGTTCCAACTTTTCTGGATTACTTACAACCCCCTCTTGTCTGCACAAAAGCAGTGTTGGAACAGACTGTGGTACCATACCCTTGTGAGCATCAGGTGAACAGTATTGTATTGCAGGAAAGAGGCAAGTAACAATGGAAGAGAGACACACCATCATAACACTTAAAAATGTAGGTCTTTCCTAAAGAGAAACTGCCAAATTCAAGGTGTCAGTACAATTTCCTTCACCATCAAAGGCACTCAGAAACTGGTCCAAACTCTGACAGGAAGCCACAACTGATAATACAAAGCCACAACTGAATCAGAGGACAAGTTTCTGAGAGTTAACAGCTTGCGTGATAGGTGGCTCACAGGGCAACACTTTCAAGCACAGTTTAATAGTGGTCATAGTAAACAAGTCTCAGGTTCAACTGTGAGGAGAAGACTTTAAGTTGCAGGTTTGACAGGACGAGTGTGATGGTTTGGGGCTGTTTTGCTGGATTCAGGGTCATTGTCTTGTACAGAGTCAGAGGCACCCTGAACCAAAATGGCTACTGCGGCATTCTGCATTGCCATGCAATACCCTCTGGTATGCACCTACTTGGTCAGAGGTTCATCCTAAAGCAAGATAATGACCCAAAGTCCAAGCTAAGCCAGAATTACCTCAGGAAAAGAGAACAAGATGGTAAGTTTGAAAAGATGGAGTGTCTAGCACAGTCTCCAGACTTAAACCCCATCGAGCTGGTTTAGGATGAAATGGACAGAAGAGTGAAAGCAAAGCAACCTACAAGTGCCACACGTTTATGGGAACTTCTGCAACACATGTCGGAAGAACTTTCTGAAGAATATTTGATTTCTATTGTAGAACGAAAGCCACGGGTGTGTTCAGCTGTTATTTCTGCCAAAGGTGGCTACTTTGATCTGTCAAAAGTTTAGAATACATTTTGGTCTATAAATTGATTCAGCAATTTCTTTTTTTTTTTTTTAACTCCAATTGCTTATTTGTATCATGCTTTCATTAGAGACATTAATCTGCAGAATTTTCAATTAAAAAAAGACTGGAAAAATTGGGGTGTTCTAAAACCTTTGACTGGTAGTGTATATACAAAAGTCTATAACTGTGGCAAAAAGATGAGATTAATCCAGCAGAAAATCATTAATCTAGTGATCTAGGAAACACTGGTAAAATAAACATTGCAATTTTATTATCAGAACACTGAGTGCGCTCTCAATGCTGCTCTTTCTTCTTAAAATGATAGCTGGACATCATAGCTCTGAAACTTAAAAATGAAAACATTTAAACATTAAATGTTACCGTCCCTTAGATTTGAAGAGGTGCTCGTGAGGTTTTCTAGTTGCCACAATTCTTAGCAGTGGATACAAATCAAGTATAAAAACTTTTATACATCTTCAGCGTCACCAAATGAATCCAAGCAAAAGATCACATTTATTTGTCCATGAAAAAAAAACAACCTGCTTTTACTGGCCATAAAAATGCTGCTTGTTCTAGCAGGTCTTCTACCTTACAAGAAGTTTTGGAGTAATCATAGAGGTGAGACACATAAGCTTTTAGTATTACATCTACCGCCAGTGAAAGCTCGAGTTAAAGAAGGAACCCTTCTACCCAAAACAGAATGTTTTCATGCTAAAACAATATAATACTTTCAATATAACATTTCACATACCAAGTATATTCATTCATTATTACATGGTTTGGTACCGAATGTACCTATTGAATCCCCATTATATCCTTTAAGCCACACTATTTGCTCATGCTGGAGTTTTATCAAAGCATTTGCAGCTGGCTAGACTTACCAGCTAGACAACATTTTTTCACAGGAAAGATGAAATACAGATATCAGAGACATTGACAAATACACAGATGTTTTAACCTAATATCATAATGTCTGTCAGTATGGATTAAAGCAAAGAAGAAGTAAACAAAGTAAGAACACTATATGAATTCCCCGGGTAAGTTCAAAGAACTTGCACTCTATGTTTGAGCAATAAAAATGTTTTCACACATGAACAGACACTTATGGTCTGTTTTGCTATGCGTAGTATGGAACATGTTGGTACCATGTGCAGGCCATGTGTGATAAATGCTATATACCCTAAAGCTCCAGAGGTTATAGTACTTCAATACTTTGGCCAAGGCTAACCTGTGATTCAGTGATTTATTTCTCCACATGATCATCAACAACAGAATATTTAAAGGCTATGGAAAATGCAATAACCCAGATACCTAAAATGCAGCACAAAGCACATTTAAAACTCAGCAGTATTTCAGTGTGTAATCTTAAAATATTTGAAGCCTTGTGTTTTGCCTGTAAATCACAATTAGTATCAAAGTGAACAATGTGTGTGTGTGTAGTGTGTCTATGTATTTGGAATATCCAGTTTTAAATCTGCAAAAAATGTTGGGATGATGTGTAAAATGCAAATAGAAATAAAATGCAATGATTCACAAATATCATACAACCATGAATTAGTCACAATAAAACACAGAAAGCAAATTTATGTTTAAAATGTTTACATTTATATTAAATGAGACATTTTACTATTCAATTAGAAAATATTAGCTCCTTTGTAACTTAATGGGAACAGCCTGTCTCAGAAAGGTTGGGATGGGGGTAAGAAAAAAGACTCGATAAGTAAATGGTACTAAATAGAAATATCTGGAGAGAGATTTTGCAACTAACTAGGATAATTGGCAACAGGTTAGCAAGACTAGGTCATGAACATCTTAGGCGGAGGTTCAATAATGGCATCTAAAAAACATAATGTTCCACCATGGAAAAATTCTGACAAGTTTTAGTTCATTATCTACTGTAAATATATCAAAAGTTACCAAGAATATGAGAAATCTAAATCAATACATGATCCTCCGTCCCTCAGATTGTATTGCATCAAAAACAGGCATGGTGTTGTCACGATAATCACTACATGGGTTTAGGATCATTTGCAGAAATCACACAGTTTGCCAACCACAAATTCAGGTTAAAGGTCTGTCATTCAAAGAAGAAGCCACATGTGAACATTTCTTTATAGCTGTTTCTGTTCCTTCCTTCTAATCGTCTCCTATTTTCTAATCATAGACAGGTGTGAAATGAACTGGTGAACTGGTGTGGACAGTATGGAAACACTGTCCAACACAGCTGATTCAAATTACCAAATTACCTCCTCGACATGTTTTGGAGTTCTCCAGAGGCCTGGTAATGAACTAAGCATTTGATTCAGGTGTGTTGACCAGCCCTGGAGTTCCCCACCCCTGGTCTAATGGCTCATTAGTATTTATATAATCTGCTTTTTTTTTTTTAAATGTGCAGTGGTGTCATGAATTGTTGTGTCATCTTTTTTTTACTGTCTGATGTGATATAATCAATATGGGATGAAAAGCAAATGGTTTTATGTTCCACCAATCATCTATCGTTTATCCAAAGCCAGGTACCATAAATCCTGTATTGTGTTAAATATTGCAACCGTTTTGATGGTGCTCTGTTTTTTCAACCAGCACTAACAAATACAAATATGTTACATTGCAGAAGTTTGAAGAGCTCCATTGCTTCAAAACAACCAAGTAAAAAAATGAATTATATAATAAAACCTGTGAAAACTGGTAATCCTCCAGGTACTGAAAGTGCTGACTAACTCTCTCACACACCTCTTTTTCATGCATGTCACCACCAGCCACCACCTATAAAGACTTTGCACACAGTTTCGCACACAGGCGGTGATACATTTTCCATTGTTTTCTCTCAGTACTCGGGCAGACTGGATTTAAAATGACAATCACTCGGTGTCAACACTTTCACTAAAAGATGTTTGAAGGTGTGCACATGAGCCATGCTAAATTAAGGGTGTATCTATAGGTCAGTGTAGCCAGACAATGTTATTACAATCATTTCTACACTATGTCTGTAAATGACCTGAAATAAATTGTGAATCTGAAATCATTACTTCATCCTCTCACATGCTTTTATTTCAAGTCCACATATTTTGTTTTTGAATTATTTTTAATGCAAGAAATTTGTGGTTTTACTGTTGCCAGTGATTGATTACCTAGCGGCAATCCCTTTTTAGATAAATGCAATCATATTACAAAAACCTGGACAGATTTACCTGTGACCTGTTTTAGGGTGGGACTCAGATACGAAAAGAATTGTTTGAGTCTTTCTGGTGTAGCAATACATAGAAGTCATGCCAGCATAAACAAATTCTAAGAGTTATAATAGAGTTTTTTCTTTACTTATGATGAAATGATTTGTTAAAATATACTGTAGCAAAAAACAAAAACAAAAAACCCAACAACTGAGAAGACGGTTTCTATGCCACTACAATATCAATATTTAAAAGGAGTTGGCTTCACTTTTGGCATAGATTAGTGGCACTGTGGCTGTTATCTTTCAAAGATAAAAAATATCTTGGGTTTGTTGAAGTTGCTTCATAATACCTCCCTGGGTTGGGTTTAAGGCCAATCCAATACAAGCATGAAAAGCTGTAAGCTGTAGAAGCAAAATTGTTGACACATTTCACCAAAAGAGAAAAAAAAAAAATATATATAACCTCCAATTTTTAATCTGGCATGTGGATGTGGTTTGGAACAGGGGATGGATTGCTGTATTTTGTTCAGTAAACTTTGTGCTCTGTCATTAGGATAAACACAACCACGGCAGGAGAGCTGCAAGACTTACTTTCTCTGATGGAAGAAAAAGGATATATTTGTACATTTAAAGCACATAGAAAACTTGTGAGTGCATTTTTGCAAAACAGAAGTTTTATATATTGTTCAGTTTCTTTGTTCTCTTGTCAAATTCTTTTCCCCTGACACTGTCTGGTCTACACACAGATCTATCAAAAAGGAGGGATCAACAACAGCCAGGTCTCTTTGCACAAACACTTTTACATAGCCTTTGGTTTTGTCTTGTAGAACGACTCCTCCTGCTGGGAAGTTTCTGTGCCACAAGAAAATACCATGTTTTCTGTAACTTTTATTGTCATTATAAACTTCAAGATTCAAGAAGTTTATTGTCGTATACACTGCAAAACACAAATGGTTACACTGAGCAACGGTATTCTTACTTTGCACCAAATGCACCATAAATTGGCTGCAATGTTTGCATGCAACAAGACAAACCCCCTCTATAGGTGGTTTTCAGTAATTAGCCATAATTGTACAATATTTTATGTCAGCCATAACCATGCAGTATTTTTGAATCAGTTCCAAAAGTTTGTGATGCTGTTTAAAATGTAAATAAGAGCAGCAATTTAGAAATTTTGGAATACAACTAAAAAAGACAAAGTTAAATGGTAAATTACACTAGTGAAATACCTATAAGCATTAGGTAAATGGATATCTATGTTAATGGAAGTAAGCAACACTAGCCACCACTGGGCAGGGACGTCTAATCGTCGTAAAGCTTAGAACCTAGAAAAAACCACATATTACTTTCCCAAGTATTTATCCAATTGAAGGCTTAAGCCACTGCCATCTAACAAGCATTCCCTCAAGTATTTATACAAGAAATCACGAGAATCTTTTTTTCTATTGTGAAAGCATCAAAAAATGTTAACGATTCTACTTTCTTGGGTTTTTTTTCTCATAACAATAAACTCCATTGAACATATCTCTATATAGATATAGTTATATACTGTACCTGTCTGCTCAAAAACTACACACACCCCATTCCAGTAGCTCATAGAACAACTTTTGGCAGCAACAATGTGAAGTATTTGTTTTCTGTATGACTTTCATTCTCTCACTCATTGTGAAGGAATTTTGGCCCATTCGTTTTTGCAACATTGCTTCAGTTCAGTTCTGAGGTTTGCTGGTGTTCATTTGTGCAAAGTTCTCCTAAGGTCCCACCACAGCATTTCATTTGGAATGAGGTCTGGACTTTGTCTTAGCCACCATCATTTTCTGTTTTTTGTTTTTTGTTTTTAGACTTGCTGCTGTGCTTCTGATCATTATCCTGCTGCATGACCCAGTTTCAGCCAAGCTCACTCAACGACTGCAAGGTGTCCAGGTCTGACGGGGTAAAAAGGCTGTAAAACAAATACAAATCATCACCCAGCCATGCCTATCAGTATGACATGTTGTACTGATTTCACGTGTCCAAAGAAAATTGTTCCAGCAGTCTTGTGGTTTGATCAGCTGCAACTTGCTGCTGTGCTGCAAAACTTTTTTTTTTTTTTTTTACAGAGAAGAAGCTTTAATTAAAAGATTCTTCTCTGAAAATAATTAATATTCTGTAAATTATGTGATGTAACACTTTTTTTCTTTCAGTTTCTCCAAGCATTGCAAAATCTGACACTGGGATGAATTTGCTAAAACATGGTAAATGGTAAATGGCCTGTATTTATATAGCGCTTTACTAGTCCCTAAGGACCCCAAAGCACTTTACATATCCAGTCATCCACCCATTCACACACACATTCACACACTGGTGATGGCAAGCTACATTGTAGCCACAGCCACCCTGGGGCGCACTGACAAAGGCTACCTATCCTATCAAGTGTGTTCTTTCACAGGACTACACAGATTCCTGTTTCAGATTTCTTTTGGATGTGATTGTATTTAGTGTAACAATTTAAACTTGCAAAAGTATTGAACCACCCCTTTTTTCTTATACCTTGTCTCTAATGAGACAGAGAGTTTTGTAATTTTTTATATTGTTATGAGCAATATTTCTCCAGGCTTTCTGAAGGTCTTCAAAGTTTTTCCTCGGACATTGGCTGTCTTTTTGCTCATTTTTAATCCAGTCATTGTATCTGACCATTTGTTTTTGTATCTTTAGGCACTTTGTTACTACCAGCACATAATTTGTTCCCATCTCTGATTTGAATGTAGGAAAAAAAAAAAAAGAAAAAAAAAAGATATCACAGTTTGACAGGCATAAAATTGTTCGTCAATATTGTATCAGAAATGATCTCAGTGGTGACCCTTCCTTAAGAATGGAAACAGAGAAATCATGTACGGAGGAGGTAAAGAGGGAGGTACAATAGCAAGTGCCTACAGCCATCTGGAAAACATGGTGGAGGCTCTGTAATGGTTTTGTGCTGCATTTCAGCCAATGATGTCTGGAATTGTGAAAGCATTGATGGATTTATGAATCCAAAAAACTGCCATCAGATTTTGATTCACCATCCAACAACAGCTGTAAAGCATCTAATGAACAACAGCTTAACTTTTCAACATGACAATGACCCAAACACCAAAAGACTCCTCCCCAGAGCCTGGACCTGTGGGATCATCTTAAAGGAAGGAAAAAAGGTACCTAGCATCCAAAGAAGAGCCTTGAATGTCCTTCAAGAAGCTTGGTGAATTATTCCTGAATACTACTAAAAGAAATTACAAGAAAGCGAATGGTTGTCTGTCTCTGTGTGTTAGCCCTGCGACAGACTGGCAACCTGTTCAGGGTGTACCCCTGCCTCTCACCCTATGACAGCTGGGCTAGGCTCCCGCAACCCTGAAAAGGATAAACAGAAGCGAATGGATGGAAACTCCTTAAAATAATACAGACTCTTTGCCTTTTATACTGCACGCATGTTTGCAAATCCTTTAATAAGTATAGCAGACATTTCCTGTTCTTTCTCACAGTGTACTACTACTACTACCAATACTTAATAACAATAATAATGATCATTTCAAACTATTTTAAGTATATTTATATAAGTACAGTATAGTATAGTCTATAAAATGCTGAGTGTACCTTTAAATTACTAAGTATTTAAAAAGTAAAGAAGTACTTGTTTTATTCCAATAGTGAATCTATATAAATAATGCATGTTTTATGTGTTTTAGCCACTCACCTATCAGCGTAAATACTGAAGAAAAGAGTCACACTCCCCAGGAACAGAGATAATAAACTTAACACCACCATTGCCATTTTCTAGGAAATCTCTATAAACATGTGTATGTGAATACAAACCAAAAAAAGCATCATTTGTTTTATGCAATTCATATTTACTCCTCTGCTAACTAGTAACTGCTGCAAATACATATCATCGGTTTTTGTCGAAACACAGTTTGAAAAAAAAACTTCTCTACATCCACTACAACCTTTGCTGTCTCTCTTATATTTGTCTCCATCTAGTGTTGGAAAAGTAAATATTGCTTTCTATAGTGTACAAACATCAACAATAAATCAAATATTTACATAAATAAAACTGGACATTCACTCTTCTATTAGTATTATTTTATTATTTTTATTTGCAGATCTTACCACTGTCCACATGGAGAAAAATCATTGGATCTGCAGGGGATCTGGTGCTAAAATAAGAAGGAGTCAAATCTATATAAAAAAAAATATAGAATCATTATTATTATGTGACATAAGTGTATATTATACTTCATTTGGATTAAAAACAAATAACTGTTATAGCCAAGGGTTAAGTGTGACATGGGTAGTTTGGGTACTCTAAAGTATGACATTTATTTGTGTACAAACTGTGACCAGCTGATGTATGCTCATGCTCCAGTATTCAGTGCTCTTTGAGTATTTAGCATTTCAACAGTGAGATGAATAGACCTTTGAAAATAATTTCTCATCTTTCTCTGCTCTCTTTCTTAAATCTTTTTCCAGTTCTACACTGTAAATTTACAACTTTTTTCTCTCCTTTGAAAATTTAACAACTGCACATTTTCTTGCAGACACATTTTGTGAGACAAGCTTCACAAAAACAGTTTGTGTATTTGATGGTATCTCTTGAGCTTTATTTCAAGTTACTACTGCCACTTGCTGTTGTTACTCCATTTATGCACACTCCTTTGTCTGCACTATGAATACACCCCACGGATGAGGGAAAAAAAGATGTGTCAAAGGTGTAAGCAGTTATGGGATGTCATGTTTTTCTAATGACTGAGCAAATATCTCAATGCCATCACTAGAAGAACAACTTTAACTAAAGGTGCCAGAATACTACTTTAACCCCGATTGTAAGCCTAAACTATGTCTTGCATAAATTTATCTTATTGCAAGTCATTGTCTAAAACAGGCCCGAATAGGAGTGGTTCAATCAAAGACTTCTAAAATGGTTATGTGTTTACATGCACATACACAACACTGGGTAAATTATGGCTGAGATATTCTTACCTGTTTCATCCTGTCTGTATACATCAGATATATGACTGGAAAGAATCTCTGGTTCCAACGATTCCCCCAGATGTAGGTGAGGATTGATATTTTTATGTTGGCTGGTTTTGCCATTGCATAGCGTCTGGCTGTCAAGTGTTCTCCACCTGCTCCCCTGCTTCTAAAGAACCAGAGGCAAACGTTTTTATCTTTCAGCTTTGTGAAAACATTCAACAATATTCTCTGGCTTTTAAATACATTTAAAATAATGTAATTAAGATGCTATTATCATACGTGGAAAATTTCTTTTCTCCATCCTTAATATTATTACCTTCTTATGTCCTCTTGAAAGGAAGACCAAAGTGGATTGTTTTGTAGCAGTAAGGTGGAGCCCCTTCCCTACCACAGTGAGGTGGCCTTCTCTGGAGCATGTCCATACCTGGCTTCCTGGCTCTCTTCTATCACCATCCTTGCCACTTGCAGTTCTGAAGACACAGGGCTGCAGATGCACACCTTCATATTGCTCTCTTGGTGCAGTCAGACATTCTCCAGTGTGGTAGTTGCTGACAGCCTGGCTCTCTTGGTGCCAACGCCATTCCTGTATAGGTGAGCATGGGCTGCATTCGCCCAGTGACACTCTACCTCCTTCGGTTCCTTCTGTAACCTGCAGACATTTATCCAGCAGCTTGTTTTGAATCTTTAAGGCAGACAGCTCTGTGGATGACAACATACAAATAAAACATAAAAGAATAAATAATTAAAGTACCCATAAATTATATGTAATAAATGTGTGTTAAAAGATGCATTTGGTATGTCTGATATGCAAAAAGCTGTATATTTTATTATTTAAAACAAGGTAATATAACTGGTTAGCAGTCAGTACCAAGCCCACATGCTTACCTGTAGAGAACCACAACCTTATCTAGGTAACCTACAACTGCTCTCTGCTGTACTCATTTTCTGTGTGTCAACCACATTAACATTACTACTTAAGTGGACAAACACATGCAAATCCAGGCAAACATGGCTCAACATGCAGTTTGTAACCACACAAGAGCACTTCATTCAACAGTAAAACAACTAAATAAACAAACACATGTTTATTTTTTTGTTGTCGTTATTGTTTTAGGTTGATAAATCCTGCAATGGAGCTTCATCTGTTTAGCTCTGCAATGCTGTGCTTTGAAACCACTGACTGAACCTATGTGTAATGCATTTGAAACCAAGACTAACTGACCAAGCAGTGAAGTTCACACTTTATTACATATAAAAAAATCTAGCTGTTTAAATAAAAGCCTTTAGAGGTGTCAATCAGTTATAGTCTATAAATATGCCCTTCATTTTAAACACTGCTGTTTTTTCATAGTTCTGATGTAATACAGGAGTCATAACTGCACCTGCTTTGCTTTACAAATAGGACAAAATTCTGGTGGTTTTTGAGAAAATGACACCTGCAGACCTGTTTCTCTGTTAAACCAACTCACAATTCATTAGGTACCATTAACAAAAGCAGTGATCCCAAAAATGCTGACATCTACAAGGGAATGAAATCCGGCAACCTGCGGGTGCTGCTGTAAGCTATGATCTTTGTCTGAACCCACACATAACAGAACAAAGCCGGTCCCAGGGCGCATAGAAAGGAATGAAATGTATCCACATTACTTCAACAAAGTTACAGCTACAATAAAAAAAGGTCTGGAAGAGCATGAATGCTGCGAACATATGATAGTTTGACAAAACTAAAACATTTTAACGTAAAAATCAATGGTTCAAACCCTGTCAGCGTTTTTTATCAATATATGTACGAGCTTTCAGTGAAAACAAGAAATTTTGGGCATGACCTTAAACTTCTCACCCACAGTTTTTGTTTGTATAGACAGATTAAATTTATTATCTCTTTTATCAGCTTCATCCATCCATCCATCCATCCATCCATCTTCATCCGCTTTATCCAAGGCCGGGTCGCGGGGGCAGCACTTGCAAAATGCCTTTCAGCTACTTAAGAAATGTTTACAACAGTTCGAACAGCTAAAATTAAAGCTGTTTTTTAAAAATAACAGCTATATTACTGAGGTAAACAGCGACACATGTTACCTTTGAAAATGATGAAGAGGAAAAAACAGACGTTCAGTAGCACTTTTCCCATTTTGGTGGCAGGCGAAAGTAGCCTATCCTATGGTCATGTGCTTGTGTTGTCTGAGCAACAGCAGCAGGTGGGAGGAGCTAAGCATTCACAATATCAATAGATGAGCAATAAATACAATAAATAGTGACCATGTGACACTTTTTAATCCTCTTAAGGAGGAATGAAATGTTTAAGTATCATTTAGATTTCTTTGTTTGCAATGAAATGCTTCACAACTGTCCAGAGGAGTTTAAACTATTCAAGATCACTCTTACAAGTGCTGTCCCTATTCTCCACCCATGACTGGCAGACCTTTTTACAAATGCTAACAGTACAGTTTCTCCTTCCACTAGAAAACCATTGCAACCGATACCACCTTTACTGATAAACATGCAATGTTTGCCACTGTGGCACACATGAGTTATTGCCTGCAACCAAGGTGCTACGACTCCATGGAATACTAATTAGGTTTAAAGGGGTGTAAATCTGTTTTAGCAAGACAACAAGTCTTTGAGGAATGTTTGTGGGGCTGAATGGTTATGTGGTGTTTTTCTCTGTAAAGATTCACCACATAGGATGCTATCGGGATAAAATTCCCTACTCCCTGCACATAAAAACAGCTGGAGCAAAACATTTTTTGTCCTGTTTTCAGCTGATAAATGTCAGGCTTATGATTCAAAATTATTTCCTACTTAATGATCTTTAAGCTTGGGTATAAAACATGTTTTGGTAAAAAGAACAAAAAAGTTTGTTGCACATATGAACCAATGAATCAACATGAATGAATAAAGATCTAAATTAAATGTTAAAATATTCAGTTTTATCAAACTTTAATAAGCTTATATTTATTTTTATCTTCAATGGGGGACGCAAACACAATACTAGCACAAAAAGTAGGCAATGCATGTTTTGGCCTTTGAAAAAACAAAAAATAAAAAAAGCAACATCAGTGGAGGATGTCAATTGGACTGGAGTTGTTCACCATAACTCCTAAAAGCCCAGCTCTATGTCACATTTTCCGATACATGTTACCCACAAAAAGTCAGAAACATTATGGTACATCTTGAGACAGTCTGGGACCAGGAATATATTCATATGTAGGATTTACAAAATGTCTTGACACATGCTCAATTATCCAGGTTAGGAATCCCAAAAAGTATATTCAGTTCATTTCAAGGTAACATTCTCAGTACGAAAAAATGTCTGAACAATTATCCAAGTGTCTAAAGAAATTGCTTACAGTTTATTTAAGGCTTATTCGCTTAATAAATCCAGTTCAGCTTCTACAGTCATTCATTCATTCTGATGCTGGTAAATGGACAAATATAGTGGAGGTTCTTCTCCATGGAGAGCAGTAGGGCCTGGATGTTGCACAGATGGTGCTATGAAAGCTGGAACTGAACCCTGTGAAGCAGCTCCTTGTGGCCACTGGTTATAATCACTTGTTATATTTGCATGCTGAGTGGGATCTGGGGTGGGGTATTGATAAACACCTGACCCTGTGAGTATAGGATCCAATCCAGTGGTGAAAGTAGAGGATGTGAACTCGCTGTAAGCTGGAGACTCAACTGTCTCAGGCCCCACAGCCTCACGACTCTGAGCTGGAGCAAATTTAGAAGGAAGGATGACCAGTGGAAACACCACCTCTGGGTCAAGGGCAAAACTAACGTCCAGATACACCTGGGAAACAGTCAGAGATAAAGAAACTTGTAAAGCATTATAATCTGCAATAAAGATGTTGTGTTAAGACACATATTTACTTTTTATTATTTATCCACAAATGTTTGCAAAAAAGCAGGTTCATTTCTGAGGTAATACAAATCATGTATTGTTTCATACCTTTATGTAATATTCAACTGAGATGATTTCACAGTTATGGAGGGTGGGAATGGCATCGCTGGGAACTTTCAGCTGGCAGGAGGCAGTTTGCTCTGAGTTTGGACGGATAGTGTCTCCGACCATTTTGAACAGCGTTTCCTTGCTGCTATTAGTGTTGTCCTGGCAACTGTACACAGTTACCTGCTGAAGTTTGAATTTGAGCCTTGTGTTCCTGGAAGAGGAGTTGCAGATTTTGGCGACAACAGACAAGGTTTCACCTGTCAAAAGCAAATATTAACAATAAGCTGCATTTTTATTTATTTTTTTAGTCTATCAACATTTGCTAGAGCACGTTGCAGATACTTTACCTGGAGAACAAACTCCTCTGTTAATGGTAGCACAGATCTGGACCTGTCCCTTGCAGAGACCACTCATCTTTTTACGCACTGAACTGGACTGTGGACACTATAACAAACCAAATAAACATTTTTCCAGATCAACTAAATGCCTCATGTGGAGAAAATGCAGAAGAAAATACCTCAATGTTGTTTTTAGGCTTCAGATCTAGTCCAGGTAATCAACGCTGAATTCTCTTGTATGTTACATTTGCACTGTTGGTATGTTTGAACTGATGACTATCCCCAAGATGTATAAACAAAAAACTTTAAAGTGTAAAAGGTAATTCAGGTTTTTGAATCTGAAACATTTTTTATTGAATAGTTAGAACACATTTTCCAAAAATCTGATGTTTAACACATGTCACTCTAGTGTTTACCATCATTTGAGGAGTGTGTGGACAGGACTTTGACACAAAGTTGATCTCTTTTAGCACTTTCGAAGGCAGTCGCCATCTCCTAGATACCTTGGCTTCAAAGGTGTAGACAATATTTCCATGTTTTCCCTTAAAGGACGAAGGCATCCTTCTGTATAACAGAACTAATTAGGAATGCATTCATTTGCAAAAGCAAGATATGTATTAATGTTGGATGCTGCAAATTCTCACTTACCCCTCTGGGATTTTGAGCCTGAACTTAAAGATGTGCACTCTTTTTGGAAGAACAGTCCCTGCAAGAGTCGTTTGATTAACATTTGATCTCAATCTCATATTCTCAAAGTTAACTGTTTTCTTTATCTCTGCTACACTATTTAACCCATTGATACTTCCTTTTGTCTGGCTTTTGTTTTGTTTGGAATTACAGATAAAAGTGTTAATATTTTTTAACTATAGCTGCCAATAACAGATAATAAAAGACAAGTTAACCAACTTGAATTAGTTCAATCTTTTTTGTGGTTTGACCTGGAATCCTATCATGCACACCTCGATAACATGTCTTTATTTATTCATTTATTTATTTAGATTTTTGTTCTTATTATTTTGGGATATATCTTTCCTCAGACTCTTCACTTCATAAAAAGAAAAAAAAACTTTTTTTTTTAAAGTAAGGAATCTAACTGTAGCAATTTTGCTTTTTAATACAACACATTGCCAAATTTCCTGATAAATTTCATAGCTACAAACACCTTTAAGTACAACAAACTCTGTTTGACTTTGACATCCTACCTTCATCGTTTTCTGCAACCAAGTATTCCTTCACTTTGAAATATCTCCTGCGCGCACTTTGCAGTCTCTCGACAGGTACACCTACTTCTGTCCATTCTACGTTAGCGTCCCCTTTGGCTTTTATATAAACGCTCTTGACTTTGACTTCTTTTGTCAGTCTGAAACTGACTGTACCCACTATAGTATCGCCTTCAGAATAACTGCTGTTGTCACTGATTGTTTCAAAAGTCACATTTAAGTTCTTTATCGGAGACATTTCAGAGCCGAGTGAAATGCAGAGCGTTTTTCTAGGAACTAATAAACTGAAGCAAGATATGACAGGAAGCTCCGCCTAAAGAGTGAGATCGTAATTTATGATTCTACCCAATATCACAACATCTAAATATCATATAAAGAGAAACGTCATATATTTACGCAGTTTAGGGTGATGTGAGAAAAACTACCAGGCCACAAACGATGTTCACAAGAAGAAGATCACATTCACAGCAAATTGGCAGGTTTTTAAAGTATATTCCAGTAAAACCCCGAAACCTATTAAAATATGCTTATGATGTACTGGTAATTGATCGCTAGTCCATCTGTAATGGACTAGCGATCAATCAAAAACTGTATAGAGTATTGCAAATTTCACCCCGTGACAACAGCGATAGGCTCCAACCCCGGGCTAAGAAAATTGAAGGATGCTCTTATAAACTTTTGCATCACCAAAATCACTCGTCGGAGTCAGACTGGGCAAAAGCATTTGCCGTGTGATGCGAGCATTGGGTATCGGTATGATTATTCGGAGATATTCCGTCCCATTCAGCAGAGAGAGTTTGTTTTGTTTCGTCAGCAATGATTCAGATTCGTCCCATTTGGGTGTTGAAACGAAACCATCGTGTCCTTTGTGCCGAATTGCGCTGAATTCTGAGACGTGGACTGATTTTGGCTCGCCCGTGATTATGCGGGAAAAGACTTGTTTCTAAGAAAGTCTGCATGCAGTTTGGTCTGAACGGTTAAAAAAAAAAAAAATCAGTCGAAACAATTTAACTCTTCCAGATTGCAGTGTAGATTTTAGTGTAAATTATTTTGTGTGTGTGTGTGTGTGTGTGTGTGTGTGTGTGTGTGTGTGTGTTTATTAATTTATATTATTTAATTTAGTGTTATTCGTGGTTTTAGTGCTCCCTACTGATCTGCTACTGTGTGTTATATCCTTAGTTTCTAGTCTTTAGGTTTCTGTTACTGTGCCCCATGTTCACATGTTCGTACATCTCCTATGACCCCCTGTCAGTCATGTGTCCTGGTCTCAGTGTCAAGTCGGTGTCTTAGTCTGTCTCATGTTTCCCGTTTTATTTTGATGGCCTCTCGTCTAGTGTTTAGTCTAATCAGTTTTGCTTCCTCCCTGTCTCGAAAATATTATGGCAACACTGAGAAGGCAAATCATTAAGATGTGTTGTGAGATACAGGTGATGGTGTTTCTGTCTTAGTTCTCTAAGCAGAACTTCAAAAAGCTCAATTCTTCTGGCCAGTTCTTGTCTGAGGTTCAGACTAGGAAGAACGTAACTATAATATTGAACCTGAAATATGATCCCCCCACCCACTAGGGAACCACTCTCAGCTGTGGGTTCACCTTCTTCTGCTGAACTCATAGAGCAGCAAACAACCAGTGCAGAGAAATACCGTAGCATCACTTTCATCGCTCACTCCTCAACTCCTGTGAACCATAACAAGTGTGGCCTCTCTAAACATCAGTAACTAAGAAAACATGTAGGTAAAACAGTAGGTATCCTACTTATTGCTGACTTTATTATTATTATTATTATTATTATTATTAATAATAATAATAATAATAATAATAATAATAATAATAATAATAATAATAATAATAATAATAGTAGCATTGTGCTTGGGTTTTTAGACTCTACCAGTTACACAGATGTCTCTTCCTCTGGGCTGTTTAAAGGGGCAGTTTATACAAATGGCCTTTTAAACAGCCCAGTTTATCCAAAGTTGTGTATATACCAGATGCTGTCAGGCTTCAAATGTATGTATTTGTCCTCTCCACAGTCCAATCCATTGTAAGCCATTGATCTACTGCTTAAGTTCACATCTTCAGTTCGAAAATGGAGACAAGCATCGAAATTGATAAATTTTGCAAGCACAAAATGGTTAGTAAAAGAACGTCAAGGAATACTAAATTATGTAATAGCTTAAAATATTAATTTCCATACACAGCGCTTACCACTTGTAAATGGTGATGATCATCACAATACTGTTGATGTTCTGGTTTCTTTTATCAGAAACACGATTCAGTGAAACACAGCTGAATTAAATTCCCCTAGTCATGCATATAATAAATATGTGAGTCACATACAAAACTCATTTCTGCATGCATATACAGACTAAGAAACACATCATTTTACGCAGCCCACATTTGAAACTATATATTATCCTTCTCTAAGCTCTGATTGTTGTACATATATTTCCTCATTTACATACAATTTACTCACTTTCACAAAGCTCTGAGGCTAAATAAAAAAATACTCAGCATCCTCTACAAACATCCAGTACAAACATTTGCTTTTTCTCACCTATTTGTCTCCATCTAGTGGTGGATTTCCAACAGATAAAATTGTAAGTAGATTATTAATTAATTAGTTGTGTGAGAGCTGGAATCTAGGAGTTAGCGCTACCCATAGGCGAGTGCAAGCAGTTAGGATTTCTTAATTTGAGGTGTCAGTATTTGATGGAAATCCTTTGTTGAGATTGGTGGCGTGACTGGACTAGAGTGGTCCATTGCTAAAGAGGTAGGGCAAAGATAACAGTGTTAGGTCTGAGTCAATATGGTGCTTAGTATTGAGCGCTGTGTTTAATCTTTAGGACAGTTTTGGTAAAGTTTGGTAAAGCAGGAGGAATACCCCCTGTGAGCTTTGTGATTGTGTTTATAAATATATTCCAGTTTTCTGATTTTCACACCAGACTGCTGCTTCAGACTGCCTGGCTGTTTTTAGTATTTATACTGGTTAGTATCGCTCAATAGATGGGAACCAACTGTCAGTCTGTAGTGTGACCTAACCTTGTTTTTTGTTTCCCCACAGGAGATGAAATGCTGCGGTAAGTTATTGTGGTTTCCTAACTGCTCCTTGCATGCATCGCATGTAGGGCAAGTTGACGTGTGGGCATTCAGTGGTTTTTTGATGGTTTTTCTTAAATAGTTCCCACAGTAGGGCATAACGTATGTTATAAAAGTAGTATGTAGCATTATTCTTGACATTATTACCTAGTGTAACTCTCGTTGGAAGTGGAGAAAAGAAAAGAAAAAACAATGTCTTAACAAATCAGTGATCGTCTTTAATGGAAAAGGTAACACTCTTCCTAAATGTGTTAAAAGTGAAGCAAACAATGGAAAGTAGAACAACCTGCCCCCTAAATCTCTGACCACACTTACCACTTTTGTATGATGAAATGTACAAACACACAGAGGTGTGAGAAAACACATTGGTGCATCTCCCAAAGAGGCAGCAGTGGAAAACTATGAGCTCAGAGCAAAAACGGAAGGACATAAATAAATGCAAGCACTCACAATGACCGACCTGCTCTAACATGTGTAGATGAGTCAAAACGTTCTTTACAGTGTTTTTATTCTGAGTCTAAACTCTTGTGCAGTTCTCTGTTACCTATCGTAGCTACTTTTGTGCTGGCGAGATGTTTTTTCCATGCTCGCTCGCTCTCTCCCTCCCCACGCCCCTGCTTGGTTAAATTGTGCATATAATGGCAGAGTGTTACTGACATGTTGTGTGCGGTAAAAATGGTCATCACCACTGTTCAAAGCTCTTAAAAGCAATATATCTCACCTTTATGCTACAATCTTCTTAAGTCCAGCGTTTATCTATGGCAACTTGCTATACTATTGCTCAGGGCAAACCAATCTCTTCTCTCATCACACACAGCCAAAATGTGTTTGTCTCCCTGGATTCATCAAAAAATCCAATTAACCGTTTGCATTTTCATAATGTTTTAATATTCCAATTTGTTCCAATTCATCTTAGGAAATAACTGTTTTACCACAGAAGGCAACCGCTGATTTTCTACAATATATTAGAGGCTTTACTCTTGATTTTTTCAGCTTTGACTAATAAGTAATCATTATATTATAACCAAAAACCTTCTATAAAGCTTCTTTGTTTCATGTACATTACGATAACACATTACATTTCAGCTGCTGTGCAGGTTGAGGAATGACCCTCTATCCCTTTGATAGCACTGTGACACATACATCCAAGTTTAGACATTCACCTGGTGGCAGTTTATTCCTTTAACCATCCATCAAGTTATTTTATTGGATGTTATCAAGATGCTGTCATGCTATGATCACAGTGCTCAGAAACATCTAATTTTAATAATGAAAGCTCTCAGTTATAAGATTTTATCAGCAATTTTTCAAAACAAAAGCTTCCCATTGACAGTAATCAGATGTGAAAAGTGCTTCTGAGTCTGTTTCAGCTGACAGTGAAGGCATTGCAGTATAAAACAGTAAGTAGTTTAACAGAGACCATGTTGGTCATCACGAAAACCATAAGCTAGGAGTAATGCTAAGTGTTTTGCCTCAAGAATCTGATATGCCACCATACATAGAACAACATAAACAATTCAATATTTTTCAAAGTAAAGTGCAGCATACTCCTAAGGATAACACTGCTAAACAGACCTTTCACCTCAAATCTCTAAGCATAAACACAAATTATATGTGACATTGTTTTTTATATATATTTAAAACAACAGACAATGCATTTACATTCCAGTTTTCAAAACACTGAAAAAACAAGCAAAATTATAATAACAAATATAAAAATGTGATCTATAATTAAAAACATGTCTGTTGTTAAACAAATTGTTATGTGGAGTATAGAGAGTAGAAGACTGACTAAAGGAAAATCACTTACTTCTCTTATTGTTTGTTCTGTCACTTCTTGTGTCTCTGGTTACCCTACTGATATCAAGAGGTGAAAACTGCTCAGTCACATGATTTAACCCCCAGTCCCATTTTTCAGGCCCTTTAAAAGTCACAGTTTTGGGGTACAGCTCTGATTACTTGGTATAGTATATGGCCAGCTACGTCTAAATAGGGTATAGGACATAGAAACTTTCTGCAACTGAACACATTCATGATTTGTCCAGTTAGTCTTATTTTCCCTCCAAAATATTAAATATTAAAAACACAGTTTTTGTATAACACATTTAATTCCTTTGTGGGACAACAGCTGGAAGGCCTCTTCTGTCCTGCCAGTTGATCATCAACAAGAAGGGGGCAGCTTTATGATTCTGCCTTCTGAACCCTGTTTAACCCATACCCAACTGTGACTTTTGAGGTGTCCCCTGCTATTAATATTTGGCCCATTCACTTACACTCACAGTGTTTCATTTTGATGCTGGTAAATGGATGTATATAATGGAGGTTGTTCCCCCTGTAGAAAAGTAGTCAGAGTAGGACCTGGATGTTGCATTAAAGGTGCTTTAAAAACTGGAGCTGAAATCCCCTGTGCAGTAGCACCGTGTGACCACTAGTTAGAATTGCCACTTGGGGCGATCGTGGCTCAAGAGTTAGGAGTTCGCCTTGTAATCGGAAGGTTGCTGGTTCGAGCCCCGGCTTGGACAGTCTCGGTCGTTGTGTCCTTGGGCAAGACACTTCACCCGTTGCCTACTGGTGGTGGTCAGAGGGCCTGGTGGCGCCAGTGTCCGGCAGCCTCGCCTCTGTCAGTGCGCCCCAGGGTGGCTGTGGCTACAATGTAGCTTGCCATCACCAGTGTGTGAATGGGTGGATGACTGGATATGTAAAGCGCTTTGGGGCCCTTAGGGACTAGTAAAAGCGCTATATAAATACAGGCCATTTACCATTGTTATATTATCATGCTGAGTAGCATCTGGGGTGGGGTAGTGACCTGACACTTTGGGCTCAGAGCCAAATCCAGTGTGGAAGGCAGGGGAAGCGAAGTTGCTTTAACTTGTGACCACAGTTGTCCCAGGTGGGTGAGGCCCCACAGCCTCACCAGGCTGAATGGCTGCACATCTGGAAGGAACGATGACCAGTGGAAACACCACCTCTGGGTCAAAGGCAAAGCTAATGTCCAGATACACCTGGGAAACAGTCAGAAATTGAGAAACTTGTAAAGAATTATTATTATCTGTTCTAATTAATACATAGTTGAGACACACATTTCCCGTGTAGCATATTTATTCACACATGTTTAGAAACAAAGCAGTTTTATTTCTGAGGGGATGTGATGTCACCAAGAAATTGTTTCATACCTTTATGTAATATTCAACTGAGATGATTTCACAGTTATGGATAGTGGAGATGGCATCATCAGGAATCTTCAACTGGCAGGAGACAGTTTGCTCTGAGTTTGGACTGATAGTTTCCCCGACCTCTTTGAACAGATTCATCACCCACTTCTTAGTAGACTCATTGCAGCGAAATACTGTTTTTTGTTCAAGTTTGAATTTGGGCCTCGTGTTCTTGGAAGAGGAGTTGCAGATTTTGGCAACAACAGATATAGTTTCACCTGTAAAAATCAAATCAGAACATTAAACTGCATTTTTAAATCTATCAACACTCGCTGCGCAGCGTGAAGTTACTGTACCTGGAGTGCAAACATTCCTGTCAGTGGTAGCAGACATTTGGACCCGTCCCTGGGAGAGCCCACCTATGTTTTTACTCACTGTACCAGATTGTGGATGCTATGACAGACCACATAGACAAACATGTTTACAATTTAATGCGTGTGATTTTTAATGTGAGTTTTTTCACAAAGCACTTTCCAAATATCACATTTATAGCACGTATCAGTGCAGTGTTTACCATCACTTCCCAAAACTGTTGAAACGTCTTGGAAATGAAGTTGATCTTCTTTTTAACTTTAGAAGGCCACCACCAGCTCCTGGACATCTTTGCTTCAAACATGTACACAATTTTTCCATATACCCCCTTGAAGGATGAAGGCATGCTCCTGTAAACAAAACCAGTGGGAAATGTATGCATTTGCCAAAGCATCGTATGACAGTATTAATAATTCAAATTCCCACTTACCCCTCTGGGATTTTGAGCCCGAACCTAAACGTGTGGACCCCTTTTGGAAGTACAGTGCCTGCAAGAAACGGTCAGCAAATGTCGGCTTTGTCACAGAGCTACAGTGATATACTTACAATTTACTGCTGATCATTGAAGCCAGGTTATATTCCTTAAATGTAGTGTTTTCTTTATGTCGGCTGCACAATTTAACCCTTGCATTCTTCCAAGTGTGTTAAAGCCTCTCACCTTTACCATTTCTTGCAATTAAGTACTCCTTCACTTTAAAATATCTCCTTTTTGCAGTGTGGGTAATCTGGAAATATCCTGTTCCTTCTGTCCATTCTGCCTTGACGTCTCCTTTGGCTTTTACAGAAAGGCTCTTAACTTTAACCTCTTTTGTCAGCCTGAAACTAACACTGCCCACTATAGTATCTCCTTCAGAATAACTACCGTCTTCGTTGATAGCTTCAAAGGTCACGTTTAAGTCCTTCATCGAGGACATTTCCGAGCTGAGTTGAAGACGATGCGTTTCTTAGCACCGATAGACCGATTTAAGGTGCATGACGGGAGGCTCCGCCTAAAGAGTGACATCGTGACTTATGATTTCAGATAATAACAAAAGTTAAGAGATGAGATGCTCCACGCATTGATTTAAGTATGATATACAGTATAATGAAACATTTGAAAACTTATTGCAATTTACGTAGTTTAGCAAATAGACTAGCCTACTGAATAGTGCTGAACATGAACTCGTTAAATCGAAGTCACGGTCGTACTGAAAGATTCATACATCTTGCTAAGAAGACTGTGTTTGTATATGATCGCTGACAAAAAATAAATAAATAACCATAACACTACTCAACAATCTGTTAATACTCCCTCCTGTAGTTTAGGGTACATGTAAATATGTCTTCAATAAAAATAAATAACGTGCTCGTTACATAAGAGCTTATTTACGTTATTGCTGCTCATTCAAGAATTGTAAGCAAGCATATAAGTGCAATTTCAACACCATAATGCACATCTAAAGTAAAACTTCACTGCAGAGTTTGGTCATCCACATTTGCAAGTCAAAAAATACGTAAATGAGGGAAAAGTAGGTTATACACTTGTGTGATTTGTGTGAGCAGCGTTACCATGTGTGCGTGCGGTTTGGTCGCTGCTCTGAACCCAGATGAACAACTTAAGTGAACACCGCTGCCTTTCCGAAAAACGGCTGTCTGTGCAATGTGAAAAAGAGGGAGAGGTGTATAAAAGTTTTTTTTTTTTTTAACACACCGTTTTTTAATCGGTAGCAGCTAAATAAAGGAAAGGCAACCAAGGAGTACAGAGACCAGAGTAGCGATTAGGAAAATGTATTTGCAATCAGATTAATAACAGAATAAATACATAAACCTCCTCAAAAACATTGACACCTAAATGGAGAGAGAAAGAAGCCATAATCGTCTCTCAGGGGAAGTACTTTATTTTTGAAACCGTCTCAGCAATACAGCATGAGTATTCTCAGCTTGTCCTATCTTCACCTGCCTCTCTGGTCTCCCTTGCCAACTTGTTCCTTGCTCTGCTTAGCCCTCTCTCTATCTGTGCTGCGTGTTCTTCTTCACTGGTGTTTACTGGGGTACTGTGTGTGTATTTATATTGTATTGTTGCCTCCTAATGATTCCTTAATCAGTCACCGACCTTTCACTGTGTCAGTTCTTCGAATAAGTCCAGTGAGTAAAGCTGCTAACAGAAAGGGATGGTAGCCAAAGAGTACAAAAACACAGTGTAGCAGTTAAAAACATTTGATTTATTTATAATTTCAGAAAAAGCCGAAGGCAGTTAAAAACAGCAAAAAATAAAATCAAGCTAGCAGTCCATTGTTGTACATTAAGTGCACAGGTGCAGGGGTCTTAAGACAAATGCTTTGGAACCCATCACAGCAACCAGTCTTTTAACTGTTGTCTCTCACTGGGGAATGCCTTCCCCATGCCCATGCCCATGCCACACCAGTTCCCCCAGCATCCGTCAGTTCTTTCCATTTTGATGCTTCCCCTTTCTCTGCTGCTGGCACATCATCTTTTATACAGAGTAAGCAGGTGTTGATAATTGCTTTGTTTAGGAAACTGTAGTAGGAAGTCACAACTTTTCAAAATAAAAATATGCAAAATATATAAAAAGTTGCAACTATTACTGGACATTTCTATAATTAAACATGTCAGATTACTCTTTTAATTTACCCTGCATACACTCAATAAATGTCATTGTCCTGGGTCATTTTGACCCAGCATTCTTAGTTTTCTTGTGTTTTTGTATTTTGTTCATTATTTATTCCATGGTTCCTCGGTTGTTCAGTTTAGTTTATTAGATTTTCCCCCGTGTCTTTACCCCCTGTGTCCCCGTCCTGTTTCTTTTCCTTGTGTTTTATTCCATGGTTTCCCCAGCTCGTTATGTCTGCGCCCTTTTCCCAGGTGGGTAAGCCCCCACAGCCTCACCAGGCTGAATGGCTGCAAATCTGGAAGGAACGATGACCAGTGAAAGCACCACCTCTGGGTCAACGGCAAAGCTAATGTCCAGATACACCTGGGAAACAGTCAGAGATTGAGAAACTTGTAAAGAATTATTATTATGTGTTCTAATTAATACATAGTTGAGACACACATTTCACATGTAGCATATTTATTCACACATGTTTACAAAAAATGCAGTTTTATTTCTGAGGGGATGTGATGTCACCAAGAAATTGTTTAATACCTTTATGTAATATTCAACTGAGATGATTTCACAGTTATGGATAGTGGAGATGGCATCATCAGGAATCTTCAACTGGCAGGAGACAGTTTGCTCTGAGTTTGGACTGACAGTGGCCCCGACCTCTTTGAACAGAATTATCAGTGAGTTCTTAGTGTGGTACTTGCTGCGGTACACTGTATTTTGTTCAAGCTTGAATTTGGGCCTCGTGTTCTTTGAAGAGGAGTTGCAGATTTTGGCAACAACAGATAAAGTTTCACCTGTCAAAATCAAATCAGAACATTGAACTGCATTTTTAAATCTATCAATATTTGCCGTGCAACTTGAACCTTTATTTTACCTGGAGTGCAAACATTCCTCTCAATGGTAGCAGACATTTGGACCCATCCCCGGGAGAGCCCACCTATGTTTTTACTCACTGTACCAGATTGTGGACTCTATGAAAAACCACATCGACAGAGAAGATTTTTATGATTTATTGCCTGTGATTTTTAATGTGATTTCTTTTATACCAAACACTTTTCATTTAGCACACGTTACATTTCTAACACTTATCAGTGCAGTGTTTACCATCCCTTCCCAAAACTGCTGAAATGTCTTGGAAATGAAGTTGATCTCTCGTTTAACTTTAGAAGGCCACCACCAGCTCTTGGATATCTTTGCTTCAAGCATGTACACAATTTTTCCATTTTCCCCCTTGAAGGATGAAGGCATGCTCCTGTAAAACAAAACCAGTGTGGAAAGTGTACATTTGCCAAAAAAAGAAGATAAAATGTTAATGAATATTAAATTCCCACTTACCCCTCTGGGAGTTTGAGCCTGAATTCAAAAGTGTGGACCCCTTTGGGAAGTGAAGTCCCTGCAAGATAAAGCTAAACACTTTTAAAAATGTCAGCTTCTTAAAAGACATACAACTATATTTACAGTTTACTGCTGATCATTAATATTTACATACATATTCTTTGAATGTAGTGTTTTGTTTATATCTGCAACACTATTCGAGTAACTACAAAATACAAGTTAACCCTTACATACAGTTCATATTTCATGCTTTCACAGTATTTAAGAGTCAAAACTGACCAAGGTCAAGAATGACCTCTTAAGTGTTTCCAACAAACTACACTACAGATAAATTTACAATCTATAAATAGCTTGTCTGACATTAATAAATGGATGATTAATCCTTAGTTAATGTTTCAGAGAGCAGGAAGAGTGTATTTTTTTAATGTTAACACTCATTTTTAGAGGAAAAACATTTGCTGTCACAGAATAGCATGTCATGTGTCATGTAAGACATGAAATTATAACAGTCATAATTAATTAAATATAAGTGAAAATGGGAAGACAGTACTGGAACTTTTGGAATTTATTATAACCATTTACAAACATTGCAACCATTAAAAATTGCCCTCACGTTTTATCATTAATTAAAAAATAATCACAACAAACATGCAGGTACAAAATGTGCTTCTTGGAAACTAGTCCGTGCATTTAAAGCAGTGTTAGGAATAATTGCATATTTGTGGTACTTGCATGTTTCCTCAGCTCCCTAAAATGGCATCCATAATCTTGTGAACCTACAAACTCTCTTTTCATCTGTCTTGAGATCAACAATTAGGACAGGACAATTAAAGTGTGGCCAGAGGGGACAGACGCAGTGCTCCAGGACAGATTTAAAAACACAGACTGGAATATGTTCACCCACACAGACCTGGACCAGTACGCCTCATCTGTACTGGATTACATCTCCGAAACCACAGACAGTGTCACCACCCAGAAACAGATCACCATGTACCCCAACCAGAAGCCTTGGATGAACCGGGATGTTCGTCTCCTCCTGAAGGCCCGCAACACCGCCTTTAGGTCAGGAGATGCACACGCCTACAGTACAGCCAGGGCTAATCTAAAGAAGGGCATCAAAAAAGCCAAACACCATTATAAAAAGAAGGTAGAAGAACACTTCTCCAACTCCAACCCCCGACGCATGTGGCAAGGACTCCAGACCATTACAGACTACAGGACCACCAAACCCTCCCCCGCATCCTCTGATGTCTCCTTCCTCAACGAGCTCAACAACTTTTATGCTCGTTTTGAGCGAGGGAACCCCACAACCACAACCAAAGCAGACATGACGCCAGACCACCAACCTATGACTCTCTCCTCCACCGATGTAGGAGCGGTGCTGAGCAGGATCAATGTCCACAAGGCTGCAGGTCCCGATGGCATCCCCGGGCGTGTTCTCAGAGCGTGTTCTGGGGAGCTTGCAGGAGTGCTCACAGACATATTCAATCTGTCCTTGGCCCACGCTGTGGTACCGGCCTGCTTCAAATCCACCTCCATCGTCCCGATACCCAAAAACTCCAACCCATCTTGCCTCAATGACTACCGCCCAGTAGCACTCACCCCCATCATCACTAAGTGCTTAGAGCAGCTGGTCCTAGCACACTTCAAATCCTGTCTCCCCCCCACCCTGGACCCCCACCAATTCGCATACCGCCAGAACAGGAGCACAGAGGATGCAGTCTCCATCGCACTGCACTCTGTCCTCTCACACCTGGACAACAACAACACCTACGCCAGAATGCTGTTTATAGACTTCAGTTCAGTGTTCAATACAATCCACCCCTCACAACTCATCAGGAAACTGACAGACCTGGGTATCAGTTCCCTCATCTGCAAATGGTTACTGGACTTCCTGACCAACCGCCCCCAACATGTCCGGCTGGATAACCACTGCTCATCTACCATCACAATAAACACCGGTGTACCACAAGGCTGTGTGATGAGCCCTTTCCTCTACTCCCTCTTCACCCACGACTGCAGACCTGCTGATGGTTCCAACACCATCATTAAGTTTGCAGATGACACCACGGTGATTGGTCTCATCAGTGACAACGATGAGGCCGCCTACAGGGAGGAGGTGGATCGTCTGGCTGAGTGGTGCGACACAAACAACCTGCTGCTTAACACCGAGAAGACCAAGGAGCTCATCGTGGACTACAGGAGGAATGCTGACCCACATCCACCCATCCACATTAAGGGGACGGCTGTGGAGCGTGTGAGCAGCTTCAAGTTCCTGGGAGTCCACATCTCCGAGGATCTCACCTGGACGACCAACTGCTCCAAGCTGGTCAAGAAGGCTCACCAGCGCCTCTTCTTCTTGAGGACTCTGAGGAAGAACCACCTGTCCTCAGACATCCTGGTGAACTTCTATCGCTGCACCATCGAGAGCATCCTGACCAACTGTATAACAGTCTGGTACGGGAACTGCTCTGCCTCGGACCGGAAGGCGTTGCAGAGGGTCGTGAAAACTGCCCAGCGCATCGCCGGAGCACCACTTCCTGCCATAAAAGACATCTACAGGAAGCGGTGTCTGAAAAGGGCTGGGAAAATCATCAAAGACCCCAGTCACCCATCACACAGGAGCCTCCGGACTAAGACCACCAGGTACCGGAACAGCTTCTTCCCCACAGCTGTCAGACTCCTGAACTCTGCCTCCTGACATCTGACCCACGTTAAACTCATGGACTGAACATACACACCCCCACAATGGACAACTGTACCCTCAAACACATAATAATAACATGGAGTGAACCACCACTCACAACCACTAGCACTTTATATAGCCTCTGTAGAAACTATCTACACCCTCACTTATCTTAACTGCACTACTGTATAGCTCTGTGTAAATAATCATTCTGTACATTCAATAATCTTTAATCCTACAACTGTTTACAACTTGCATAGTTCCCATTTCTGTATAGCTGTATATCCCAGATTCTGTAAAGTTATTTATTTCATATTCTGTATATTTTTTCATATTTATATCCTGTTCATATCCTGTACATAGCTTGTACTCACTACAGCCTGTACATACTTAGTTATAGAATATTCACAACATACTTCATACCGTGTACATTATAACATACCATAATAGACCCATTTCTGTAATATACTTACATATCTATACTATTGCTAATATATATTGTAATATATCTATATCACTAAAGCACTTCTGGATGGATGCAAACTGCATTTCGTTGCCCTGTACCTGTGCATGTGCAATGACAATAAAGTTGAATTCTATTCTATTCTATTCTAACAAGCTCAGAATCAATTAATTTTATTGTGTTCATTTTTAGATTTTCTTTCAGAGTTGGTACTTGTGCTTGCAAGTGCAAGGCATGAGTACTAACAGATAGGCACATACCTTCATTTATGTAGTGCTTGTCTACTTTTATTGACTGCTAAAAGAGGTTTTGAGTACAAGTCAAATTGTAATCATGCATTCATACTGCACTTTATTCCTTACATTTCATCTTCCTCACATCCATGGCCAATTTAGAATAACCAGCTGTCCTAACACATGTGTCTTTGGGAGCAAGAAAACACAAAACATAACTTTTTTGGTTGTGGGCCAAATTATGGAGTGACTTCTCTTTTTACACCTTTATACTTTTTGCTGTTGTGATTGATGGATTTTATGATATTCAATTGTACTTTTTTACTACACTGTACTATTTTTATTTAAATTCAAAATGGATCAAATCTCAAAAAGGATGCATGGTTTAATCAGTTTTCATTAGTTTTCATTACTTGATATCTCACTTTATTTATTATAATTAACATTATTTTAATATTTAAACATTTTTGTTGTTCTTATTGTTTCAGTACAAATCTTTATTTCCATATACGCTTAACTTCATGGGCAACTGCTTTTATTATAAAATTCTACAAAAAACAACAACCTCGCCAGATTTTAAAGGTGAGAGTAAAACCTCTTACCTTTAAGTGTTACACCAATTAAGTAATCCTTCACTTTGAAATATCTCTTTTTTGAAGTGAAAGTCATTAGATAATCTCCTATGTCTTCTGTCCATTTTGTCTTTGCGTCTCCTTTGGCTTTTACGGTGAGGGTATTAATGCTGACATTTGTTGTCAGTTTGAAATTAACTGTGCCCACTATAGTATCTCCTTCAGAATAACTACCGTCTTCATTAGTCATTTCACAAGTCAAATAAAAGTCCTTTATCGAAGGCATTTCAGAGATGAGTGAAAAGCGATGTGTTTCTCATCACAGATAAACTGATTTATGGGGCATGACAGGAGGCTCCACCTAAAAATTAACATCATGACATCTGATTTGACCACATTTATTACGACATGAATTTAAGCTGCAACCTCATTTTGACCAAAATGTGTCACCTATTAGTTGCAGAAAAATCGGGACTGCTATGTGTTTGGGTGGAGAAGAAAAATATCTGGGTGAGACAAAGATCAGAGGTTTAGAGCACCTGTCACTGGTAACCCACAGGTGGCTTGTTTCAGTCCCTGTTTAGATAAAGATGTCTATCTCCAATACACTGGTTTTGTACAGTATATAATAACTGACAAATGAATAATCATAACATAACTCAATAGCTTCATAATTTCCCTGTCTTCTAGGTTACATGTAAATCTAATGTCTCCAAAGAAAGACAAGAATCCATCAAAGTGCTTATTATATAACAGTTTATTTGCATGTTTTTGGCTGCTTAATACAATGTGCAAAAGGTTATAAATGAAATTTCTGTCAGGGCTCTGTGTGCGGGCAGGCAGAGATGAGGATCCAAATGCAGGACTCGGAAAACGGAATGCAACTCAAAAACCTCAGCTTTATTGCTGGCAAGAAAACAAAACATGAAGTGAGGACTGAACACTGAGACCAAAAAACACACAGGCATAATCTGATGGTACGACATGACACTGGGTTGAGGACAACACAGGGCTAATATACACAGGGTGGTAATCAGGGAATGGGTAACAGAAGGGAGACACAGCTGGGGGAGATCAGGGCTAACGAGATGGGGGAGCTAAGCTGCACACACTAACATAAGACAAAGACTTTCACAATAAGACAGGAAACAAGAAACCACTAAACAAAGATGCAGACACGACACAGAGACAGACTAGACACTGAACAGAAACTGCAATACACATGAGAACCCAAAACCTAAGAACTGATACCTCACCAAGAATAACTGAAACAGATCTATAATGATAATAATAAAGAAAGCACCAGAACATCAGAAAATAATCCATAATGCAAAAATAGACCAAAATATAAGAAACTCAAAATGCTGGGTCAACACTGACCCAGAACCGTGACAATTTCAGCACCATAACGTACACCTAAAACAAAAATTCACTGCAGGGGCTGACCATCCTGATTGGGAATCAGAATCTGCGCAGACTAAGCAGGTTATACATTTGTGTGTGTGTGTGCGTGTGGGTGGGGTGGGGGGTGGGGTGTTTTGTTTTTTAAATTTAATTACATTTTTTCCCACTGCATAACCATGTAAATGTGTGGTTTGGTTGCTGCTCTAAACTCAATTGAACAGCTTAGATCAGGGGTGGGCAACTCCAGGCCTCGAGGGCCGGTGTCCTGCAGGTTTTAGATATCTCCTTGGTCCAACACAGCTGATTTAAATGGCTAAATTACCTCTTCGAGTCTTGAAGTTCTCCAGAAGCCTGATAATGAACTAATCATGTGATTCAGGTGCTTACACAGGGTGAAATCTAAAACCTGCAGGACATTGGCCCTTGTGGCCTGGAGTTGCTCACCCCTGGCTTAGATGAACACCTTTCTAAGAAACAGCTGTATGTGTAATGATAAAGAAGAGGAGAGGCCTAAACACGCCTAAATTCCTAAACATCAACACTAACTTCATAAGAAACTACACAGCCCAAATGTATGAAGTCATGCTGTAGCCCAGGTGACTGCCAATGACTGCTTGGATCAACAAAAAAGAAACAAAGACTGGATCAGAGAATGAAGCTTAAGCCAAAGGACTGAAACACTTACGGAGCCCCGCAAGGGACATAGGAGAAAAAAATTTACGCTGAACTTTTGCGAGATCTCGCAAAACAAACTCGGGATCTCGCAAAACTTTTGCGAGATCTCGCAAAACTTTTAGCCGCATCCCAAACTCGGGATCTCGCAAAAGTTTTGCGAGATCCCGAGTTAGTTTTGCGACATCTCGCAAAAGTTCAGCGTAAATTTTTTTCTCCTATGTCCCTTGCGGGGCTCCGTAAACACTGAAGCAAAAGAATATCTGTAAGAAAACAATTTCCGTATTTTTCTCATTTTTGTTCTGTCTGTTTGTTTGTTGCTGAAACGCTGTTAGTAGACATGTAGGAAAGAGTGGGCACCCTCATGATTCTATACTGGCTCAGCACCTAGCAAGCAAAGAAATTGAAAACTGGCTTCTGTTTTCTGATTGTGAATGTCATTACCATCATTACTTTGTTTGACAGCTGCTTTTCCTTGCTCTGCTTAGCCCTCTCTCTTTCTGTGCCTGTGTTCTTACTCACTGGTGTTTACTGGGGTACTGTGTGTGTATTTTCATTGTATTGCTGCTTCCTAATGATTCTTTAATCAGTCACCGACCTTTCACTGTGTCAATTCTCCTTATAAGTCCAATTCTGGAGAAAAGTTTGGTTGCTTTCAAGAACCTAAATAACAGTCTCCTTTCCCCTAATGAGTCATCACACATGAGCAAATAAACTAGCCCTAATATTTGCATACATTTACTTGGCTATCCTTTTGCTTTACAGTATTGCCTGCAAAATCAAATCAAAATGGATTCTACTGCTTGTCTTTCTTAACACTGAGTACAATAGCCCATTAGCCCACACAAGATGCATCCTCAACCAATTCAAAGTCTCCTGATTACAGCGTGCTTCACTCCATTAGTACCCATGCCTCTTATTTCTCCCACCTACCTTTGTACCATACATAAAGAAAGAAGAGTGAAAAGCAGAAGAAAGAGGGAGGTCCTTTTCCATCAGGGAGAGAGTTCCTGGTCATTTTAGAAAAAGCCCAAGGCGTTTAAAAAGCAGAAAAACTGCAGATAGGAAGCAAGAACTTTTCAAAATAAAAGTTTGCCAAAAATACGAAAAAGAATTAATGTATAAAACCAAACTAAGTAAACGGTAGGAATAAAACAGGTCCTGTCAGGCCAGCTCCACCTAAAGAGGGCAGAAGATGATGGAACTTTCTATAATCAAACATGTAAAAATAATTTTTACTTTAGCCCTGAAACACTCAATAAAAGGAAAAAATAATAATTTTTTTTTAAATGTAGCTTTGAGTCACTTTGTGTAACAATTGCTGAAAGGCTACTAAGTGACCTCAAACCAGACGGGAGCATGACCAACAACAAATAACTGGTGACCAGCTTTCTTGTCTCCTTCACTAACCTGTTCAACTGTGACTTTTGAGGTTTCACTTGCTGTTTATATTTAGCTTAATTGTTTACCAGATCCAGTTCAGCTTCTATAGTAATTAATTTTAATGATGGTAAATGGAGGCTTATAATGGAGGGCCCCTGCTTAAATTGAGGCAGAGCATCAGGTCCTGCATATTACTCTGAAGGTGATATGAAAACTGGAGCTCAGAACCCTTGTGGAGCAGCTTGTGGCCACTGGTCACCACTTGTGTGCTTGTATGTCAAGTGCGATCTGAAGTGGGGAACTGTCAAATCCTGGGTACAGGATAAAATCCAATAGGCAAGGACAAGGGAAGTGATATCACTGTATCTATAACTTTGAGCCCCAGCTGTCCAAGGTGGGGAAGACCCCGCAGCCTCACCAGGCTTAATGGCAGCAAATCTGGAAGCAACAATAGGTGGAAATACCACCTCTGGGCAAAGCTAATTTCCAAAGACACCTGAGAAACATGTAAAGATTTATTATTTTCTCTTGTACTGTAAAGATATTAAGATTTTGAGTCAAGACAAACACTTCAATGGGTCAAATAAGCTTAGTAATATATTTTTTAAATCAAAGTTCCATGTATGAAGCTATTGAGAATCTATAATTGACATAATTGATTGATAATTTAATTCATGTTGTGCATTTTTGTAGTTATTTTTGCATACCATTTTTTTTTAATTAATAAGCTAAAACATTTCCTGTGTCTATCATTTATCTGCAAATGTTTGTACACTCCGTACAAGAGCGTAGTACAGAGCGTAGTACTCCACACTGTATATAAATGCCACTTGTTTTGCACATATTCAACTCTGTATATTTTATATATTTTATTATTATTATTATTATTTTATTTTTATTTATTTATTTATTTTTTTACTATTTAATTTGTAAAAATGTGTATACACACACACACACACACACACACACATGTAGGAAAATATTTAGTATACACATCCAGAAATGCATACACTATTATATATTGTACATATATTTATTAGTTTCAGGTTGGCCATTCTTGTATTTTGCTCGTTTGTGTTGTTGTGTTTGCACATCTCTGTTGCTTGTGGGGCTCGCACACAAGAATTTCACTCGCATGTGCTGTGCCAGTGTGCCTGCACATGTGATGTGACAATAAAAAAATAAAAAAAAGTGATTTGATAGTAAGCTCTAATACTGACCGGTAAGTAACCACCACACTCACACTGCAATGGGGTATACAAGATTTCTTGTTTCCCCTCCAAGTCAGACTACTGGCTGAAGACAACTCCAGCCTGGAATCCAAGGCCCAAATCCTACACAGTCAGGATCGTTAGCCTGGTTACAAACAAGAGAAGGTGGTCACTTGGAAGAACGAGCAGCCAAAAACTTATCAATCCTGCATTTCCACCCACATTATCAGGCCTGGCTTTGTTAGAGGGTGGGTCTCTACACCAGCTCCTGGGCTTTTTCTCTCGAGCTCAAACCTCTCCAGATCTTGACCAATTTCCTTTCCTTGGGCACAGAGGGTCTCCAATCCAGTCTTTTTTTTTTTTTATCCCAGCAGATCCATAATCCTAATTCAAACAAGATTATTTTCAAACTGCTTACAAACTACAGACTAGGAGGTGCTATGCAGCCCACATGGGGAGGATATCGACACACTAACCACCTGCATAACAGACTATATCAACTTCTGCATAGATAACACTGTACCAACCAGGAGTGCGGTGTTACTCCAACAACAAGCCATGGCTGACTCCAGATTTTAGGACCCTGCTGGAGCAGAAAAAGAGGGCTTTCAGATCTGGAAACAGAAAGGAAATGAGGAGAGTCCAGAAGGAGCTAAGGAGAGAGATAAGGAGAGGAAAGGACACGTACAGACTGAAGACCATCACTGGATGGAGCACTTTGAGCGGAGGGGGTCCAGAGTCTGGAGACCAGGTTTGGGCTAACAGATTGAACCAGTTTTTTTAACAGGTTTGATTTAGTAGCCCTTCCCTTCCCCATCCAGCAGAGCTCTTAAGGGTCTAAGAGCTCCACCTGTGACATTTTATGACACTGTCGTTGCTATTTTGTATGCTGTGGTTTGCTGGAGTGGGGGGAATGGCAGAGAGGGACGGGGAAACTCAACAAACTGGTCAGGAGGGCCGGCTCTGTCCGGGACTGTCCACTGAAGTCCATCGAGCAGGTTGGGGAGGAGAGGATGTTGTCTAAGCTACACTGTAAGAAATGTACATAAAAATTACAGTTAATAACTGTAAAATGGCAACGGTAAATTACCATTAAATCAAAAAGAGTAATTGATTGTAATATGGACATTACATTTCTGTAAATTGAAAAACGGTGATTTGCTTTTATTTTTACACTGTTAATATGTTGAAAATATATGAATGTACTGTAATATGGCACATTGTCTTTGAAAACAACAGGAAAAATCTGTAACATTATTTACAATTAATCACCCTACAATTTACATAATAACTCTGTATGAATGACAATCTTTCCTGCTTTTTTCATTTGAATTTACGATTTACAACTGTATATTAATTACCTAAAACATAGCGTACTTTTAATTTTAACAAAATGTCAAAACATTTTTAGAATTATTGTGAAAATTACAGTGAAATGTTTTTAATATTAACAAGCTCAGGCTGTTTGATAAAACAGTATATGTTAACAGTACATACAAACAATTACTAATAAAAAAATATGTATATTTCTTTAAGTTCTAGAGTCTCACCAAGTATAACACAGCTATTTACAATGAAAAAAACATATTTTGTGGTATAGGGAGGTTTAAATCATGGATTTACCACTGTTCAGTCCATGTTCAATCTGTTTGCATGTGATACCACCTGCTGAAATTAAAATTAATTGATTAAAATGAAATACAAAAAAATAATGAAATAATGTTCATAAACTGGCATAGTTTGCAAGGTCAAGAGCAGTCACAGGAAACTGATTTCCTGATTGTTACAGTCCATGCACGTTTGGGAGAAAATGCATCACGTGTCTAAACCGTCACCTATACATATATATGTATATATATGTATATATGTGTAACAGGTGAGGAATCAGCTGAGTCTTCATCAGATGTACTGTGTGACATTAGTGATGGTAAGATATTCAAAAGTAGTACTTTTTTTCTTTTTTTTTTTAACCAAAATCCATTATGTTTCAAACTACTGCTATACCAAGATGCCTTTGAAGTTGTTAATCCTTTAGGTTATGGAAATAAAAAGATAAAACTGTAGTTAAAGGAACCGTGTTTTGCATGCTGTAGATAATTTGGGTTCATTTTGCACTGGTGGCTTCTGCTTTAGTCGTACACAACATTTCTGTAGATATTGTTTAATGACGCAATCTGTTTTTCAGAGTGGTGATCTAAATCAGTGTGGAGCAGAATGCACCATAGAGATGTACAACTCTCCTGTTGAACACCCCAAGACTGAAGGTACACCAGATATAGAAGGAGTAAAGTTTGAGTCAGTTTTCAACTGTTTAAAATATTTTCACATCCGTCAGCCAGATTTGCCATTTTGATTAGGACACAAGATTTTTATGGCATTTTGTCATATCATGTTATGCTGTTTCTTAAATTTTTTTGTGAAAAAAAAAGAATGGTTCACCTACTCCATTCTGAATCGGAGCATTAAACAGTTTAAATACTCTGACTCTGATACCTCTTCAAAGCCGTGTGAGATCAGTCCTCAAACAAACTCTCAGCGCAGTTAATACAAAACTGGAACTTTTAAGGCTGTTGCCTCTCATAATTGATGACGTGGTGGAGTGGAAGATGGAACAGATGATTTTTACCCCACTGCATCCAGACTGCATCCAGATCGTGCATGTGCGAAGCCACTGCTGGCATGTGAAGAGAAGAACCTGTGAGGCTCAGTAACAGAGATTTTATTAGAAAACTACAGACAGTTTGCGCTGAAAAATATCATTTTTTTCCCAATGCATCATGATAACTTCACTTCAGTTTGTTTCGTTTCATCAACAAATAAAGGAGGTTACATATAAGCTATTTTTTTTTATCGCTCAAAACTTGTCTGAACACAAACTGCACTTGTTGGGCCACTGTGATGTATGTGGCTGAAGAAAACAAATTGCTGTTATTTTTAGGTTGTACAGTCCTGATCAAAAGTTTTAGACCATTTGAAAAATGGCAAAAAATCATATTTTGCATGGTTGGATCTTAACAAGGTTCCAAGTAGAGCTTCAACATGCAACAAGAAGAAATAGGAGTGAGGCAAAACATTTTTTGAGCTTGCAATTTATTAAAAACAATGCTTAAACTGAAACAGGCTGTTTTACAGCTGATCAAAAGTTTAGGACCACACCTCCAAAAAACATGGGTAAACCCCCAAAACAGAAAGTTCCAAACTTGAACTCAGTAATTAATTGTTCCGCTGTCCTTGTTGATCACTTCATGCAAGCGTTTCCATGAGGTGAGTGGGAACATGCGAGCATTGGGTACTGTAGCGTTGTCCTGTTGAAAAACCCAGTCGTTACCACACAGATGAGGGCCCTCAGTCATCAGGGATGCTCTCTGCAACATCTGGACATAGCCAGCAGCCTTTTGACACCCCTGCACCTCCTGAAGCTTCATTATTCCACTGAAGGAAAAAGCATCTCCCCAATCATTGTGGCACCCACTCGTCTGTAGGGCGAAGAAAACATCTCAGGTGGGATCTGCTTGTCATGCCAGTAAGGTTGGAAACCATCAGGACCATCAAGGCTGCATTTTTTTACAGGAGAAAAAAAAAGGTTATATTTTTTTCTCATCAGAGAATTGGTTATTGAAGCCCTTCAGTCTCAGATGCCATTTGATGGTTATGGGGGTGCAGTCGGCACCACTAATGGCCTTAATTCGGGTTGAGGATTTTTTTTTAGATCTTCCACTTCACATTTTTGTTCCATAACCCCCAGGATTATTTAAGAAATGACCATCTTAACTGCATCCCACCTCAGCAGCGATGGCGCACTGTGAGCGACCCTACTTATGCAGTTCAGCAAGCCGACCATGTTCAAAAAGGAAAGTTTGTTTTGCTTTTGCCATCAGAACATCCTGACAGTCTGACTAGCTGACAGAAAATGACAATGAATCCACAGTTTTGCACAGATTTAGCCTTTTAAAGGTATGTGGTCCTAAACATTTGATCAGCTGTAAAACAGCATGTCCCAATTTAAATTTGTCAAATGTAAGTTAAATGCAAAAGATGATTTTTTTTGCCATTTTTCAAGTGGTCTTAAACTTTTGATTGGGACTGTATTTAATAATCGATTAGTTTCTTCTGAATGGATTAAGAATGGGTTTTTTTCCGCATTGCAATGCATCACAATTGTAAATCATTATACGATTAATTGTGTCAGCTCTATTAGATGTAAGATTGTATATTTACTTTTGAAATGGGCAGTTTGCTTTATTGTGCTTTGTATTTGCTTTCAGACTGCAAGGAATGAAGGCTAATCTACACCGAGCATCTGAAGAACAACATGCAAGTCCTCCAGCACATTGAATCCAAAACCCTTTCCAGTTCCTCAGACACCATCAGAGACTGTTTTGAAAGCCCTCTACTATCAGGTCTGGATAAAAAGAAACTTTGCCAACCACTGCAAGTATCAAGTGTTTTCAATTTTGTTTGACTGTTTATTATGTACTTCTTTGTTTTTGGTTGTATTAAGTTTGATATTAATTAGATCAGTGCCTTTTTAGTCATTAATTTGATTATTAAATATTAACTGTCTAGGGCAGCACAGTGACACTGTAGTTAGCACTGTTGCTGCACAGCAAGAAGGTCCTGAGTTCAATTCCACCATCAGGCCGGGGTCTTTCTGTGTGGAGTTTGCATGTTCTCCCTGTGTTTGCGTGGGTTCCCTCCGGGTACTCCGGCTTCCTCCCACCATCCAAAGACATGCAGTTTGTGGGGATAGGTTAATTGATTAATCCAAATTGCCCATAGGTGTAAATGTGAGTGCGAATGGTTGTCTGTCCCTGTGTGTTAGCCCTGTGACAGACTGGCGACTTGTCCATGGTGTACCCCGCCTCTCGCCCTATGAAAGCTGGGATAGGCTCCAGCGAATGGATGGATGGATGTTAACTGTTTAATTTAATCATTGTCTCTACTGGTTTTTATTAATGTTTCTAGCAAATTATGACAAAAAGTCAAAGAATGTAAGTTTTATGCCAGTTAGCCCTGTTATGTTTATTACCTCATTTGTTGGACCTTAATTTTTTTAGATGACATTCTGGCTGAAAGAGCTGCCAATAATTTTGTGTAAATATGCACTTTTGAATAAAAAGGCATGTTTTGTATTTTACAGCTCTTCTGTGCTTTGTCAATAGAAGACAGTAAACAAGCTTATTAAAATGTATTTTAACTGGTTTACTTTATATTCGTTTTTTTATTTCAATGTAATAATTGTACAAAAACCAAACTTCACTGTGAATTTTACATTTATCAACAAGTATACCATTATGTATTCTGCATTATCACTATATTTTCCATGGTGAAATTCTGGCAACCACAGCTGCCAGTATTTTACCGTAATATTCAACTTTTTAATATTTATTTTATTCAGTTTCACTGTATTTTACAACGCAAAACTGTAATCAGGTTAATGGAGTGTTTGTTGTTTTTACATGAGTTACCATGAACAGGTTTATGATTCTTTATTGTGAAGTTTACATTTATCATCAAAGTATACCGTTATATATTCTACATTATCACTATATTTTCCACGGTGAAATTCTGGCAACTACAGCTGCCAGTAATTTACCGTAATATTCAACTTTTTAGGTATGATACTGTATTATTTTATACAGTTTCACTATATTTAACAAAGTAAGACTGTAATCAGGTTAACGGAATGTCTGTTGTTTTCACATGAATTTATGTTTAAATTCAGTCATTTACTGTAAAAAAATAATTATTATTTACTGTGAAATTTAAGGTTACCAAAATAGGATACCGTTTTGTGTTCTACATTTACAATTTATTTTTCACGGTGAAATTCTGGCAACCACAGCTGCCAGTAATTCACCGTAAATTCTACAATATTTTTTTTACAGTGTAACATCCATCCTGGACAACACCTCCCACCCCCTGCATGAGACTGTACAAGTACTGGGCAGCTCGTTCAGCAGTAGACTTTTACACTCACAGTGTAGGCAGTAGCGCTACCGCAGGTCATTCTTTCCAGCAGCTGTCGGACTCTATAATGCAGTAAAAAGTAAAAAGTAATGCCAACCCCAATGTTTAGTGGAGGATTCTCTGCATTCTTTTCCATCATGCTACACTCTGGAACACACACCCCAACTTTTTTTTATAGCCCATCCTCGGGCATTCTGTTTAATATATCGAGATTGGGGTTTCCCAAAGTTCTCATGGGCAGATCTCCTAAGACCCTCCTGAGCAGTAGGGACCGATTAGTGAGAGGGGGGGATAGTGAACTGATCCTGGCTGTGCCGTGCTCCATAAAAGCAACCACTGATCCGAGACTGTTGCTATATCATGTGTGGCTGTAGTCTGTTTCTGGGATGCTACCTCCTGTTGCATAGTTATCTGATGGTAGAAAAGTGCAGAAGCGCAGATGATTGCGATGAACCACTCTGACAGGACCATCCTTACCTTCCGGCCAAATTCTGTAAACTGAATTTGTAGGGCTTGGGTGACTGGCAATGATTTGGATCTTTTCCTCCCAATGTGCTGCCAGTTTACCTTGTCTCTTCTTGTTTTATAGACTAAAACACTCTCCTGGGAGCAATGGAGCTGCTCTAGCTCGAACATCATACCTGTCCTTCATCCGGCTTGCAGCCTTCTCCACTGTTCTTCTCCACCATGCTAAACTCTGCAACATATTTACAAACAAAGGTAGTTTCATCTATGAGGTAATGTAATATCACTTTCATTCCTTGGTGTAATACTGAACTGAGATTGTGTTACAGTTATGGATAGTGGGAATGGCATCGTTAGGAATCTTTAACTTGCAGGAGGCTATTTGCTCTGAGTTTGGATGGATGATCTCCCAGATCATTTTGAACAGAGTACTCTCACTGGTTTTACTGTGGCTTTTGGTACCATATTTTTTGCTTAAGTCCCAATTTGAGTCTCGTGTCCTTGGAAGAACAGTTGCAGATTTAGGCAAAAACTGATTTCACCTGTCAAAAACAAACTAAATTAATAAATGTAACAATATTTGGTAACTCAAGCAGCTGCTACTTTACCTTGAGAACAAACTCCTCTGTTAATGGAAGAAGACATTTGAATGTTTTCCTTGGAGGGGCCACTCTTCTTTTAGTTTACTAGATTAACATAATACCTCATGGAAATGCAGAAGAAAGGTGTATCAGGTAACTGTTTTTTATATTGTACTATTTTTATATGGTATATTATTCAATTTTATCTGAAATATATTTTAAAATGAAATGTATACATTTCATTTTAAAAGTTACAACACACTTTTAGATTTTGTTTTTTGTTTTTCTTGTATTTTAAAAGGCCATCACCAGTCCTGGAGATCTTTGCTTCAACCCTGTAGACAATTTCTCCATGTTTCCCCTGGAAGGATGAAAGCATGTTCCTGTGAAACAGAGCAGAGGAGAATATAGATATTTACAAAAAACAATCTATGACACGATATTAAAGCTGGTATGTAGAAATTCCCCCTTGCTCCTAAAAGTTTGGACCCCTCTGGGAAGTGAAGTAGCTGCAAGAGAATTTGTTTTATCTTTCCCTGTAGAGACCTTAAAAAAGCACCTTGCCCAAACTGGACTGATATATTTATGATTTACTGCTGATTATTTAAGTCAGTTTGTGTTCTCAAATGTACGTTTGCTTTTTAACCCCTTCAGTCTCCCTTTTATTCATCTTTTCTTTTCTATGCATCATTTCAGAGTTATTGCAATAGTTCAAATGTCTTTTAATTATAATGTACGTGCCAGTAACTGCAACATTAGTCAACATTCAAAACACACTTATTAGTTCTACACAGAGTTCCCAATGTCAATAAGTACTTTCCCTCTAATATTTCTTTAAATATTGTTGTCTCTGCACATCGCAAGTGTTTTAAATACAAAACTGGTCTATTTTTATTCACATTTTTTAAAGATTACACTCTAGCCAGAACACCATGGCTTCAAACTAATACCTTTAATGTCAGAACAACAAAACTGTCCAAGTTTTAAATGAGTAAAACTTTCTACCATCGCCCTTTTCTTTAAGTATTTCTTCACTTTGAAATATCTCCTTTAACCCTTTAAGACCTACCATAGAACCAAGTCCGCCAGAGCTTATAGTATATTTTTACATGCTGTGGAGCCATTTTTTGGAGCATTTCAAGTTGCTATACATCAATACAACCATTATAGCCCAAATTTTAATAATATGTCTGCATTAAGTGCATAGTAATTACATAAATTGCAAAAAAGTGCAATAAACTACAAAAAAATTGAAAATCGTTTTTGATTTTTTAACATATATTTCTAGTTAGAGAAATTTAAGAGGCTTATCCCTCAAAACTGTAAATACAAAAAAGTTGCACAAACTAGTTTCCCACCAAAGGAAATTTACTTTAAGTGTCTTCATAGTTTTATTTTTGAGATACACCAATTTTCATATACTGCAGGAAAAACGAAAAAATATATTATAGTACAAATTTGCAAAATAACAGCATATGCATCAAAATAAAATATTTCCAGCAGTGCAATATGAGTCCTCAGCATCCCAGAAACGACACAGAAAGTCATAAAGTCAAACATAACTTTTAAAAACACAAGTATAGGCTCATAAGGCCACGATGGTAAAAAACTACATTTCCGCAAAATGACGTCACTTCCGGTTTAGGGCAGGTCATGCGGTCACGTGATAGTTCACGCCAGAGGTGGGACCAAGTCATTGTTTTGCAAGTCTCAAGTAAGTCTCAAGTCTTTATCCTCAAGTCTCAAGTCAAGTCTCAAGTAATGTCAGGCAAGTCAGAGTCGAGTCTCAAGTCACTGGTGTAAAAGTCCGAGTAAAGTCACAAGTCTGAAATTTTGAATTTCAAGTCCTTTCGAGTCTTTAAAAAAAAAACAACGAAAAAAGAATGTTGCAGTTATATGCTAAATGTAAATATTAGACCATGTAATTTTTAAATCTGTGTTTTTCTCAACACATGACAAAATAGTGAACTTAGAAAATATACACAAATTGTGAAATTGCACCTCTTTAAAATGCAGCTCAATTAAACTTAGCTCCAAGAATAATTTTCACCGACAGTTCTGAGATAAGCTGCATGTTATTCTTGGATGCGGTTGTAGGACCGGCTTTAAAATCACATGACAAAAATATCATACATATTAAAAAAAACTGCATCACCAACGTAGCCTGGACAACATTTGCTAGTTAGATGAAGTCAGCTATCTCATCGTAGCATATTTATATGCATATTTATAATTATACGGTTCTTGGAGTGAGTGCATACACTCATGAAGTTTAGTAACTTCAGGTCACTGCAACAAGCCCAGGTACAGTTTACCGCCGGATGGGTACAGGACCTTGAAATGCACCGTGTAGAATGAAAGACCATCGTATGTATCATAAGTTTACCAGTCTCACAAATCGTCTTCATAAATACACATTCGTTAACCGTTTATTAATATAACCTTTGAGCTCAAGGGTAATTAATTAGTAGTGGAAATAATTTCTGGTACGCGTTACAGAAATGTAGCAGTGACAATAATACTGTATGCTGTAATCGTACTGGGCAATTAGTGATACAAAAAACCTGTTTTATCCTGTGAATAAAAGTATATGTTTTTGTCAATGTACCATAATAACAGAAGCGAAACGCAATATTGTGTCAGGACAATTTACTATTTATGCACAATAAATAAAGGAGCATAGCACGACAATTTCTGTTCAGCGCCAGACTTGCTTGTAACCTACAGTGGGGCAAAAAAGTATTTAGTCAGCCACCGATTGTGCAAGTTCCCCCACCTAAAATGATGACAGAGGTCAGTAATTTGCACCAGAGGTACACTTCAACTGTGAGAGACAGAATGTGAAAAAAAAATCCATGAATCCACATGGTAGGATTTGTAAAGGATTTATTCGTAAATCAGGGTGGAAAATAAGTATTTGGTCAATAACAAAAATACAACTCAATACTTTGTAACATAACCTTTGTTGGCAATAACAGAGGTCAAACGTTTACTATAGGTCTTTACCAGGTTTGCACACACAGTAGCTGGTATTTTGGCCCATTCCTCCATGCAGATCTTCTCGAGAGCAGTGATGTTTTGGGGCTGTCGCCGAGCAACACGGACTTTCAACTCCCGCCACAGATTTTCTATGGGGTTGAGGTCTGGAGACTGGCTAGGCCACTCCAGGACTTTCAAATGCTTCTTACGGAGCCACTCCTTTGTTGCCCGGGCGGTGTGTTTTGGATCATTGTCATGTTGGAAGACCCAGCCTCGTTTCATCTTCAAAGTTCTCACTGATGGAAGGAGGTTTTGGCTCAAAATCTCACGATACATGGCCCCATTCATTCTGTCCTTAACACGGATCAGTCGTCCTGTCCCCTTGGCAGAAAAACAGCCCCATAGCATGATGTTTCCACCCCCATGCTTCACAGTAGGTATGGTGTTCTTGGGATGCAACTCAGTATTCTTCTTCCTCCAAACATGACGAGTTGAGTTTATACCAAAAAGTTCTACTTTGGTTTCATCTGACCACATGACATTCTCCCAATCCTCTGCTGTATCATCCATGTGCTCTCTGGCAAACTTCAGACGGGCCTGGACATGCACTGGCTTCAGCAGCGGAACACGTCTGGCACTGCGGGATTTGATTCCCTGCCGTTGTAGTGTGTTACTGATGGTGACCTTTGTTACTTTGGTCCCAGCTCTCTGCAGGTCATTCACCAGGTCCCCCCGTGTGGTTCTGGGATCTTTGCTCACCGTTCTCATGATCATTTTGACCCCACGGGATGAGATCTTGCGTGGAGCCCCAGATCGAGGGAGATTATCAGTGGTCTTGTATGTCTTCCATTTTCTGATGATTGCTCCCACAGTTGATTTTTTCACACCAAGCTGCTTGCCTATTGTAGATTCACTCTTCCCAGTCTGGTGCAGGTCTACAATACTTTTCCTGGTGTCCTTCGAAAGCTCTTTGGTCTTGGCCATGGCGGAGTTTGGAGTCTGACTGTTTGAGGCTGTGGACAGGTGTCTTTTATACAGATGATGAGTTCAAACAGGTGCCATTCATACAGGTAACGAGTGGGGGACAGAAAAGCTTCTTACAGAAGACGTTACAGGTCTGTGAGAGCCAGAGATTTTCCTTGTTTGAGGTGACCAAATACTTATTTTCCACCCTAATTTACAAATAAATTCTTTACAAATCCTACCATGTGGATTCATGGATTTTTTTTTCACATTCTGTCTCTCACAGTTGAAGTGTACCTCTGGTGCAAATTACTGACCTCTGTCATCATTTTAAGTGGGGGAACTTGCACAATCGGTGGCTGACTAAATACTTTTTTGCCCCACTGTATATCACCAATTATGTTATGAAAATGACGTATTAAGTACTAAAAAACACTGACCTTCGTGTAAATGCTTGGAGCAGACTAACATGTGAGCTGGAGTGTTCTGGGACGTTATATTTGGTCTTTGAATGGCTGCAATCCAGGCCATCCGTCGCGTCTTTGTTACTTCGGAAACATGGCTTGAACAATTTCTCTTCAACGACGTAATCCGATAACAACCGATCTCTTTACCCGTCGGCTTCCCGTGGCTGTCATGCGACCGGCTATTGCAGTTAATAATACAACAGCTTCTTGACATTTTTGTGTTTCTTTTTATCGCTGTGTGACTGATTTCAATTGAAAGCCTGCGTGCGCTAGTACCTCTTGCCACGAGTTCCCAGAATCCTTTGCGGTTTTACCCCTGAATGACGTCACATTTTCAATCTCTATATAATATGTATGTTAAATTTTATATTTGGGGTGAAATATCAAGTCTTTTCAAGTAAACCGGTTCAAGTCCAATTCAAGTCCCAGGTCATTGGTCTAAAAGTCCAAGTCAAGTCACAAGTCTTAGAACATTTTTTCAAGTCAAGTCTAAAGTCATAAAATTAATGACTCGAGTCTGACTCGAGTCCAAAAAAAATTATTGCGCTAGCTTACGTGGTTGCAGTGCTACCGGGATTTAAAAATAGTTACGCAAAATGGAACGTGTCCGCTCCGACCAGCTTTAAAGGGTTAACAGCTGGAGGAGTACAAAGATGTACAAATGTGAGAATGTTGCATCCCTGAATAAGTTGGAAGTCAGAAATGGTCTGCCCTGAGACTGGTTAGTAATCCAATATAGCAGCACTGAACATAAACAGCAGTTAAACTGTAAACTTTGACCTACACTGCTGCTGTTGTGTATTTTTAACATACTGTGGCGAGCTCAGACAAGGAGGAGACAGAGGTTTTGTTTGGTCTTGCTTCCCGTCAGCTAGCCAGGGAGCACAGCCGTTTATTATCATTCGGCAAACGAGCACACATACTAACACCACCGCTCGATGCAGCTCTAGCGCAACAACAACAACAAAAAAAGGCACTCTCCCACCAGGAAACACACAGTCGTAGAGAGAGCGCGTCACCTGTAACCATGGCAGCATAACAACAGAACATAACTGTAAAAACAAAACCCCGAACAGCCCTGACCCGCTGCATAGCCCCCACCTAAGGAGTCAGTCGTCCCCGACAACCCCATTACCCCACACAAAGTCCTGCAAATGTCCAGGTGTCTTCTTCTGGCGCACCGGCCGATCTCGACCGGCGAGGGAAAAGTCACTCGGATCAGAACATGAGGTGCCACCAGCATCCCCTGCCCCGGCGTCTGCTGGAGCGAGTGGTCGGTACTGCGAGGGCCTGTCCTGGTGCAACACCACCATGCGCCCCGGGCCCGGCATGCGGATACGGTACACCACTTCTGTTAGCCGCTCCACGACCTCCGCTGGCCCTTGCCAGTGACTGCAGAGTTTGGGGGACACCCCTCTCTTGCGAACTGGGCAGTACACCCAAACCTTGTCGCCAGGCACAAAAACCCCCCTCGGCACTTGGTGTCGTAGGCTATTTTCTGTCGTACTCCGGCACTGGCCTGGGCCTGGCAGGTGTAGTCATGAACCACCTGCAGCCGCTCCCTCAGCTTCCTGTAGTAATCCATCTCTGGCCCACCGTCAATCTCCGGACCTGAACACCAGATCCACAGGTGTCCGGAGCTCCTGTCCAAACATCAAAGCGGCAGGTGTGCACTGGCTGGACTCCTGAACCGCAGTCCGATACGACCAAAGGACCAGGGGCAGGTGTCGGTCCCAATCCCGCAGGTGGCGGCTGGTGAGAATAGCGAGCTGGGTGGCCAGCGTGCGGTTAAAGCGCTCGACCAAGCTGTCGCTTTGCAGGTGGAGCGGTGTGGTTCTTGTCTTCTCCACCCCCAGCTGCCGACAGATCTCCCCAAAGACCTTCGAAGTTACGCCCCTGGTCACTGTGGAGCTCAGCCGGGACCCCAAAACAGGTGAGCATCTCCTCCACCAGTTTCTCCGCCGTCGTCGTTGCACTCTGGTCCGGCACCGCGTAGGCCTCTGGCCACTTTGTGAAATAGTCCATAGCCACCAACACATACCGGTTCCCTGACTCAGTAACGGGGAAAGGCCCTAGGACATCCACTCCCTCTCACTCCATCTGGGCCCCCACCAGGTACTGCTGAAAGGGGGGCAGTGGAGCGTTGAGTTGGGATCTTCTGTGCCGTGCAGGTGTCACAGCAGTGCACATGAAGTTCCACATCCCGTCGACAGCCAGGCCAGTATAGCCGCCCACTGAGACGGCGGAGAGTTTTGGCATTACCATAGTGGCAGGCCCCTACCGAGCCGTGGACAAGCTCGAGCACCTGCGACCACAGCAACCAAGGCACCAACAGCTGCAGGAGATCTCTGCCCTGATCGGGAGCCTGCCATCTCCGGTACAGGAGGCCGTCGTGGGTCTCCAGGTTGTTGTACTGGGAGTAGTAGGCCTTCACTTCGGGCCCCTGTCCCGACGCCCCCGTCCAGTCTGGGCGTTGCTCCGTCTCCAGCCAGGGCCCCACCTGAACCAACGTTGTGTCGGCCTCCTGCTCCCGCTTCAGCTGCTGCTGGCTGTGGCCTGAGCAGTAGCCACCCCCAGTGCCTCCTGGGCAGTTTCGGCAGCTCCCGCCGCGTCACGCAGTAGTTCCTCTCGGCTCTCCCCAGAGCACGGCTGAAGTATGCCACCACTTGTTCTCCGGCCTCGTCCTGCTGGGAAAGGACCGCCCCGACTCCTACATTGCTAGCGTCAGTGTCCACAATGAAAGGTTGCCGGGCGTCGAGGTCGGCCTGGACTGGAGCTCTAGTGAGGGCCTCCTTCAGCTGTTCAAAAGCCGCAGCGCAGACATCACCCCAGCCAAACGGCTGGCCCTTGTCAGTCAGGCGGTGGAGGGGGCTGGCTATCGTCGCGAACCTCTTGATGAACCGACGGTAGTAGGAGGCTAGGCCCAGGAAGTTCCGCAGTTCTTTGATGTTCGAGGGAGTCGGCCAGTCCCGGACCGCAGCCGCCTTTGCGGGGTCGGTGGCGATACCTTGGGCGCTGATCACATGGCCCAAGAACGTGGTCTCTCTTGTCAACAGCCGGCACTTCGCAGGGTTGAGCCGCAGCCCAGCTCGTCGGATGGCACTGAAGACCTCGCTCAGGTGAGACAGTGCACCAACAGGTCATCCAGGTACACAACACAGCAGCTACGAGGGATGTTCACAAGCACCCTCTCCATCAGCCTCTCAAACGTCGCTGGCATATTGCAGAGCCCAAATGGCATGACCCTGAACTGCCACAGCCCCTGTCCAATGGTGAATGCAGTCTTAGGCCTTGCTTCGGGGGCTAGCTCCACCTGCCAGTAACCGCTGCGTAGGTCGAGGGAGCTGAACCAGCTGGAGCCAGTAATGTAATCCAGGGCCTCGTCGATCCGTGGAAGCGGGTACGAGTCCTTCTTGGTGACTGCATCGAGACGGCGAAAATCCACGCAGAACCTCGGGCTGCCATCCTTCTTTCCCACCAGGACCACGGGTGGCACCCATGGGCTGTTGGACGGCTCGATCACCCCAGCCGCAGCCATCTCACGGATCTTTTCCTCCGCCACCTGCCATTTTGAGAGGGGCAGCCAGTGTGGGCGCAGACGGATGGGTTGAGCAGAGCCGGTGTCGATGGTGTGCTGGACCAGCCCCGTCTGCCTGCAATCTTTGTCACTGGCGGCAAAGGTGTCCACATTCTCGTCCAGGAGGCCCCTTAACCGCTGGCACTGGTCAACGTTGAGACCTACGCTGCTGCGCTGCCACTGGTCATCAACAGCCTCGGTGGTCTCGGCCGAGGGAGATTTGTCAGACTGAGAGGCTGGGGATGAGGTGAGTAGAAATGACCCAGAGCCACCGACACCCGAAATCTGCTGAGCGGCAGCTGCCTGATGCCTGTCTTGTCTGTCTCTGGTCCCCTCCGCTCCCTGCTTTTGACCGCACTGAAGGGCAAGAGTCTCTGTGCCAAGAGTGATAACCTGCTTTGCGGTGTCAACGCAGCCCCCCCAGCGGGTCAGCAGATCAAGGCCGATGATGCACTGGTCTTGAATGTCAGCAAGCCACAAGTCGTGCACCAGCTCCAGATCCTTCACTCGGATCCGCAACGGTTTCTTCCCCCGCATGTCAGTTCTCTCCCCCGTCACTGTCATCAGCTGGGTGTCGGTGGGTGACCAACCCTTCACAAGCGGCCCGGACGTTCCAGGGAGCACACCAGGTCGTATTAGGGAAATGGTAGACCCCGTGTCCACCAGGGCCTGGCATGGCTGGTCCTCAACACAGCAGGTCAGGTAGAGTCCCTTGAGGTGCCCGACTTGACCCACCACCGTGCATCGTCCTTGGAGGGGGGCAGGAAGCTGGAGCGGTGGTCCCCTCGCTACACCGCTCCCACCCCGTTTCCCTGAGGCTGCGTAGTTCTGGTCTTCGGGGCGGGTGCTGGGCAGTCACGCGCCACGTGGCCGGACACATCGCACCGGTAGCAGCGGTTGGTCGGTCGACAAGGACGCCTCCGGGGCACCGAGGGCTGCAGCTGGCATATTTCCGCGACCTCCCCATCGCAGTCTCTGATTTGAGGGTGGTTTGGGGGGGGCAAGTGCTGGTTAGGTCACGAGGTGAGCGCAAGCTCCTTGACCTAGCCCTTTCAGCCAGGGCTAGGTCAAGGAGTACCTACAGTGCATCTCCTTCAAATGCTAGCGCTAGGTGTGTAGCAGCCTCTTCGTCGCTCCAGCCACTATGCCTTGCGGCTAGCCAGATTTGTGAGAGGTAGGGCTCTAGCGGGGTTAGCTCGTTGTATTTCGGTACCTTAGCTGGCATTGTAGGCATAACTGTTGGGGGCTCGGTGTGTTGGTCGACAGAGGCAGCCCATGAAGCATTGCCCTAGTGTCTGTCGCGATGGGCCGCCGCCGCGGTGCGCTCGCGCCGTCGGGACCCGTCGGGGGACTTACATGGCCGCTCGCCTCCTCTCTCTTCAATCGCCAGCTTCCCAAGCAGCGAATGCTCTCGTCGACGGCTTGCTCCAGCCTCCGAATGTGTGTGATCTGGACACAAGCGATGGAGGCACAACTTGTAGAACTTTGGAAAGCTCATCCGAGCCTTTTTGATATGGCCTCACAAAATGATCACAACCACAACAACCGTGAAAATAGTTGGATTTACATTGTTGCTCAATCACAGCTGCTTTATCAATGTTTTTCGTTAGCAATTTAGCAACATGGTGACAGTGGCAGAGAAAAGGACATTAAAGAAACTGCTGGACATTATGAACAATGCTGGGCATCCTCTGCACACGGCCATAAACAATCAGAAGAGTCTGTTCAGTGACAGGTTGCTTCTCCCCAAGACAAGAACTAACAGACTTAAAAACTCCTTTGTCCCACACGCCATCAAACTGTTTAACTCCTCTCTGGAGGGGAGAGGGAGGGGAAACAGGAGGACAAAGGAGGGGGGAACAACTAAGCTGTAGTGCCTCTTCACCTCACTGTACAATACCTTGTGCAATACTTTTTGTAAATAGTCAACAGTGCAATAGACTCAATACTTGAAATGTGCAATTCACTTGTATTTTTATTTTTTATTCCTATTTATTCTATTTATCCCCTTTGTATATTTTATTTATATTTGTCTCTGTATTTATATATGTGTGTGTGTGTGTGTGTGTGTGTATATATATATATATAACAATTCTGTAACTGTAACTTCGGTCGTTGCTGTGCTTTTTGGAAGTCGAATTTCCCAGAGGAACCCACCCGAGGGATTAATAAAGTTCTATCTTATCTTATCTTAACATTGATGGTGGTGTGCGTGTCTGTGTGAGTGAAAGACAGAGAGGGAGAGCGAGCGACAGATTTTCTGTTATAACCTTCATTTTATGGACGTACAGTGTGAGCACTCAGGTTGCATCAGAGCATCGGGCCGTATAGTGTGAGACCCTGCATCGTGACCTACGAACTTCTAACCCCTGCGAGTCAATCGTACAGTTTGAGCAGGAGTTGAATCGCGTGACAGAAAAAATTGCACAGTGTATGCCCAGCTTAAGCCATACATTTTTTTTAACTAAAATAAGTATCGCAAGCACAATAACTGTGCCTGTGATACTAACATGGCTCCACCTTGCCAAGAACCCAGACAGATCTTGTATTTCCTTGTTTTGTTTTTTCTGAAAAACGCTAACTCAAAAGGTTCTGACATCTGAGTTCAGAGGCCTCTGGACACATATTTATTTGTCATTACTACTGTTATATTAATTTGACAACCTTGTTTAACCAATGCAGCTTTCATAGTTCTGACATAATGCAAGAACTGCAGCTGCTTTGTGGTTTATTGACACCTGCAGACCTATTTGATCTGAAAACAAGGCAAAAGTCACAACCACTTAATCACATCATGGTTAAGTGAACTGTGCTACATGTAAGAAAGAATTTGAAATGACACATATTTGGACCGTTGCCTGGCATTTATGTATGAAAACAGGTCATATAACTCTAGTGTTAAAAAACTTACCAAGTATTAATGCCCTACATTGACAATATGTACCATGGAGTACATAAAAGCATCGTTTTTGAGTGCTTTATTTGCAGATTTGATTTTGGAAATGGTATGCAATACAAACGAAATGTTTTGTATATATAAGTGGTGAAAAGTAACTTGCTGTCTTATTTTCATCACATTATAATTCAGCTCTAATAAATGGTAAATGACCTGTATTTGTATAGCGCTTTACTTAGTCCCTAAGGACCCCAAAGCACTTTACACTACATTCAGTCATCTACCCATTCACACACTGGTGATGGCAAGCCACAGCTGCCCTGGGGCTCACTGACAGAGCCGAGGCTGCCGGACACTGGCACCACTGGGCCCTGTCGGAGCCAGGGCTCAAACCGGGAGCCTTCCGATTACAAACTGAACTGCCAACTCTTGAGCCACGATCGCCCCACTGACATAATAAATGTCAGTGGGAATTATACTTTATGCTTCTGTAAATTTAAATGAAAGCTTTGGTATTTTATAAAAATGTAAAAAAAAAAAAAATATGAATGAATTTTTAGTTTTCTGTCCCATGCTTTATACTAGAAGATTTTTAAAAAAGTGTCACTTTTCATGTACTTCACTCTACTTTACATGATAACTACTTTTCATGATACTGCCTAAGGAAAGTATGTGTTAAGGGTGGTGAGTTAGTGAACCCAGACGCGGACCTCTCGTTAAAGTTGAACAGTGTCTTTATTTACAGTGAAGCCAATCCACAGTTATCCACAGTGCAAGTCCCTTCAGTGCTCCTCTCCCCGTCTGCCCTCGGGTGTCCACACAACTCCCGTGAATCAGTGACGTCTCTCCTTCCGTCTCTCCGTCTCATCCGCTTCCCGAGAAAAGGCAAAACAGACACGGTTAGCCTCCCTCCGCTACCAACCACTTGTTTTACCCTTGCTGAGCTCGAGTCACTACCAGGCTTGGTGCAATACTCCAGCGCTGTCTGTCACCCAGCCACACCATTAAATAGCTCTGCCAACGACGGTGGATGATGTTGGAATCAGTCGCAGGTGGGACAGCTCAGAGTGGCAGCACTTCCGGGTCGGAGATCTCCCGTTGCTACGCGACCGCGTAACAATCGCAGCGGGGCCGGAGAGGAAAGACAGAGCGAGAGAGAGGAGAACAAACACACACATACACACAGGTCGCCGGTCGGGGCACCGTCAGACCTGACAGTATGTGTAAGATAAATAGAATTCGTCCGAGCACAGATTCCTGTGGAACTAACCAATTACAGGGAGTGCAGAATTATTAGGCAAATGAGTATTTGGTCCACATCATCCTCTTCATGCATGTTGTCTAACTCCAAGCTGTATAGGCTCGAAAGCCTACTACCAATTAAGCATATTAGGTGATGTGCATCTCTGTAATGAGAAGGGGTGTGGTCTAATGACATCAACACCCTATATCAGGTGTGCATAATTATTAGGCAACGTCCTTTCCTTTGGCAAAATGGGTCAAAAGAAGGACTTGACAGGCTCAGAAAAGTCAAAAATAGTGAGATATCTTGCAGAGGGATGCAGCAGTCTCAAAATTGCAAAGCTTCTGAAGCGTGATCATCGAACAATCAAGCGTTTCATTCAAAATAGTCAACAGGGTCGCAAGTAGCGTGTGGAAAAACCAAGGCGCCAAATAACTGCCCATGAACTGAGAAAAGTCAAGCGTGCAGCTGCCAAGATGCCACTTGCCACCAGTTTGGCCATATTTCAGAGCTGCAACATCACTGGAGTGCCCAAGAGCACAAGGTGTGCAATACTCAGAGACATGGCCAAGGTAAGAAAGGCTGAAAGACGACCACCACTGAACAAGACACACAAGCTGAAACGTCAAGACTGGGCCAAGAAATATCTCAAGACTGATTTTTCTAAGGTTTTATGCACTGATGAAATGAGAGTGAGTCTTGATGGGCCAGATGGATGGGCCCGTGGCTGGATTGGTAAAGGGCAGAGAGCTCCAGTCAGACTCAGACGCCAGCAAGGTGGAGGTGGAGTACTGGTTTGGGCTGGTATCATCAAAGATGAGCTTGTGGGGCCTTTTCGGGTTGAGGATGGAGTCAAGCTCAACTCCCAGTCCTACTGCCAGTTTCTGGAAGACACCTTCTTCAAGCAGTGGTACAGGAAGAAGTCTGCATCCTTCAAGAAAAACATGATTTTCATGCAGGACAATGCTCCATCACACGCGTCCAAGTACTCCACAGCGTGGCTGGCAAGAAAGGGTATAAAAGAAGAAAAACTAATGACATGGCCTCCTTGTTCACCTGATCTGAACCCCATTGAGAACCTGTGGTCCATCATCAAATGTGAGATTTACAAGGAGGGAAAACAGTACACCTCTCTGAACAGTGTCTGGGAGGCTGTGGTTGCTGCTGCACGCAATGTTGATGGTGAACAGATCAAAACACTGACAGAATCCATGGATGGCAGGCTTTTGAGTGTCCTTGCAAAGAAAGGTGGCTATATTGGTCGCTGATTTGTTTTTGTTTTGTTTTTGAATGTCAGAAATGTATATTTGTGAATGTGGAGATGTTATATTGGTTTCACTGGTAAAAATAAATAATTGAAATGGGTATATATTTGTTTTTTGTTAAGTTGCCTAATAATTATGCACAGTAATAGTCACCTGCACACACAGATATCCCCCTAAAATAGCTAAAACTAAAAACTACTTCCAAAAACATTCAGCTTTGATATTAATGAGTTTTTTGGGTTCATTGAGAACATGGTTGTTGTTCAATAATAAAATCATTCCTCAAAAATACAACTTGCCTAATAATTCTGCACTCCCTGTATGTCTTCAACAGTTTGCTGTTAAGAAGTAGAGTTAACAGTATTTCAGCAACGTTTAGGATTCATTTTCATGATTCCGATGGATTAAGCATTATTTATGTTTTTGTTTGTTTAAAACTTCAGGCTGTCTCTTGGGACCTAGTACAGAATATTTTTTCACTGCCCAAAATCTGTCAGTAATGGTTTGGCTTTACATAATGATCTTAACCAAGAGGAAGAGAGAGCAACACATCATCAAAAAGCAGCTGCAGCAGGTAGTGTGGTTGAACTTTTATTGATTTATTTATTTCAAAATAACAGATGGTATAGGTATATGTATTTGGCTGGTTCTGAAATCATACCACCATGTCTTTGTATGTCTGACCGCACTAAGAAACATAAAGGTCATGACCATAGGTGAGAGTGGAGATATAAATCGGCCAGTAAATCTAGAGCCTCGCTTTTACGCTCTGCTTTTTCTTTCTTTTTCTTTTTCTCTTCTCTTTGATCTCTCCCCTCCCTCTTCCCTCTCCCCTCTACCTTCAGCTAAGGATCATGGCCTCAGACTCGGAAGTGCTAATTCTCACACTGGAATGGCTGCGAACCACCTTGCGAGCTGGGGGCCACCACTTGATAAACAGAACCACATCATCTGTGAAATACAGAGACAAGATTCTGAGACTACCCAAGTTGCTGTCAAGTGGCCTTTTGCCACTTGCCGACTATATCTAGTCTAGGCTTAATTATTCTTTCAAAATGTATAATCACCTCCTGCTGTTCTGATACTACTTCACTTGTCTCTGTATAGAATTGAACATTTTAAGATAAAATCAGGTTTACAAAAATCGAGTTTCAAAATAAAAAGTAGATAAATAACATGATTAAAAAAATAAGCAAAGATTACAATGATGACTAAAAAAGTTATTTAAGAAGAAAGAAAGAAAAGTATAAAACCCTTGGGATAAATTTGTGAAAGAAGAAAATATAATAATAAAATTATAATGAATGAGATAAAAATACATATACATACATATGCTTTATTAGAGGTGATTGACGACTGCAACTTAGCTATACAGTGTTCCCTTGTTTATCATGGGAGTTACATTCTAAAAATAACTAAATAATAAGTGAAATCCGAAAAGTAGCAAACTTTATTTTTATAGATGTTTTAAGGCTGTAAAATCCCTCACTACACACTTTATACACTTTTCTCAGACAGGCATGAACATCTTCACACTTTTTTCTCCTGTTTAAACCCCCTCAAAGTTCAAATCTTCGTAGAAAAATAAGCCTGGTATTATAAAATGAAACCAAAGAATTGTTTTGTGCTCTTGTTTCAACACCCACCTAAGCCACACACATGCTTTTGTATCTCACTTCTAATTTTCAGAACTTTCACTACCCTGTTTAACAGGTACCTGGCCCTTATTGTTAATCTTTAGCCTATTCACTTAATCCAGTTCAACTTGCACAATCACTCATTCTAATGCTGGTAAATGGAAGTAGATAATGGAGATGGTTCTCCCTGCAGAATAGCTGGTTGCTGCATTGAATCCACTGTGAAAGCTGGAGCTGAGAGCCCCAGTGAAGTAGCACCTTGAGGCAACTGGTTATAATTGCCTCCTTTTATGTCATCATCCTGAGGGGGATCGGGGATGGGGTATTGGCAAGCACCCGAGGCTGTAGGTACAGCATGTACATTGTAACTGGTGGCCTTGGCTGCCCCACCCTCCCCCACAGATTGTCCTAAAGCCTCATCGGGCCATATGGAAGCAAGTCTGGAAGGAAGGATGACCAGTGGAAACGTCACTTCTGGGTCAAAGGCAAAACTAATGTCCAGATACACCTGGGAAACAGTCAGAAATGGAAAAAAGAAATGTTTAAATAAAGATTGTTATCCGTTATATAGTTATAAAGATACTGAGTTAAGACACATATTTCCTGTTACTTATTTACCCATGATCGTTTACAAATGAAGGAGTTTCATTGCTAAGATATCATGATATCACTATGAAATTGTTTCATACCTTGACATAATATTCAACTGAAATAATATCACAGTTATGGAGAGTGGGGGCAATGTCACCAGGAATCTTAATTTTGCAGGACACAGTTTGCTCTGAGTTTGGACTGATAGTGTCCCCGACCATTTTGCACAGAGTCTTGAAGGTGGGATTAGTATGTTTCTTGCAGCTGTACACTATTTTCTGTTGAAGTTTGAATTTGGGTCTCATTTCCTTGGAAGAGGAGTTGCATATTTTGGCAACAACAGATAAAGTTTCTCCTGTCAAAAACAAATCATAGAAATAAACTGCATTTTTTAAAAATCTATCAGCATTTGTCTTTTCATGTTGCAGATATTTTACCTGGAGAACAAACACCTCTATTAATAGTGGCAGACATCTGGACCTGTCCCCTGGAGCGACCACCCATGTTTTTACTCACTGAACCAGATTGTGGCTCCTGTAATAGAACATGCAGATAAAGATTTCCCCAGGGCAACTTAATTCCTCAAATGACCAAATTGCAGAATAATCTACTTCCTTTTTTTTGTAAACTTAAGACCAAATTCTGGTAAACATCATAAACACAGAACTCCCTGTGTTACAACTGGCGACTCCTAATGAAACATATGAAACTGTAACAGGACATTCAGGTTTTTAAATCATATAAGATTTTGTCTTATATATTTTTCATTTAGCATTTACAACACACGCTCTAAATATTTATAACATATATCAAGGCAGTGTTTACCATCATTTGGACAGTGTGTGGACTGGACCTGGACATAAACTTGATCTCTTTTTGTGCATCAGAGGACCAATGCCAGCTCCTAGCTATCTTTGCTTCCATGATGTAGGAAATTCTTCCGTTTTTCCCCTGGAAGGATGAAGGCATGTCACTGTAACAAAAAAATAAAATAAAAACAGTGGAGATTGTATTAAAATAATGTCATAACTATGCAAAAGGAAACTGTTATAACACAGTATTAATCTTTGAGGCTAGACATCTCCACTTACCAGTCTGGAAGTTTAAATGCGAAGAATAAACTGTTGACCCCCTGGGGAAGTACAGTGCCTGCAAGACAAGGTTGCTTAACTTTTCCTACACAGAGCAAGAGTGATATATTTACGATTTACTACTTTTCATTTAATTCAGACCATCAAAATGTGCTGTTTACTTCATGTCTGGTACACCGTTGAATCGGTTACTTCTTTCTATTGTCCATCACTTTTGTGATCATGATCACATCATGACTTATGTCATTGCTTTAATAGATATAGATAATAGTTTTTGTTTGTTTTTTTAATCTGTCAATAACTACAAAAGACTATTGTTAGAGATTTTCTACATTATACATTATAACCAAATCTCTATAATACAATATAATCAAGTAAGCCTTATATTCTAACCAAGTAAGCCTTATATTCTAACCAAGTAAGCCTTATATTCTAACCAAGTAAGCCTTATATTCTAACCAAGTATGCCTTATATTTTGTGTGTTCATATATTTTCACATAACCAAGCCTATTGTTGAAGAATCACCTAACCAAGTCTATTGTTAAAGGAAAACTGATGCATTCTTCACTTCAGTGTCTGTGATGTCAGATAAAGCATGATATACTTCTGTATTCTTATCCCAGTGTGTGAAAGATCAGATAAGCTGATTTAATGTTTAACCTCTTCCCTGACAGTTAAAAGAGGAAGTACTATGTAACCCATTTTTGCCTTATAAATAAAGCAAGCAAGCCTGTGCTCGGTGTGTTTTGTCTTCTCAGAGACATTCACCCGTGTGGGTGTCTTCTCAGAGACATTCACCCGTACGCACGTTTTCTAATTACACTCTGAGTCGGTCTGCAGTTGTCTCATTTCTCTTACTTGTGTTTGAACAAATGTCTACCCCTGACAACTATTAACTTAAATTTTAAAAAAAATTGCACACTTTTTCAAAAACTATCAACTTCACAAACAACTCTTTTTTTTTAAAGTAAGATTTCTTTAAAAAAAAAAATCTTATAATTCCCACATTGCGTTTATCATTGTTACCATTACACGTTATCCGCTGCTTCACTCCAAAGCTTCAAAATTCCCATCCGACACATTTAATTTCAAAATAACTCTGAGTTTAAAATACTTAAACCACTTACCTTTAGGATTTTTTTCAACTACATAGCTCTTCACTTTGAAATATCTCCTCTGCGCAAAGTATTTTGTGTCGCCGTCTGACCACTGCGCGAAAGCGTCTCCTTTGATTTTCAGAGAAACGCTCTTGACTTTGACGTCTTTTGTCAGTCTGAAAATCACTGCGCCTACAATAATATCTCCCGGAGAGACAGTATCATCGTCGTTGGTCGCTGTGTAAATCACATTAAAGTCCTTTATCGGAGACATTTTAGATCTGAGTGAAATGATTTGCGTTTCCCGTTACTGATAAACGGATCTGAATGGTGTGATTGGAGGCTCCTCCCTGTGAGTGACACCGTAATTTTGGACTGTAGCCGACACTAAAAGGTTTGGGACATTTATTACATTTATATATGATGATCGGCATAATGAATAACCACAGTTAAGGTGATTGAATGCTGATGAATATCACAATAACTCACAATTTTGTAATTCATATAATTCTCATTTAAATTGTTTATCTGTAACATTTAAAGACTGAACCAGTTAGTGGGGTTTCTGCCAAAATTATAATATAATTATATAATATTTATACAATAAAATATATATTATATTTTTATACATTAATACTGTTGCAGTTAAAGCAGTTGGAAAATAATCAAAGAGTATGTTTAATAGTCAGTAAAACCTTATAATTTTATCATCCTTCCATAGGCAAATTGGTTGTTTCTGTTGTTGGACTGCTTATTCAACAAAGTTGATGAGAACATTATAGAGCTGACAAGAGTTTATATCAGGCTCTGTTGCTTATAAGTCAGAAAATACGCAAATGGGAGGAAATGTTGCACTTTTGTTACACCCATAAAATCAGCAGTTTATGTATTTGTGTGTGGTTTCATTTATTCATCTATTTTCTTTCCTCCTCTTCTTCTTCTTTTTTAATTTTTACATTTGTAGGATGAGGCGTGCTTGTGTGTGGGTTGGCTGTTGAAGTCATACCTCTTTTTGAAACTATGACCAAGTGTGTGGTCGGAAACTCCTAACTCTTTTTGTACCTCAGTGTGGTGGGAAACTTGTAGACTGCTCATGCGATGAGATTTCAGAAACTGTTCTTGTTTTGTTTCCTGTGTTAGTGTTTTCTTTTTTTTTTTTCAAGTGGCTCAACAAAGGCTTTCATGAAGTGTAGTACCACTAAAACCAGTTCACAAGTCAGTGATGTCCTATCAGTCACACCCCGTTAAGTTAAAGTAAAAACGTTTTTTATTTTATTTTTTTTAAAAACAACTTTGCTGTCAAAAACTGTACTTCCACCAAATTCAGTTCTCTCACCCACAGTTGCCTGATCACAAAACAGCTCTTTGAAATAAAAGTTTTGTTGTCAGCTTGTAGGTTAAAGCTTAGATATGTTTCTGGGCTCTAAGGCTACGTTCACACTGCAGGTCTTAATGCTCAATTCCGATTTTTTTGATCAAATCCGATTTTTTTGTCTGCGTGTTCACACTACAAATAAAATGCGACAGCAAACGCGCTCTAGTGTGAACGCTCAAAGCGGCCCGCATGCGCAAAAGAAGACTTCACACACAACGCGCTCTGTTCAGACCCAGAGCAAACTTTGGAGCGTGATATCACGGGGGTGGGTGTGGAAAGGATTTTGGCCCGATCCGCCATTTTGGGGGTCTAGCGCAAGTGAAAAGGGAGCGAAGTCACACACAACAGCCATGGTTCATATTTGCTGTGTGGTCGTCTGCAATGTTCGATCACACGACCGGCAAGAGAATAAGGTTGAAAATGGTTTATCTTTCCATTCTTTCCCAACCTGGAAGCAACATGAGGCAGCTTGTGTATTGGATGTTACCAAACGAAGGCGTCTAGCTTACTCTTCCATCTCCAAATCTGTTGGTGCTCTAGACATTTTCCTTCTGGTAAGCTCTAAATATGTTCATATCAATCTTTATAGCCTATTAGTTTTATTTTCTATGCGCTCTGAGGTCATAGCAAATTAGAACAAACATCCTACTGAGTGATTTTGCAGAACTACCTTCTATTTATAGAGTTGCTAATTATTTGGCATTATTGCAGCAAACCAGCCTATGAAATGGATGAAACCCATCATGACTGAGTTCCAGCGCTACACAAGGGACCTGCTTCAAACACACCACCATGCCAATCAGATTACTTCTTCCATGTGAGGGTGAAGAGGTGACCCTCCTGGATAAGATGGTGAAGGTTTGCTGCGTTTTGGTGAACAGTGTGATAATAAAAACAGGGAAAAATGAAACCTGCTCCTGTTAAATATTCTTAAGTATTGTGCTGTTAAAATTGCTGTATTTTTTCAAAAGATACAGTAAATAAAGTAATGTTAGTAGTGGGTGATATCATGTAAACACTCATGATTTTGTGTAAACATTTTGTCATTTGTAAACTATAAATGACATGGATTCTACATTGTAACTGATGTGATGTTCTATAAGGTGGTTTTAATAAAAAAAAAAAAAGAGGCAAAAATTAGTTTGTTTCTTTATTCAACTTTTGAACAGTGGTACTCAGTCAGTATATATTCAGTAAATGCAAATTATTTACACGGCAGTGCACTACAGGCACAAATCTAGACCCCTAGATAAAACATTATGGGTCATTCCCACAACCCACAGCTTTACTGTGTTCCAGCAAAGTATCCAATAGCAGTGACAACTCCTCCACAGTAGCAGGTGGGATTTTTCTGTTTTGAGGACGACTCCTTTTACCTGTCAATACGGATGGTCTGTTTATGTTTTGATCGAGAGCCTTTTTTTTGGGCAGCTGAAGAGGAGAAGTCTATCTTATGGCCAACCTCTGGCTGTATCTTGGTCATATTACCCAGCAAAACCCAGTATGCAGGTTCATCTGTAACAGTCCTTGTGCCACGGATCAACACTGTTGCTTCTACATTAAACAGAAGAGCAGCGACATGGCTGCAGGTCTCTGCGACTCCGGCCTTACAGGTGCTGTGGGCTGCTTCAACCTTCCCTGTGATGCTCACAGTGACCCATGGCTGCAATGCTGGTTCATTCAGTCTTTGAGAGTGCAGTACCTGAAACACACACAGACAAAGTTCATTTAAAGACAAGAACTATGAGCCAAGGCCGACATAAATGTGTTTTATCTACTTTATCATAAATGTAACAAAGTGTTTAGAAAGTTAGCACATACATGTAATTTTTTTATGTATCCATCTATAGAATGCTGCATGTTATATTCTAAATCTGCCTGTTCTCTCTCAGAAACCTGCCTGCAGAAAATGAACCTAAAGTATGTAATGCAAGGATGTCATCACTTTAGAGATGGAGAAAGCATAAAGTGACAATTATGGATCACTTAATATGATAAGGAGATTCTGCAGGTCATTAATCAATGTATAAAAGTAAAATAAAATGTATTTTTAGTAACACGGGATACAAACATGGAAGCAAGATGTATAATTAGGATTATTTATAATAAATATGAATAAATTAGTGCAATTTCTTTAACTATAAAGAATAACAATCCTTCAGGACAATGTCACATCAATGCACTGAACTCACTATGTTATCCACCTAACAGCCTCCACATGTTCTCACTGTAATTTCCCCTCATGAATGAATTTATGCTGCACTAATCTGAATGTTTGCAGGGAAATCAAACGCATTTCACTCGCAGTACTCAAGCTGACTTACCTTTGTTTGAATGACGACTTGTACGTGCTGACTCCACAGACAAGGTACGAAAATATGTCAGGCTACGTCAATAGCGGTTGGTCTTCAGGGTTTCTACTCCACGGCCGTATTTCATACGGGTCCACATTTCCAATGCACGCTATTTTCTGCAAGTACTGCTGCTTCCCCTCTGGACGCAATCAGTCTCTATACAGTTCATTCTCTTTTGAGCTGCTTTTAAGCATCTTTCTTGTAGTCGTCGTTCCAACACAGTGTGTTTGTTTTGATTCGTAGACCCCGAAAATGGCGCTGCGCTCCCATAATGCATTGCGGCGTGGCGTCAACTCCAAAGCCCTATATTGTTTGACAGATGGCCGTTAATATAAAGACTTCGGACTTTACGTTTCCCAATTTTTGCTTTAAGTTATTTTGTTATTTACATAATAATGTATTTACATAATAATGTAAATAACCTAATAATGATCCTTATTGCTGTTTTAGAGAGGAGCGGTGCTTCAAAGGATAGTTGCAGATTTCTGTCAGAATGCAGATTATACAGTACAAATAAAATGTTCACGTTTCTCCAACGATGTCTTCCCAACAGTTTCACTGTCAGTTTCGATGTCTTCTCGGGCGCTTCTCCGGAGCTGATAATTGGCATCTGTCTTGTGTCTGTGACGTAAAAGACGGATTTAATGCGACATCACCGTTCAAACAGCAGTCGCTTTCTAAAACATCGGATATGTATCGGATTCAGTACCACATACGAAAGTGACCCAGATCGGATTTGAAAATATCGGATTTGTGCCGTTCACACTGTCATACCATGATCGGATATGGGTCGCATAGGGTCAAAAAAATCGGATTTGATGCGCTTTCGCCTGCAGTGTGAACGAAGCCTAAGTATAGCTTCTGTAGTCAGCAGAAAACTTTCAGAGTGGATTTCTAAGGTCTGCTATAAAAAGCCAGACCAGGCCAAGTTGGTGTGTGGATGTGTGGTTTTTAACTGTGGTTTACTTGTAATCACCCTGCCGTGTTTAGGGTTTTTTTGTAAACATTACAATCTTGTTAATGCCATTGTTCTTCTAATTCAATATTTGAATTAAAACTGCTTTATTTCTCTGAGATCAAAGAGGTTACCAATCCTTATCAAATCAATTCATCTAATACTACACTGTAGTATAAGACACAAATTAGCACAAAGGTAGTTCAACTTCAGGGTCCCCAGTCTGTACAGTTAGGAAACCATTGCAAATTTAAAAAAATAAATAAATACTGGAGAGGCAACAATAAGAAACCCCACAAAAAGGTAATGGCAGAGACCATTGTTCTATCTCCTTTTCACTCCAGATGGATAATTCTCTTGTTTGGATTTTAGCCACTTTGCTTGTTGATGCCCGCAGGTAGTCCAGCTCCTCCACGATCATATATGTGCTAGGTCATTGTATGAGGACATCTGCACAGGTCCACCAACGTAGCAGCAGCCCTCATATCTGTGCCTTTGAGTGAGGAGAAACAGAAGGACCACTGCTTCATGGCTTCTACAACATAGTGATTACAACATTAGTGACTATGAAGGAGGAGACAAAGAAAAAGAGTACAGTAGGTTGCATTTGTGGGTTACCTGTGTAGGTTGTGGTTTTTGACACCTTCTGCAGACTTTGTACTGCTGTTAGATTGTTAAATTTAATGTTCATCACTGAAAATGTGATCTCATTTTAAACACTAAGGAAACATGAACTATACTTTTATATACCAGGCAAGTAAAATGAAGTTTGGACCGATGTTTTATGTAGCATACAAGAGCTTAAAGATGTAAAAAATTAAAAATACCTTGCCTGCATTAGCAATGTGTGGTTCATTTGTATTCATCGTAAGTGTTGGTAAACTCAAGCATAGGTTAGCTAACAAGGCATGTGCAGTTGAATGCAGGTAAAATTATTGTAATCAGGGCTGGACTGGGACAAAAAATCGGCCCGGGCATTTTGACTAGAGACTGGCCAACCAGGTATTATAGGAAAAACCATAAATCCTTTGAATGAAAACAAACGCTGTTGTCACAGTGATGTGCACTGTCTTGTTGGTATATATGTATCAGTCTAATAAACTACACCATCCTCCCTATTCTGGTGTTCTAAACAGTACTTAGCCAAAACCCAAAGACTGCTTGGTCGAGTTAACCTCCTGAACTATCTACAACACATGGTGGAAACCTGAAATTAAGATAGAGAAGACTAGAGGTGAGACATGATCATTATTGAATATTAAAAAATAATAAATGACAGATTTAGATATATTTTCATAAACTATTCATTTACCACATCAATAAACAGCATGGCAGGGCAAAATATTTTTTCCAACATGGCAACCTTTAAAAAGTGAAAGGAGACAGAAAGACAGGTGAGAAAGAATAAAACTTAATTGACTTTTTGATGGCATTTTACACACAGTACTGGTACAGTATCTAGAAAATGTGGGAAAATACTGGCATCATATACAGTACTTACTTCTGAAGAAATTATGATGGGACAATGAAAAAAATTACTATGTACAATAATGATTTCTATACATTTTACATAACAAACGTTTGTTGTAAGATTCAGATAATTATTTATTAAAAGCGAGACATTTTAAATGAGAATAAGAAAGAAAAGTATTTCTTTGTGCCCCCTTTCCCTGTTAATGCCCTACCTGGCCCCCTGGCAAAACTTTGCTAGACCCGCCCCTGCACAGTTACCAGCTGTCAGCTACATAGAAAAAGATCCTGGTGTTATTTGTCTCTCAGCAACAGTTCATAACTTCCCTTCAACTCAATTAATGCCACCTAAAAGGTAAACCTGTTTCTCCATCACCTGTTCAGCTCTGATGATTCAGTAAGGACATCTCCTGGTTTCATCTTCATGTTTCCCTCTCACCAGATAACCAAACCGATATCATGACCAGCAGGTTTACAGCTGTGGCTCCAGCAAACATCAACTGATACTATAAATTAATATTAAATAAATTCTAACAACAGCTGATCAAGCTTAAACGTTCTGCTGTTGTTTAACCTCCACTGCTTTCTTCTTTCTGGCGCAAAGTGGGCGATAAACAAACAAGAGAGAAAAGCCGATCAGCTGATCATTGATCAGTTTCATGATTGAAATAACAACAGGGGAGAGAGGGGGAGAGAATGAGAGAAGAGGCAGCTGCAGCATAAAGACACAGAATAAATCCAGCTTTGTGTCTTTTTCATTCTAGCTGAAGTACGGGACAAATCGCGTTCCTTTTCAGCTCAACACGAATATTTTCTCTGAATACGAGACGATTCGGTTTTTTACGGGACGGTAGGAAACTAATTAACCTTAATAAACCTTAATAAAATAAATTTCAACATCAGTAACATCATAGCACCCACCCAGCTGTATATAAACTCCGTCATGCTAGCTAGTACGCAGTACGAGTTATTGTAACTGACTGTAAAAAGTCAGCACAACGAAAATAAACTCCACATAAACTTGGTTTATATCCGACCCAGATAGACTGCAGGTCATAAGATCACCTGAAGTTCAGTTCCCCTGACACTCGGACCGACACCGGCAGCCACCTCGGGTCTCTCCTCCTCCTGCCTCACCTTTCCGTCATCCACCTGCCAGCATGTTGCATCTGCTGGCCTTCACCACTTGCTAATGTTACTCAAGCTGTGAAAGCTCCGCAATAGCCACCACCAAACAATTTAGTTATTTTTACACATCTCCCAGCATCTGGCCAATCCACCACCTTTCAGTGTTTATACCGTTACGAAAAAAAGAAAAAAAAGAAAAAAAAAAAACATCGGCCGACAAAAATGAAAAATCACCATGGGTATGCCCAATGGCCAGTCCAGCTATGGTTGTAATATAACCTATGTCAGTGTAGGAAATTCAGAAAAAGACTATGAAGATGAAAATAGAGATCTTATGGATGACCCAGCTTAGAACAGTGAGCTGGTGGGAGAGAATACATGAGAGAACACATGAGTGGCCAGGGATGGGAATTAATAAGAATTTAGAGATTCCAATTCCATTACTAATATCACTTATCGATTCAGTTCCTTATAGATTCTCTTATCAGTTGTCATTAGTCAATAGTCACCGCCATTGCTAAGCAGCAATAACGACATTACATTTATGCAAATTAATTGCATGCTGTCGGTCAAATGTTTGTTGAGCTATTTCCCCTCTTTGTTGTGATCAGTGTTGCAGTCATTACTCAAAAAAGTCATTACTATAAATTACTATAAATATTGCACATTGCTTTTCTTAAAAGTAATACTGTGAATGACTTAATTACTCTGTGGAAAAAGCAATTTGCTATACTAGTGATTACATTATTTACATGCCAGATGTGAGGAGATGTGGAAACCGAGATACTTAAAGGACCAAACCTTCTCCACCGGAGCTCCATTGATGATAATAGTCTTGTAGTCTCTGTGCTGACTCCTTCTGAAGTCCACCACCAGCACCTTGGCCTTGCTGACATTCAGCTGGAGGTGGTTATCCTGGCACCATGATCCCAGATTCCTCACATCCTCCATGTAGGTCATCTCATCGTTGTTGGAAATGGCGCCCAACACCATTGTGTCGTCAGCAATCTTCACAATGGTATTGGAGCCATGGATGGTCACACAATCTGAAGTATAGAGGGAGTAGAGGAGTGGCGAGAATACAGACCCCTGTGCCGCTCCCGTGTTGATGGTGATGTTGTCGGAGATGCACCTATACCCTCACCACCTAAGTTGTGCCAGTGAGGAAGTCCAACACCCATGCACACAGATGGCTGTTGAGTCCTAGATCCCTCAGCTTTGTGAACAGTCTACCAGGTACTATTGTGTTGAACACTGCAATCAACAAACAGCAGCCTCATATAGTTACCCTGTTTCCTGTCCACGTGGCTGAGTGGTGTGCAGGACATGGGCGATGGCGTCCCCTGTGGATCTGTTGGGTCGGTAGGTTAACTGGAGTGGATCTGTGGTGTTTGGGATGGAGGAGGAGATGATGTGCTTCAACATCCTCTCGAACAACTTCATTATCACCGATAGTAGGCACTTTGTAGGCACTCATATCGGCAGTGCCGGTCCCGGCGTTCACTGCAGCGCAGATTGATCTGTCCACCCATTGTTTCTGATTTGGGAACGCCACGACTCTCGCAGTGGGGATGATCTCCTCCGCTAGCATGCTAACGAAGCTTACTGCTACTTCCGTAAACTTGTTGATGTCAGCTGTGCATGCTCTGAACATGCCCCAATCTAAGTCGTTGAGCATGTCCTGTAGCATAGCTTTGGGGTGGGATGTAGACAACCGTGGCAATTACCAAGGTGAACTCACTGGTCAGGTAAAAAGGACGACACTTAATGCTTAGGTATTCCAGATGGGACGAGAAGCCACTGGTGAGAGTAGAAATGCTCCTGGCGTCACACCACTTTCTGTTTACCATGGGACACACTCCTCCACCTTTTGGTGTTTGTTTGACTTGTTCTCGCTCACAGAGAATGAATCCAACGGACTTACAGGACGGTGGGGGTCAGCCATGTCTCAATGATGCACACAATGTTGCAGTCCCTCATGTCTCGTCGGAAGATGACGCTTGCCCTTAGGTCATTAAGCTTGTTCTCCAGCGATTGTACGAACGCCAGTGTGTCCAAATGTCCAAGATTACATCTGCAACCTTGTTATCGATGTTGAGTGAGCTGCTGTAGTAGACTATAAAACTGGAAGATTTTAAGAAGTAAACAAAGCAATAAATAAGTAAACAACTAAAAAGGTGCCTAATCTGAGCGGAGCGGTCAGTAAGCGGTCAGGTGTCTGGAAAAGGCCGCTCCATCTTGTCATTTGTAATGGAGGTTGCAGCCTGCAGCTTACTACCTATTGAAGCTAAGGTTCTGGCTGCAAGGCTCGCCGTTTACTCGGGTTTCTCTCTGGGTTCTTGGTTAGCTAAGTGTTAGCATGCTGTCTTTGCAAGGAATCAAAGTTGTTTTAGCAGCATAATGTCATTGTTTCAGTTTTCCACTTTTCCATTTATCTTGTCCTTTTGTGCCATGCAAATTAATGCCCATATCCACACTCTACATTGTGCTATTTTTCCTCCTCAAACTGAAAGCAGCAGATTATAGCTGAAGTGCAAGAACCATTAAATGGTATCAATAGGTTAAGGAACTGAACCACTGGGAACTTTTTTTTCTATTAGTTCTCAATTCCCAACTAAATGAGTGGCCCTTACAGATATCTTGGTGGCTTTCATTATCACTTTGGACTTTGAAATGAGTATCTATCTGGGTAATGCCTGAATGTGGAGTTACAAGAAGAGGACCCATGAATTCTGCAGATTAAGGGAATTCACCATTGCTTGGGATCAAAAACAAAGTCTATGCAGACAAAACAACTCAAAGAAAATAAACATTTGCCAACCGGATGTACTACCTGATGTCTTACACGTAATTTTTATTTTTACAGTTGACCTCTTTCTGTGTTTGTGGCTTCATGCAGTTTCCAACCACTCTGTGCAAAAGTTACTCTCTGTTTAGTGTTGCTATTGCATCACTAAACAGAGAGTAACCGTTGTAAACTAACCCACCAGTAACTTTTGTTTTATGTTACAGTGAAGGTTTTAGATTAAAAAGAATGCATACCCATAAACATGTCAAAGTTAGTCAGATGATGTGCAAAGCATAAAAGCACGAATTTCAAATAGATTTTATTCACATGGTACAACTTTGAGTGCTCCAAAATATTTCTCTGTAAAGGCTTTTTAAAATTATGTCTATCACTCACACACATGGTGTCAAGTTTCATGAAGTTGAGTGTGAGAACCTAAACACAGACATGCAGGTAAACTGAAAGTGAGCCTTTATGTGGCTGGAGACTAGGGCCCTGTTTCAGGAAGCCGGTTTAGTGCAAAGTCTGACTAAGTATACCCTGAGTTAACGAAAACTCTGGTTTTTCGGTTTCACAAAGCGAGTTCAGCTGAAGCCTGAGTGAGTCACTATGACGACACACTCCGTGAAGCTAACCTGCCCCCTAGCAGGTTTACTACAACTAACCCTGACTGTCTCCGCCCCTTTGTCGGAAACCTGACAGTAGGAAGTGTCGGACATGGCGTGCCCCGTCCTTGAAGAGCCAGTAGATCGTGAAGCCCAAATTCTCCGCAGAGCTCTCCGCCGGGAGAGAGTGATCAGAGCGCGTTTGGACATTTTATCATTTCCTGATGATTTTCTGTGTGAACGTTACCGTTTCTCAGCACAATCTATAAGTTATTTGGATAACATCCTCAGGCCATATATTACGCATGTGACACATCGCGGACATGCTCTCAGTTCATTACATATTATTTGTATTGCACTTCGGTTTTTTGCAAACGGGAGCTTTCTGTATAATATTGGTGACGCTGAGCACGCTTCCAAGGCTACCGTCTGTCGGGCAGTCAGGAATGTTACAGTTGCACTGAAACGTCTCCTGTACTGGTTTGTGGTGTTCCCCGGTCATAGACCCACAAGATTTATCAAAGAGGGATGCCACAAAATCGCAGGTATCAGGATGAACAAAACTTAATATATGATGTGGTGATACTTGAACTACTACTTAAATTTTACATTTATTTTCAGGGTTCCCAGGCGTGATTGGCTGTATAGATGGCACTCACATTCCAATCATTGCTCCTTCAGTAAATGAAGGAGACTATGTGAACAGGAAGTCTTTCCACAGCATTAATGTACAGGTACATAGTTCCCTGTAGCATTTCAAACTAACAAATTATTTCATTATAGTAATGGATGCTAATTTGTGTTCTCTGCACTGTGAAGATCATATGTGATGCTGCCAACATTATCACAAATGTGGAAGCCAAGTGGCCAGGCTCTGTCCATGACTCACAAATATTCCGTGAATGTACACTGAGCACAAAATTTGGACATGGTGAGTTGAAAATACTTTAAAATATATAAAGACCAATTGCTACAGGGACATTTGAACTGAAGTGTATCCTTCTGTCTTAGGAGAGTTCACTGGCTACTTGCTTGGTGATAGGGGGTATCCATGTTTACCCTATTTGCTTACCCCTTACCCTGACCCTGAACCGGGCCCACAGCAGCGATATAATCTGGCTAATTGCAGGACAAGAGCCAGAATTGAAATGACTATCGGAATGCTTAAGGCCCGGTTCCAGTGCCTGCAAAGACTCAGGGTCACCCCAGAAAGGGCATGTGACATTATTGTGGCATGTGTGATTCTTCACAACATTGCCACAATTAGAGGAGAACACTGTCCTTCTGAACCAAACATCAGCAGTGATCCAAACCATGAACATCCTGACCCTCCCACGGACATACAAGATGGAAGCGCAGTCAGAGACACCATATGTCACAATCATTTCTTTTGACCCATCACCTCAACATGTTGAAAGACGAATAAACAGATTTTCTGTTCAACTGGCTTTATTGGTCGCCTGTATTTCCTGTACACAAAGTATTAAAAGATGTAAACCTCATAAAGTGTCTCTGTTGCTTCCTCCTCTGTAACAGCTGTCAATGTTTCTTCATTATTTTCCTGCAGTAAAGAAATAAACAACATTGCTGTTCTACTGTAAACTCATATAATCTGTGGAGTATTACTCACAACTGCATGTTGGTCTGGCTCAACAGGAGGCTGCACCAGATGCAGTACACCATCACCATCAACTGATAGAATATGAGGTTTATACAGGTCACTTATAACTTACAAGGGACCAAATGGCAATTAACAAACATACCAATCACCTTACACTTCATTGTCATTATGCTCTCAAAGACAACCAAGACTGAGGGAAGGCAAAATCAGTAGGAAAATAACTTCACTACAAACAAATTCATTATGGTGAAGAGTTTATCAAATGAATGAGCAGCACTGCAAAGGTGACTGTGAAGAAAGGATGTACGCACATCATGTATTATTTTGCATTTACCCACTATGTAGGCACTTGTGTCTTGCGGGGTTATTGACTCAGAGGATGTCCCCACAGAGATGCCTTCGGCCACAGGGCGCCCACTGTTTTGGCTGAGGGCCAACTGCTCAGCCTCTGTGAGTGGTGGTGGTAGAGGACCCCCACCTGTTTTTCGGGCCTCCGCTTTTTTTCTGTTGGCTATAACAGGTCACATTTGAGCATACAGAGTAAGCAAATATGTACTTGTAATGTGCTCAGATAATTTCAATAAGTGCTTACAGAAAGAAAATTAATGTAGCCTCTAACTGCAATCGATTTACATCGGACAAACAGACCAAGCACTATGGCTCATAATACAATTACACCTTACCTGTTTGGACTATATTTTTATATTTCATTTTTACTTGCTGCCAGGAACGTTTGGGGCCTGTTGGGTTCCACCTGCGCTCACATCACATCACAACATAAAATGTATAAAATAACAAATAAAATAACATATGATAAAATAACGTGTTAAATGGGTGGAAATCCCTAGATCAATGTTTATATTAACACTCACGCATTGACTCTGTCGGCTTTGTTTTGCCATGCATGCTCCCTTTCTTTTGCAGCTGAGGCTGTGTTACCTTTTTTTCTGCAAAATTTGCATGTTATCGGCATATGCTGCCATCAGAATTTCGGCCTCAAGCGCTGTAAAATACATTGACCGCGCCTTCTTTCCCTCCGTCTCCATGGTGACTCGCTTACTCTGTGCTCCGCTTATCAGGGCTTTATGTATCCTCGTGCGCGCGCTTCACTTGGGGTTAAAGCAACTCCGCGTTGATTGAACTAATTGTTATCAGCCTTTCTGAAACCGAATATTCCGAGTTGGACAGTTCGGGGTTACTCAACCCTGAGTATCGTTTTTCACTCTAAGTTTTCTAAACCGGCTTCCTGAAATAGGGCCCAGGAGGTGGAAATAAACAAAACATAAATACAAAAGGAAAATTACAAACACAAACTCACTGGAACCCAAAATGAGAATAACGCTAAGATCAGGAAACACAAAGGAAGAATGGACAATCGAGACCCGGACTCTAGACACCGACTTGATGCAGGAAGAGAAAAATGAACACATGGCAGAAAGAGCCAAGAGACAGACACAGAGAGAGAAACACAAGATGGGCTGGGGAGAGTGAAGGTAAACAAGAATGGAGACATAATATGGCAGACTTATCATTGGAGATGTCACAGTCTGACGCTGCAGACTGTGTGGAGTTAGAGGGATGGAGCGTAAAAACAGACACATGGAACAAAATTTAATTTTAACGGAAGGTGAGCCATTTAATAAGGCTGGTGAAAAAATACAAAACGAAGGGCAAAGGCCGTCCAAGGCAAAGCAATCACCTAAACTGGGTAAACTAAAACTAGAAATGAAAACCTGTACCTGAGAGCCACGAATACCTGGAACATGATACAAGGTAAACAGGCAACCCAACATGAATAATAGAAAACGCACACACTAAATACATAGAGGGGTGACGAGGGGAGTGGAAACACATGGAAACACAGCTGGAACGAATAGAAACAAGGACATAGGGGAAGCAAAACGGGAACACAAGAGAAGAGACTGTCAAAATAAAACTGGAAACACCACGACTCAAACTAAAATACACTGTTAGACACATGGCAAGGAAGGAAGGAGGAAAGCACATGAGAACAGGATTGACTAGGAAAACAAAGGAAGGAGACAAAAAAAGGGAAAGATGGAAATCACAGAAGAAAAAGGAAAAGGGGGAGAGAGAAACAGAGAGGGACAAGTAAGAAGAGTGACATTACGGGCTGGGGAGACATAGATGAATACACATGACAAACAGGACAAACAAGGAGGGAAGCAGAAAGGCATGACTGGGGTCCGAGAACGAGGAAGCAAGAGACGTAAACACAGATGACACGACAGACATATTCTGACAGCACAGAGGAGACACCAAGATACAAGGGGACTCTAACAGACAAGAAACTAAACAGTGGATACAAGGAACTCAGAACATAGAATAAACTCAAGACTAACTAATGAACCTTAAATAATAATACATAACAATCAACAAAAACAGAAGAAAACTCTGAAATGCTGGTTCAAATGTCCCAAAACCATGACAGAAGATACTAATGGAAGAAGTACAGAGACAAGACTAAGGGAACAAGAACTTTGGTCAACCTGTTTTTTTTTTTTTACTGGAAATCTCAAATAACATAGTAGAGGATTAACAGGAAATGAAAAAAATGTAATAAGACAAAGAAAGCAAAGATAATTAATAGAATCTACAAACAAGTCAATTGCTCAAAGCCGAAACAATTCATTAATAAGATCACAAATGTCCAAAAACACAAAACACTGGGTCAAAGTTAAACCACACACTTATCACTCTATGTCATTTTAAAAGTGCTTTCTAAACACACTGAAAATTAATAAGGCACTTTGATGTTTTCACAGGACCAGATACATAAAGCTTAGTAAAAGCCTCCAAACCTTCAGCCAATTAGTACATGCATGGAATGCATCATTTATTCCACACCACATATATATTGAATCCCATGAGATTTCTCTCAAAAACACTCAGACACTTTAAATTAAAACATTGCTGAACCTTCTCTACAAACACAAAAAAACCTTTGCTTTGTTTTCTATACACCTGTTGCCATCTACTGGTGGAAAAGTAAATGTATTTATACTGAAAGAGGTAAAAACTTTACACTAATTGTTCATTCAAGTCCCTTACATAGACAAACATCAACATACATTAACTGGTACGTATGTTAAATAAAGGACTCTATCGCTCCCTTTTGCTAACAGCGTTGCGATATACCCTGGGGCAAAAAATTTTTAGAACCTTAACACAACATAGTACCAAAGCAAACACTCTGTGTGTGTGTGAGTGAGTGTGTGTCTGTGTGTGTTTGTGTGTGTGTGTAGGAGGAGCACGCACACACACACACACACACACACACACACACACACACACACACACACACAGAATAAGAAATGTCAGTAACACCATTTCAGCTTTTGATCAGCACCATGGACAGCAACTGCACACATTTATTTGAACTTAAGCTATAATCTCATATTAGCTGAGAACTGTTTGAGCTTGTATGTCTATAAGCATGGAAAAAGAGAGAGAGAACCCCAATAACCACGGGTCCTCACAAACTGAGTAGACAGGGCCACTGTACAAAACAAGAACATTCATTTATAGAATTAATTATTTATCAATCATTTCCAGTGGTCCAGCTTTTTCATGCACTCATATTACATATGATTACACATTTTAAACATAACTGATAATAAGGTTTAAGTCTTTTTAAAAGCACAAACTCCTCACCATCAGAACTTCGTCTTTCAGGCCTTTAGCTAATATCAAAAGTCCCGATGTTATTCTCTGCTCTCCTTCCCCATTTGCAGTGCTATAATTTTACTTTGCACAACATCATTTAAATGCCCCTATTGAAATACTCGATAAGACACTTGTTGAAAAATATATTGTTCTGTAGTTGACATCAACGAGTTTTCATGGATTTTCCATCTTCCCAGCATGTCTTCCCATCAAAACTTTTTAGTAAAGGCAGTGGAGTCTGAAATAACTGAGAAATATTTACAGCTAAAACTCAGTTCATTAAAAAATGTATACTGCATGAATAAAGTTGAGCTGTGAATCACTAGGTAGAATTATGACTCATATATACTTATATACGATTATTAAATAATAATCTTTCTGCCCTTAGCAACATAGCATATGTAAGCTGCACAGTTGGGAGGGTGTGTTTGACAACTGGGCTATTCCTACTTTCTATCAGTTGTGCACCACCCCGAGTACGTTGTTGAAGCTTGTATTAATGATGGATTAAGCAAACCAGATCAAGCTTTTAGGAATCTGTGTAAAGGAATGGGCTCAGCCCACCCAAAAAAAATGCAGAAAGTAAATGGGTTTTTTTGTTTCTGTTCCACCACTTAACAAGCAGAGACGCACATGCTTTGTTATCTAACCGATGCTGCATGTAGCGACAGACTCTCAGGAGTGTGCTCTCTCATAATAAAAACAAAAGAAACTTTCAGTCGGGGCATGTTTAAAGTTTCATATTTATAACATCATGTCCCCTCAGGTTCCAGGTATTAAACACCTATTATACAGAAGTGGAAAAAAGAAAATAGCAGCATGGTCTTTTCTGGAAAAAAGAAAATAGCAGCATGGTCTATACAGCAACACTAATTTGTATGTGTACATGCCTATGAAATATGAACCAAATGAATTCTCATGCAGTTGCATAACAAATACAGTTTATGCATATAACGGTTTTATTGAATCCACCTGGACGCAAACTATAACTAGCGAGCCACTTTATGATGGAAAGCATGTGTGCACAGTCACAATGTTGGTAAGTGCTGTTTGTATCACAGTTTTAAAGGACCATGTGGTTTTTTCAAGTCACGTATATCCTGCTGCCACTAAACTTAAACAGTTTAAAAAGTGCAAAAAGTGCTGTATGTACTAGAATAGATAAGACCTATTGCACTTGTATTAGTTGTTATTCATTCTAATACACTGTTTTTCAGTTTTACTACAGTACCTTTGCTGAAATTTGAAGCATTTATTTCATGTTCTTCAATTATTAGTTTAGCATCCTGTCTGGAATCAGGTTGGGATCTACCTCATCCTAGGTACTAATATCATTCAAGTTGGTAAATACTTGAATATGTTGGCCAACTAACTGTAACCTTTTCATGTTCCCATTTAGTGCTAAACAGGGAGTGAAGTGTGTTTAAACCTGTTTCTCCAATTGCTTCATATAATGGGAATTGACACTGAAAGGGAAGTGCAGATAGACACATTTCCATTTCTTTATTGTAATGTAATCCATTGTTAATATAAATATTTTTATATTTTTATAAGCATGCAGGGTGACCTGCAGGTCCGCATGCTAAGCATGCTTAGCATGCACGGGTGCATGCAAGGGTGACCTGCATGCAGGGTGACGGTGACCTGCATGCTAAGCATTAAGCATGAAAGAGGGAAAAAATGACATGGTACGAACAGCGTTGGTGGACAGAAAACTGTATTCGTGTTTAAGAGGGACTTTCCAGGGTAATCTCGTCCAAACATGCAGGGTGACCCTGCATGTTTGGACGAGATTACAGGTGCACTTGCAGGTGCAGGTGCACTTGCAGGGTGGCTGTCAGTGTGATCCAGTGGGTTCGTCCATTTACTTTCAACAGGCCTTAGCATGCTAAGCATGCAGGGTGACCTGCAGGCGAGAAAATGAGGGCAAATCTGTTCTGAAAGTATTCTGGCTGTCAGTGTGATCCAGTGGGTTCGTCCATTTACTTTCAACAGGCCTTAGCATGCTAAGCATGCAGGGTGACATGCTACTTTCAACAGGCCTTAGCATGCTAAGACCTGTTGAAAGTAAATGGACGAACCCACTGGATCACACTGACAGCCAGAATACTTTCTCTGCAAGAACAGATTTGCCCTCATTTTCTCTCCCTTACACTTGGATAAAAACTGGGTATCCACATATCTTGTTGATAAATGGCAAGTAAATGCAAATTCTTAAAAGGCAAAGAATAAGAAAAACAAAGATAGCAAATAACTGAGTATTCATATGCTATTACAAGCATTTGATTTATTTTCTGACTTGTTTTGTACAAATGTTGTAATTAAAACAAGATTGAAAAGACATTTTCGAGAATCTCTTGCGCTCACTTGTCACCCACATTTTTGACTAAAAATAGATCTGCAGTGCAAACGTATCTAGGAGCACACGTGTGAATAACAAGTATGACATCACTGGGTCCAGGCAGCCCTCAGTCCCAGTCGCAGCAACAGCAGTGAAGATGATGTCATTGTTTAACGATGAGCTCGTGCACACACACACAGCTAGAGGCAAAGAGGTGGGTGAGTGGAAACAAAATGGGCCAAAACGGCAACTCTTGTTCGAGTAATCACCCTTAAAATCTTTACTGGCAAAAAGCTTGCGTAAGTCTTTCATCAAGCCACCGGTTCAACAAGCTCCAACATGAAGAAAAACGAACGTTGTAAAAGCTCACATCCACCGTTTTTTGTTTTACACCGCGAAAATATGCAGTAAAGCTACAGCAGGTACATTAAACATATGCAGATAAGCTTCATCTGATGCGATGTTCAAATTAAGCGTCTCGGTGTCAGCAGCCGTCCTAATTTCAGTGACACCTTTAACAAGTAGGGGCGAGTCCAAAGGGATCCAAAGGGTGTAATACTAGATCATATTACATTTCAAAGCTTTAGTAACATTATTTTCCAGATTTTGATTCAAAACTGTCACCCTGTAATCGCAGTTGTACCAGTCAAAGGAGCTTGCAAAGAAAAGCGTCTGGACTTCTTTAAGTTGCTTGAAGACGTTTCACCTCTCATCCGAGAAGCTTCTTAAGTTCTAAGGTCAAATGGTGGGGAGTCCCATATTTAAACCTAGTGGGAGTATCCCCCCACAGAGGGACAAAAGGACCCCCTGATGATCCTCTAATCGCCTGAGCCAAGGTGTGAAACTGGGTGTGGGTCCCAATCAGCCAGGGTTTCGGGTGAGCTCATTGTGAAACCTGGCCCCACCTTATCATGCGAATTCCTGAGGTCAGATGGCCCAGGATGTGAGTGGGCGTTAAGGCGTCTGGGGAGGGAACTCAAAACTGGATTATAGATGGCAGACAGTTGGTGTCGTAAACCACCGCCTCTGTTCAAAGATGGTCGCTCACAGTGGACATAGATGGCTTCTTTCACTCCTCTTTCAAACCATCTGTCCTCTCTGTCCAAAATGTGAACATTGGCATCCTCGAAAGAGTGACCTTTATCCATTTGTGACAAACATGAGAAAGCAGTGTCAAGCTGCACAACCAACAGTAAACAGCACTAAAAAAACAAAACAGAACTTTATTTTATAAATGCAAAAGTTTTTCCCCTTATCCTACTTACAAAATATTCACTCTCCAATCTGGTACACCTCAGTGAATACACCCACATATAAGATATTAAAAACCATATGGAATATGTTTCTGCACATAGAACATAAATGTTGTTTCAAGCATGAAATTAAAAGTACTTGATAGTGTTGAATGACATTAAAATCATTTTTTCAGGGAAAAAAGTTCAGTTTTAAAATCATAGCAGCTCTAGCTGGTTTCAGAGAAAAGGTGGCAGTGGCAGATTATAATCTCACCACAATCTGTCAACACCTGAGAACACAGCTAACACAGTCTGCACTAAAATATGTTGCTGGCTGTTATGAACTTTAAACGAAATATACTTTACTATTTTCAAGCAGATTAACATTGAAATAGGCAAAAAAAAAAGCACAAAAAAGCACAGAAACTAATAGAGAAAGGTCTGTCTGAATATATATATATATATATATATATATATATATATATATATATATATATATATATATATATATATGCATACACTACCTATCTTAAAAAAAACATTAAACATAAAGTAGTGTAAAAACTGAAGTTTTATAGAGAATCAAATACAAAATCATCTCATAAAAGAATTAATGTAATTCTGTGTTTCTGAATTTGCTTTTCTACTTACACAGTCATTTTTCAAAACTCCGATACAGTAACAAGACCTGATAACTATCTGGGGAAAAATCCAAACAGACAGAGATAGCTTGAGAAAAATGGCAGGAAATAAACATGCTGCTGTTATACTGTGCATTCCCAAATGCAGTGACTAGCTGTATTTCTGCAAGACCCTCAGTAAATTTCTTTGGTAGCCTCTTTAGAGTTGTTTGAGGAAGCAACATTGGCAAGTTGGAGGTTCTCCTGGACTGTCCCCTGTTTCTTGTCACGTGCTTCTCCCTCTGCGTGGAAACCAACCATCAACTGGTAAATCACTACGCCAAGAATGGAACCAAGGAATGGGGCAAAAATAGGGACCAGGAACCAGCAGTCTCTAGCCCTGCGGGCAGACAGGATCACACTTATTGCCAGATAAAAAGGGTTAACAAACAGAGAGCAGTGGAAGGGCAATGTGAAGGAAAAATGCATAAAATCTGTCTACTTACGTGAAAACAGCACCCCCCCACCCAGACATAGAGGTGAAAAGACGTGGTCCAAAGTCTCTGGCAGGATTGACTGCATAGCCAGAATTAAAGCCCATGGACAATCCAATGACAAGAACCACAAATCCCACAGTGAAGGCTTCCAGCCCTTGGGGGATAGGGTTGTTGTAAGGATCCACAATGGCCAGAACACAAACTATGAGCGCTGTTGTGCCAATAATCTGTGTTGAGGAGGGGTACAAGTAAGAAGGAATAATGGGATATATCATTTATTATTTCAGAGTTGAAATTATGTGTATGATACATGTTTGAGTTTCAAAAGAGCACCTGATCAAAGAAACCATTGACAAGTGTGAGATGCCTCGCAGGGTAAGTTGAAAATATGCCAGCCGTGTTGTTAATGCTAGTAAAATTAAAACTTCCAGGACGGAGCAACAGAGCATCTAGAGGGATACAAACAATGAAATGTACCATGGATTTTTTTTTTCTTAAAAAAAAACAAGATAATTCTGACTCACCACTGGAAGTCTTCACTTACCATAGTACATGCCAAAAATAATAGCGGCACCAAAAAAAGCACCAATTGTCTGAAAGAGGAAGTACATGGGAAACTTTCTCCAGCGCTCTCTTCCAAGCAGACACAAGGCAAAAGTTACTGCTGGGTTGAGATGGCCGCCTGCAAATGCAGATGTTGACATTATGTCAGTGTGTGCAGTCCATAATCACACAAAATTACAGCCTTGCCTAAAGTAAAGCCACACACACAAACACACACACGCACACCCATAGCTGATTATATCATACACTTCCATAAATCTGATTGATTACCTGACACTTGGCCACAGACCAAGATGCCTAACATGGCAGCAAAGCCAAAGGCAAAGTTGACAGTAAGGAACAAGCCATGGGAACCACCGCTCAACACCCGCTGGGCCACAGCACCACAGCCAAACATCTGAAGAAAGAGTAGAAAAGCAAGTTCAGCTGGATCCTAGTAAGTTACACAACAAAGTACACAACATTATGGTTGTTTCTGTTGTTGAAACAGTTGATATACTGATATATTGACAGTTATATAATCATAGGTTTGACAAGATCCCAGGAACCAAAGGCTTGCAGCCCCAAACCATGACAGAGCCTGGACAGTATTTTACAGATGGCTGTAGACATCCACATCGGTGCCTACCTACGCTTCCACCCTTACACTTAGACCCTTTCTCATGTGCCGGCTACGGATTTTTAGGCCTGTCACTTATTTTGTCCTCTATTTAACATACACTGCCAGGGCTGTGCGATATGACCAAAATCTCATTTCCCGATATAAGAATTCTATCCCGATAATGATATAAATCACAAAAATGTAACATTTTCTGTAAATTCGGTGAATCTCGGGCAGCTCGTCTTGCGGGAAGTGTTTCCTGCTGCGTGTCATGTAGCTGGAGTCGAGTGTTTTAACCGATGCATGAAACTATACATTTTTAGACATAAGTTGTAAAGTCCGCCGTTTTCTTTGTGAGTATTTATTACACGGCGTGCTGCGGGGAAAAGCCTGTTCTAACGTTTGAGTCTAAGGTTTATTTTTTTAGCACCTGGCGGCTCTTTTTTAATTCTCATCCGTAAATAATCTGCTCTTTCACGTGATTCAGTTTATTTTGAAAAGTCTCAACAGGATCTTGAGCTTTATTGTGAAAGGTTTATGTGGAACATAAACAAGCGGACGCAATGCTGTTACCGTCGTTGTTGCTAACCACAACGCATAAAAACAGGCGCTTGTCCTTCCGTAGTGTGGTTATATAAAATATAAGAGAAACAGAGAACTTTAAGAAATTAATATAGCCACTACAGTGACCATAAAAACGATGAAAAAATATTGCCGTAAACAGTTTATTTTGCGACACCATGAAACAAACAATAGTGTAAAATGAAACGATAGACGTTTTTATATCGTCATCCAATATATATCGTTATATCAAACAGCCCTATACACTGCCCACATGCTCAGATATGACAAGATTTCAGCTCTTAGGGAATCACTTTATCTGTGCAAAAATATTATTTATGCCTGTAAAATTGTGTTCGCAAATGTATTTCTGTGATATGATTCATTTTCATGATTGATTGACTTTTGCACAATACCAGTTTCAGCTACCCAATAATGTTATTACTGACGTGTATCCCCTGATGAATAACTGCACCACACCTTCTCCTGTGCCATCAGTAGTGACACTATGTACTGCTCAAACCCAGGCGGATTGAGATTTGGACTTCCATATTACTCCTGTTTATTAAATAATGTGTGATGCTCTAAATGGCTTTTACTTTGAAATGACATAAAAATAAATATTTTATTTCATAAATACCCAATCAGTAATACAAACACCATTCACTAAAGTTTGCATTATGTGATTTATTGCAAATTGCGCCGAATTTAACACTGAAATATGCCACGTCTAATGCCTGATATCTAAGGAGAATTTTTATAAACCTACAACTTCACCGACTCAAGCAGCCGAGGCCACTTTAAGCACTTGTCCAGGTGCATTATATGTAAACTGCCTTGAGCTCCTGTCAAGATGTTTTTATGCCGTGTCAGCCGACAGAAGCAAATAAAATGTTGGGACTTTCACTCCGGGCCTGATGTGGCTATGCGAATGACTGTTAAGACTTCACATAGCCACATCAGGCCGTTCATCTGGTCCTCATCCTGAATGAATAGAGAGAAGAGACCCACCTATTCCTGATAGTAAAAAACATTTATTTTGTTTTATCATTTATTAATGTTGATGTGTTGTTTACAATTTTACTTTGTTTATTGTATTTTTAAAAAAAGAATCTTAAATGAACTTAACCAAGAGCCAGAAAGAGCAGAGAGCCAGCCAGTTTCCTTTTTACAGTGAGTTGATGAGATTGCAGTGTTTCATTTTTTTAGTCATATTTCTAATTAGAGATCGGATTATCATGGAAAAACTAAGAAATCCTGCAGCATCGTCATGCGGGGAAAAAACTGGCACAGTAATTTATAAGAATGTGGTAAGGATCTGACTGTTAAAGACCATTTGCATTCTCCTGTCCAGCTAATCAGTTGATACACACAGATGTCAGCCTTTAAAAAACAAAACAAAAAAAAAGCAGTCCCTCTCTGGATAAATACCGTGTCTCACCTGCCTCTAACCAAGTCTAACCAGGTCCTATCAGTCCTATCCTATCTCAGTTCTCTGTTAGTTACCTTTGAAACATGAGTAAAAACTGTGCTTCCATGTATTAATTTATTAATTACTCAGTGAATTGTTAGTGCATGTTTACTCTCTCACGCAGAACTACACACACACACACACACACTTACTACAAGGATGAGCGTGCCAAGACACTCTGCTAAGGCTTGACGAAGCAGCAGGTTGCGGATCTGGAAGAAGCGGGACAGTTTACCCAGATACTCCTTTTGTCTGCCCATGTCTTCTTGTCACAGGTTGATGACTTTGAGAAATGACACAGAAACGCACACACAGCTTGTAGGGTCTCCTGAGTGCCTGTGAAGCTGAGGCGAGCTCTTAATACATACATAGACCTGGGCTGGGACAGAGGCAAGCCTGAACTTGTACCCACCCTCTGTACCACGCCCCACTGTGTGTCTTGATTCACAGTCCTTCACCTTTTTTCTTACAGAGGCACTTTCTCTTCAACTTTCATGCATATATACACCAATGGACATAAACACAGTTCTTTGCTATAATTTGCCTCTTTTGTAGATGGTGCCAAATTAGAGCAGGATCATTTATATCATGAGGTAATGACTTTCTTTCCTACTTTACAAATGATATCCAAGAAAGTTGATTCCATTTATCTGCACATGGTGCACACTTCTTCAATTTCAGTGGAGTGCAGGTTTCTCCTGAAGTCACTTAAGATTGACCTCATGGCCAGTTGTTAGTCAATAGTGCTAGTTTCGGTGCTTGTGCAATTGTGCTGTTTACAAGGCTGGGAAAAGATGCAGTCAGCTGAGACTGAAGAATTCAGTTCAATGAATGATGAAACGTTTCTCCCACAGAAAACGCCACATGCAGATGAACGGAATCAACTTTCTGGGATTTTTCTTACCCAGTGATTAAGCACACGTCAAGACATTTCGAATAATATTTAATCCTCAACATATTTCCCTCATCAATAAAAAAATTGTTTAGCAAAACATAACTTAGTTGTATCTTCTAACTTAACCATAGTTTAGCTGCCAGCTCAACAGCTAAGAACTTACCAATCATGCTTCTTCTCTGACCTTCCAAAAGTGTCATAGGTTTTTCAGCTGATTATAAACAACTGTTGGTCAGTTTCCCTGTGCAAATGCTCATTGGTCACTTTACTAGAGATGTCTTTGCAACTGTTCTTTAATGTAAATAATCACACAATCGCAACTCAGTGTATTTAGACATGTAGACATGTTGAAGATGATCTGCCGAAGTTCAAACAAAGCATCAAAATAAGGAAGAAACACATTATTTAAGTGACTTTTAATCTGGTATGGTAATTCATGGCATGTCGGCCGGTCTTGAGATTTCCAACAGAACGATCACCAGGGTTTACACAGAATGGTCTGGAAAAGGAAAGTTGGCCAGCAAGTGTCAGTTCACTGGGTGAAAATGTCCCATTGATCCCAGAGGTTAGAGGAGACTAACAATCTGTTTTGAACTAATAGGAAAGAAAAATAACTCAAATTTTCACCCATCACAACCAGAATATGCAAAACAGCATCTGTGAATGCACAAGAAACTTTAAAGTAGATGAGCTACAGCTGCAGAGGACCACACCTGCCAGCTAAAAACAGGAAACTGAAGCTATAATTCATATGAGCTCATTAAAACTGGGCAAGAGAGGATTAGATAGTCTTACAAGAAAATTCAGATCTATCTCACTTGTCTCAATATTCGCAAGCAACATAGATCCTCAGACAAGTTGCCTCTCCATCTATTTTCTGTGTATTCATCTTAACAAACCAATCTCCATTTTTTTTAAACGAGCATAGCCTAAACTGTATAGACTTCAAATACTGGATCTTAAAATATCCATTTAGATAAATGGTCATGTTTTCATATTTTGGATTTGTAAGAGCATGCACACATATCTGTAATTCACACCTATTTACAACCAGTACCAGATCATTCTCTTTCTGTCTGTCACCTTATTTTGTCTGGCATATTCTTTTGTTCATTCATCATACCTCATTTGTCTGGCTTAAGTGGAGGTGTGAGATTATTTCCACTTAAGACCACAACTATACCGGTATTAGCATGGATCCGTGTATAGTAGTATAGTATGTATTCAACTGAGGACTGCTAGGCAAATGTGCATAGGTATACGGGTACTTATTGCACAGAAAAGTTACACATTTAAAATCTCACAATCATGTCAACATCCTAAAAACATTTTGAAAAAGCACTTTTTGGCATGAGTCTGAGTCATTCCAGTTAGGCATCAAATCATAGATGCTGCACAATAGTATTGCACAACATTTAATAATGAACTGTCATGCCACAACCTTTGTGGTGCAATCAAGAGCAGCTTTTAGTTTTACAGGTTTGTTGGGTCTTCCACGAAAGTGTAACGGCATTTTGGTGTAGTGGAAATGCCGCGCAACTGGGTCTAAATTTATATGAAAGTAATAACAGTTTAGTGACAAAATGTAATTGTCACGGAGGAGCAGGGAGGACTCGGCGCAGACTGAAGTCTCAGAAAAACAGGTTTATTTACACACTCCAGGTGCACTATATACAGGTGAGGGAGAAGGGGGCCAGGGTTCCCAGGGGTGCAGAGCGGGGTCGGGAAAAGCGTCCAGAGTCTCCAAACCAAAACACGAGAAATCTGCATACAGAGAACAAGGGTTAGCACGGAACTTTTACGGACAGAGCTCAAAACTGGCTGAGGCTAAAGTAGCACTGACGAGCGTTATTCAATAGTCCAGCGGCGAGGTGCTCTCAGTCACTGCCTTAAGTAGCGGGAGCAAACAGGGTGAGGAGCCACAGGTGATTGCCTACAGGTGGTGGAGACCGGGAGCTCACAATGAGCTCCGCCCAGGCAGCGAGCAGAGAGAGAGGAGAGAGAGAAAAGACAAAACATAACATGTAGCCACACAGGGCCAGCCGAGCAGGCACGGGGACCGTGACAGTAATTAGTTACTAGTGCAGATAAGATTTCTGGTTCCTCTGAAATTGACACAAATGGTGCTATCAAGTGCTAGTGCACAGATTTCAATAAAAGGATGGGGAACGGGGTTGTCTGGCACCACTGTCTACTATACCCATTTTCTAGTGTTTAGTGGATGGTTGGTTAGATGTCAGTGGCCACTGACAGTCATAAGCAGGCACAGGCGTTATTGTTCAAGACCTTTATAAAAGCTCCTTTTCTGTAAATTTAGAAAAAGGCACAAGATAAACTATTCGCAGAAAGAATTACACATACAGATTATATCTTGTATAAAGTTAGATGTAGGCTTTAAAAAAGCATAACTTACTGTTGGTTAGTTTTTGGCTTAGTTTTTTTACTTTTAAATCTTTTCACTTCAATTTCCCAGCTCAAACCCTACTTAGAAGGCCGTTTTGGAGCCGTATGGTTTTAAACAACTTTTCTTGGAAGAGCTTAGTTCAGAAACAAGACAGTAAAACATGAGCTAACTTGCTGAAATGAGAAGTTTTTACACTGAAATCAGTAGTGGGTGGATTAGTAGAAAAGGCACAAAAAGAACTTCCAGATTTTTAAATTCTACACATTTCTCTGAATAGAACAGATTAATGTTAAAAAGAATTAATGTGTACGTAAGAATTCTGTGTACTTACATTAATTATGGTTGTTCAAGCTGCCAGATTTGGGTTTTTTTTCAAGAAGCATGATGATTGATGTTAATGTTCTTGGTTTATTTAGTCCAGCTATTAATCTGACATCAACTGGTTATGTATAGCTAATAGTTTTTTACAATGCTAAGTGTATTTGATTACCATGTGTTCGACAATTATGTTATGCTAAAATAAAGTGTGTTTACTTAGTCAACCCAGAGCTGTAGTGGTTTGATAAATAAATCATAATTTTTAAACTTTAATCTCACTATATGCTCTTTACATGAGCCAGCAGTCTAGAATGTATCTCTTGCAAAATGTCAGAACAAAATGCCCTTTAAAATTTTGATGGGACTTGAATACAAGCAGTGGGATCAAACATCTTGTAACATCTCATATGTACGTTATGGCAAGAGGGAAATGCAAAAAGAATATTACAGCATGTATGCCTTGAGCAAAAATAAAGTCTGGCTAACCCACTATTTAAAGTGTTAATCTGTACCATACAATTATGCATATAATAAAAGAAACAGAGAGAGAGAGAGAAAGAGACATGAGCAAAGAAGACAAACACAGGTAAGTATTCCTACATGTCACAACATGCAATAATTGAAAAAGCTTTTCCTGGAAATAACACTGTCTTCCAGCTGCAGTTCTTGGAATAACTCTTAAAGAATAGCTCAAATGGGTTGCAGGGTAGGCCCAAAGACTACATTAGTCTAAATCACATAGCTGTTTAAAGTTCAGAGTTCAGTATTCCAACACCAATCCTTGGGAATTTGATTGGCATCTCAGGGTTTGAGAAGACATGTTCTAAGGTCATTAATCCTTTAGTCCATGAGAGTGTCATTTGCAGCCTTGGGGACATATATTCAACCTCTGAAAAAGTGTTTCTCAAAAGAGCCATTGTTGCTTTTGATGATATAGAATATTAACAGTAACGAGGGGCCCAAAGTTGAAAAGCCAGACTTGTTCTTACCTTTACAATATTATAATGTATAAATGAGACACCACAGTGACAAACAAAGTATCATAAAATCACCCCAAAAACACAACAGGGTGGGGATCGATTTAACCATGGCCAGTAACAAAAAAGCAACGTTTTACTCTCTACTGTCCACAGACATTTACAGGTGTTGCTATGTAAAAGGAAAACAAAACAAGTGCACTTAAAAGGCTCAAAAAAGGGAGTATCTTATGAACACATGTTATAACTTGACAATTGCTCAGTCTGAGAGTCTGCTTCTAGGAATTCTCTTCTTATGCGTTTCTAAGAACCAAGTCTCTTTCTTTGACAGGGTGTTGGCTCCAGCTCCGTGACATTTTTCGGAATGGGTTGGTTAAATCAAAAGCGTACTTAGATACAAACAGCACAGCAGCTGATGGTGCAAAGTAATCCAAATTTTGCAACTGTCCAGCCTTGAATGCTAATGTCTTCATGGCTATGATTAGCATCTTTGGTTTTGATAACACACATTCCCACAGTTTCTATAACAGATGCTTGACTAAAGATTGTCTGTGGCCAAATGAGATTCAACAGAACACTTGCAATGCTCATAGAGCATTCCACCAAATGTTAGTTTAGTTTTTTAATAATGTAGATCTCCTGAGAAATAAAAACTTCTATTTATGAAGCAGGAATTAAGACAAACCACCACCCTGCCATGTACCTTTTCCTCCACAGAAAAATCTACAAAAACCATAAAAAATATAAAAGTAAAATGCAACGCTGTTGGGAAAAGACCAAAAAATAAATGGTGCAGAAAAATGTTAATCTGGTGATAAAGCGCACAGACCCATAAAATAAACATCTATGTTCCAGTAGATTTAATCAGTGGTGGCCACATGTTAAAGCTCTGAATTCTCTGAACCGAATCAACATTAAAACGTATTGTCCCACAGGAGACAAGGGAATAACTTTAGTTTGTCAGTAAATCAAAGTTTAAAAAATGTAATTGATTCAACAGGTATTCTTGGTGTTCTAGTATCTATCCATTCTCTTCCCCATGCAGAGCCTATTTCAACTACCACAGGGCAATAGGTGGGGTGCACCCTGGACAGATTCCAGAAAAAAAAAACATAGACGCTTCTCCTCCTCTGAGGGTGAATATTGTACACACCTGTATAAAAAGAATATTGTATTTAAGCAACAGTTGACGTAAATTTAATTTCATATAAATTTCATATTAAATGTATCATTTTATAACAGTATTTGTATTTACATTGCATGTACATGACATGCAATGTACAGGTGTGTACAAACAGGTACTCAGAGACACACGCTATCTTGGTTGGCTGCTTCCTCTAAACATATCATGCATTATCAGTCTTGTATGTTGCTCAGTAACATCCATCCATCCATCCATTTTCTTCCACTTATCCGGGGCCCGGTCACGGGGACAGCATCCCAAGCAGAGAAGCCCAGACCTCCCTCTCCCCAGCCACCTCCTCCAGCTTATCCAGGGGAATACCAAGGCGTTCCCAGGCAAGCCGAGAGATATAATCTCTCTAGCGTGTCCTGGGTCTGCCCTGGGGCCTCCTACCGATGGGACATGCCCGGAAAACCTCGCCCAGGAGGCGACCAAAGGGCATCCTTGTCGGATGCCCTAACCACCTAAACTGGCTCCTTTCAATGTGGAGGAGCAGCGGCTCTCCCGGTTGGCTGAACTCTAAAGGAGAGGCCAGCCACCCTTCGGAGGAAGCCCATTTCCGCCGCTTGTATTCGCGTTCTCGTTCTTTCGGTCACTACCCACAGCTTGTGACCACAGGTGAGGGTAGGGGCATAGACCGACCGGTAAATTGAGAGCTTCGCTTTTACACTCACCTCTCTCTTCACCACAACAGACCGGTACAGCGTCCGCATCACTGCAGCCGCTGCAACATTCCACACATCTCCTCTACACATCACTCACTCACTTGGACACTAGAAGGGGGAATTATGTTAAAATGCTCTTCATACACTACAGCTCTGCATTTAACACCATAATTCCCTCCACACTCACCACCAAGCTGGAGCATCTGGGACTCAGCTCATCTATGTGTCAGTGGATCTCCAACTTCCTAACTGGCAGACCACAGGCAGTAAGGATGGGCAGACATGTCTCAGCCTCCACCACTCTCAGCACTGGAGCCCCCCAGGGGTGTGTTCTGAGCCCCCTGCTGTACTCTTTGACTGTGTGGCCACTACCAGCTCCACCACCATCATCAAGTTTGCTGACGACACCGTCGTGGTGGGCCTGATCTCTGATAACAACGAGACGGCCTACCTGAAGGAGATTAGGAATCTGGAGAACTGGTGCCAGAGGAACAACCTCCTTCTAAACGTCAGTAAGACAAAGGAGCTGATAGTGGACTTCAGCACTAAGCAGGAGAGGAACTACCAGACCCCTGTCATCAACAAGTGCCCAGTGGAGAGAGTGGACAGCTTCAAATACCTCGGAGTTCACATCACGCAGGACCTGTCATGGTCCTGTCACATCAACACCATGGTGAAAAAGGCCCGTCAGCGTCTCTACCACCTCAGACGCTTGAGAGACTTCCAACTGCCCTCCAAGGTGCTCAGGAACTTTTACTCGTGCACCATAGAGAGCATCCTGACGGGAAACATCTTAACCTGGTTCGGGAACAGCACCATGCAGGACAGACGAGCTCTACAGAGGGTTGTGCGATCAGCTGAGCGCACCATCCGCTCCGAGCTCCCTGACCTGCACTCAATCTACAGCAGGCGGTGCTGGACCAAGGCCAGGAAGATCGTGAAGGACCTCAGCCATCCCAACAACAGACTGTTCTCTCTGTTGAGGTCAGGAAAGCAATTCAGCTCCCTGAAGACCAACACAGAGAGACTGAGGAGGAGCTTCTTCCCGCAGGCGATACGGTCTCTCAATCACACCACCACACAGTACTGACCCACACATACAGTTACACACACACTGGACATTCTGGACACTTCATCACTTAAATCACTTTAAGCATATTTGCACCGCACAAGACATAATGTGGATTGCACAACACTGGACATTATATTCTTCATTTCAAGTTAATACTTGTACAGCTGCTGTTATTGTGTATATATTTATTTATATTTCTTCATACATTCTTATATAGTTCTATATTGTGTATTTTGTTGTACAGTTATTTTATTTTCAACTTTAATTTACATATTTTATCTTATTCTTTCCCAGTTAAATTTACCCTTTTTAATTTTTCATATTTATTTCCTATCTTATTCATAGCCTTTTCCTTTTTTTGTTTTCTTTAGGTCACAAGCAGTTGTCCAAGCATTTCACTACATATCGTACTGTGTATGACTGTGTACGTGACAAATAAAATTTGAATTTGAATTTGACATTCAATATTTATAATTTACTGTTACTTGTGCTTATGTTGGCTGTTGCTGTGGTTTGCCTCTTGTGATGTTTTCTTTTTTCTTGTTTTTTTTCAGCAGGTGATTAAACAGATTTTCAGTGTCCTTTCTCTCTGTCTCTCTTCTCCTCTAGTTTTCTTTCTCTCTCCGTCGTTAACTCAGTTCCCAATTTCTTTCTCTTTCCTGTCCCCCAGCCCAGTCCATTCTGACTGCAAAAATGTAAAAGTTAAATAAATAAATAAATAATAAAGATCGATTAAACTATGACAACAAAATCCACCAGTATACCAAAAGCTGTAATGATCCACTCAAGAAAATAAATCTGTTGGACATTTGTCTTTGCCTTCAGACAGTAATTCTGATTGCTACAGTGCTGGACAGGCAAAAAAAAAGAAAGAAAAGAAAGAAAGAAATTAAACTTGATTAGACCTCTCGTCTGTGTGTGTGGGTCAGTAACAAGAAAAATAATACAGTTTGTCATATACATGCAATGTAAATACAAATACAGTTATAAAATTATACATTAAATATGAAATTTATATGAAATTAAATTTACATCAACTGTTGCTTAAATACAATATTCACCACAATAATATAACTAAATCAGAACTTCCTGCTTAAGCTGAACAAAATAAACCAACTCCAATCAATAAGGTGCCACTTATATTTATTTATTTATTTAATTATTAATAAGGAACTCCATTAGCTTCCACAACAGTGGTTGCTAATCTTTCTGGGACCCAAGCCATCAAATATAATCCAATAAAACATTATGGTAGCTAAACACCATTGCCAGAGATGCCAACAGGATCAACAAACTAATTCACAAGGCTTTAACCATTATTGGCCGGAGTCAAAGAGGAATAGGAAGTCACTGCAAAAACTGCTCTCAATCATAGAAAATACATCCCATCCACTCCACTTCATGCTGCTGTGAAAACAGAGTTCATTCTCCCTCAGGCTTATTTAACCTGGCTGTAATAAGGAATGCTTCAGGAACTCATTCCTGCTGTTTTCTGGGAAACTGTACAATGATTCTTCTGTCTGTACCATACCTTATTGCAGCTGTTTTAGATTTATCTGCACAAAATATCTATTTGTGCAATTTGCTCTTCTCTCTGGCACAATCTCAACACCTTACTATACATCTCTGAAATGGTATTCCCAAGCTGGTGCTATTCAGTTTAAGTCTGTTCCACACTAAGTGAGCCTGTGGCACTTTCACTTTCACTTTAGCTATGTTGTTTATGTGCTATGGACTGCACTATTTTTATTCTTTATTCTGCTGCTATAAAACTATCATTGTCCTGGTAACATTTAAACTGATATGTTCTGTATTTATTCAACCAGAAATGATAAGTCTCTTAAAACATGCAGCACATGTTCCTGCATGCCATAATATCCAAGAATGTGTGTTTTTCTCAGAAAAAGAAATGCCTTCTAGCTGCAGGTCTTTGAATACCTGTAATGTGAACATTGGTTCAAGAGGGCAGGGCTCAAAGGTACATTATAAAAAACAGCACAGCTGTCTCCTTTGCAGAGCAATTCAATATTCCAAAAACTGACATGTGGTATGTGACTGGCATTGCAGGGTTTGAAAAGACATGTTCCCCTGCTACATGTTTTTTTCCTTCTTATCCTGGGATAAAGTATCATTTGCAGCCAGGAGAACATATAATTCTGGATAACAGTTTCTCAAAAGAGCCATTGTATGGTTGTTGATAGTATGTAAAAGTGCAAACTTAATGCTCATTAACATTAACAGTGGGCCAAAATTGGAAAGACGTGTTATTACCATTACAATATTATAATGTACGAATGTAATGCCATAAAATGACAAAAGAAATTGCAAAATAATACCACACAACTCTGAAAGGATAGGGGTCACATCAACTATAGCATCAATCAATAGCCAGTAACATTAATTTAGCTTTGAAGAGGGAAAAAGGTTTCACACTAATGTAGAAGTACAGAGTGGGCCATTTATATGGATACACCGTAATAACATGGGAATGGTTGGTGATATTAAAGTCCTGTTTGTGGCACATTAGTATATGTGAGGGGGCAAACTCCTCAAGATGGGTGGTGACCATGGTGGCCATTTAGAAGTCGGCCATCTTGGACACAACTTTTGTTTTTTCAATAGGAAGAGGGCCATGTGACACATCAATCTTATTGGTAATGTCACAAGAAAAACAATGGTGTGCTTGGTTTCAACGTAACTTTATTCGTTCATGAGTTATTTACAAGTTTCTCTTCGTTCACAGCCATTGACATGTCGAAGAGGTTAACACGTGAGGAGCGGATCGAAATTGTGTTGATATCTGGTGAACGCAGTAACCAGGTCATTGCAGCAGTTTTCAATGCAAGACACCGTACGAGACCACCCATCTCCCATGCTACAGTTAGCAAACTGCTTGCTAAGTTTCGTGTAACTGGTTCAGTGTTGGATTTGACAAAATGTGGACGCAAGAAAACTGTTACTAATGAAGAAACATCAGTTGCTGTCCTAGCTTCATTCAGCAAGACCCCACAGCGTAGCACTCGCTGCATGTCACTGGAGAGTGGCATTAGTCGAACATCCCTTCTGCGGATATTAGCTACTCACAAATGGCACCCTTACAAACTCCAGCTACTGCAGCATCTCAACGAGGATGACCCAGATCGGTGCACAGAATTTGCAGAATGGGCAAAACAAAAATTGGAACAGGACCCTCAGTTCACGCAGAAGATTTTGTTCAGTGATGAGGCAAACTTTTATGTGAATGGTGAAGTTAACAAACAAAACCACCGCTATTGGTCTGACACTAACCCACATTGGATGGATCCCTCCAAGACTGTTGGAACAACAAAAGTGATGGTTTGGTGTGGTATATGGGGTACAACGATAGTGGGTCCATTCTTCATCAATGGAAACCTCAAGGCCACTGGATATTTGAAATTGCTACATGATGATGTGTTTCCCTCTTTGTGCAGTGAAGCTGGCACGTTCCCTGAGTTTTTCCAGCAAGATGGTGCACCACCACATTATGGGTGCCAGGTCCGAGCATTCCTAGATGAACAGTTTCCTGGAAAATGTATTGGTCGTCGTGGGCAGTTGAATGGCCCCCAAGGTCTCCCGATCTGACCCCCTTAGATTTTTATCTTTGGGGTCATCTGAAGGCAGTTGTCTATGGTGTGAAGATACGAGATATGCAGCACCTGAAACTACTGATACTGGATCCCTGTGCTGGCATTTCTCCTGCGGTGTTGCTATCAGTGTGTGAAGAGTGGGAGAAGAGGGTTGCATTGGCAATCCAACACAATGGGCAGCACATTGAACACATTTTATAAGTGGTCAGAAACTTGTAAATAACTCATGAAAGAATAAAGTTACGTTGAAACCGAGCACACCATTGTTTTTCTTGTGACATTACCAATAAGATTGATGTGTCACATGGCCCTCTTCCTACTGAAAAAACAAAAGTTGTATCCAAGATGGACGACTTCTAAATGGCCACCATGGTCACCACCCATCTTGAGGAGTTTGCCCCCTCACATATACTAATGTGCCACAAACAGGACTTTAATATCACCAACCATTCCCATGTTATTACGGTGTATCCATATAAATGGCCCACCCTGTAGATTCACTAATTGTGGTATGTAAAATAAAAACATTTATTTCTCAAAGGGGAGTACCTCGTTTCTACATGCCATAGATTGACAGCAGCTCCTTCTGAGAGTGTCTTTCTAAGAACTGTTGTTGATGTATTTTATAGCTTTAGGGAACACCCCAAAGGTGTACTTTAATGGATCAGGTTAGGTTCAAAGCATACTTAAAGTTCAAATGACACAATAACTGACAGTTCAACATCCTGCAGATGTTCCAAGACTCTCTGTCTTTCAAAGATTCAAAGACATCTTCTTTTTTTCTTTTCTTTTTTTTTTGTGAGCTGTCCAAGTTTATTTCTGACTCGTACATACAAACAAAGCTAACATATCACAACGTTATGGTCAAAAAACTGCCACAGCGCACATTTTCCTTTTTTTTTCTTTTTTTTTTTTTAACAGTAGATACTTTTTTTAACTTCACGTGTTGAGAATGAAAAAAGAAAACAAGCAGAAGAAAATGAGAGCAATAGAATAAACAACATCACGATGATATATGGGAATACAACAGTAAATACTAAATATTAAACATTATTGTGCAGCACGTAAGATCGACAGCGCACAGTGTGCTTTGAGGTAGGAGACAAAAAGGGTGTAGTTTGTGGGTGTGAGCACCCGTGTGTACACCTGTGAGCATGAACGCGCTTGTTTTTAAAAGGTTCCTTCATGTAATAATCTGCTAGAGGGTGTGGGGAGCCACAGCCCAGTCCTCCAGGGCATGAAGCAGGTATGGAGGAGATCAAAACTCCAGACATCCAGAGGCCCTCAGAACACAAGAGACCAAGGAAGACCAACAGAGGGGCAACCACGCCACTATCCCAGAAAGAGCTGAGGAGAGCCCCAGATGAGGGCTCACTCAGCAGCCGCGGAGCAGAAGCCAGGGGTGTTGCAGTGACGTGCCCGTGAGCTCCGCTGGCAGCCAGCTGTGCCAGAGTGACCGAGCCCCAGGCCGAGAGGCTGAGGGCACCCCACCCCCGAAGCGGCCCGAGCGAGCCCCAGGCTCCAGGCCCCGATAAGCAGCCACCAAGGAGTGAGCCTGGACGCCCATCCCCGGACACAAAGAACCACCAATGCACCGATGTCTGAGGGCATCTGCCACTGGTAGGGGAAGTGGTGGGGGAGATAGGCCTCCATACCTTGGAGGACCAAAGACATCTTCAGGTCTGTGACTGGCATCTCTGATAGTTTCTTCCTGTTACCTTCTCAATAGATCACTGGATGAAGACTTTGTCTACGGCCTGGAAAATATACACTCTCAAAAATAAATTCGAAGCTTGCAATTGCTCAACAATTTTATTGATGTAAATATCAAGAGAAATGTTAGATTGCATCTACTTACCAGTAGTTCAGGTCAAAATGTTTTTTATTACAGATTATTATTTGAGCTTCAACCAGTACTAATCAGTTAAAATACAGGGCCTGGACTTCAGTGTGGGAGTCCACTGGCAACCACTGGCCAGTATATAGTTGCAGTAAAAAACAAAGAAAAGAAAAAAAGCCACGCACTTAAATGTATAGCCTGTTCGAACCTCTATAGAGAGCTAAATATGATTTTAGTTTTATTATCTGCCATAGTCGGAATTAGTGTGTAGCCTTTTTGTGGCCAAAAATCTGACAACAAATCAGGTAAGTATACAAAATGACCGTTAAGTGATTTAACAGAGACCACGCAGGTCGTCACAAAATGCATAAGCCACAAGCCCTGGCAAGTGTTTCACCTCTAGAACCTTACTGTCACGATCCTGGGTCTTATGACCCAGTGTTTTGAGTTTTAGTTCTTTTGATGTTTATAGTGTATGTTTAAGCTTATTAAGTTTCCTATGTTCATTTGCTTATTAGTTCCCCCTTGTGTTTTCAACCCCTGTGAAGTCTCCCTTGCCCTTCGTGTGTTTCATGTCTGTGGGTCTTATGTTGTCAGGTCTGCGTCTCATTATATTTCCTGTTTTATTTTGGAGGGGTCCTGTGTTCCTATGTTCAATGTTTTTAGTGTTACTCTCTCCTTGTGACGTCGTTATGTTCATGTGTGTCAGCTGTTTCTCCATGTGTTCCCACTTCCCTCATTATCCTCCTGTGTGTATTTAGTCCGTGTGCTTTCAGTCATTCTTTGTCTGGTCGTCTGCTCATCCATGTCACAACTTCAGGTATCTATGTCAGTTCACCATGTTTAAGGTTTTTTCCATGTTTAGTTTTAGTTCACCCAGTTTAGGTTATTGTTTAGTTTCCCCAATGCCCTTTTATTTGTACCCTTTTTGCTAGCCTCAATAAACGGCTTGTTTTTTGTTAAATCCACGCCACGTTCAGTTTTTGGAGTCTGCGTTTTGGGTCCTTTTTGTTAACACATACAGTCTGCCCTCGCCGGACTGTGACACTTACATCTCCAGCATACATAGAACCACTTATGCAACAATTAAATATTCTTTAAGATAAAATGCAGCTCTCTCCTAAGGATAGCACTGCAAGAAGGCTTTCTCATCCTAAATATGTGAACAATAATTACATACACCAAGTCAATTTCATTTTTATACTACATTTAAAAGTGCAGTTGGCAGTTTTACATTAACTGTATCTAAAGAAAAAGTAAAACACAGACAAGCATACAAAAATGAAAACCAAGCAAAAAGCACAACAATGATAAACAGCATGAAAATTGTGGGATAAAATTATAAAAGTAAAAAATGAAAAACAAACACGGATAAAATCTAACAATAGAAAATAAATAAAGCAGTTACAATACAGTGTTATACATATTTTGATATGAAGTTATCTTTATTGCTACCAATTGTTTCAACTACACTATCAATTATGAGACAAATGTCTGCATATCCTGGGAAATTACTGACATAAACAACTGTCTGATGATGCTGTTATAAAACCTACTGACAACAGTCAAGCAACAAAGATAAGACATGGGTACTGTGCAAATTCCCTGCTGACTCGGCCTCAGGATGTCTAGAGGCAAGAACCAAGCGCACCCAAATGAGCGCACCAGTGATCATGTGCGCATCACGCAGAGGGAGAGTGAGGGACGAAAAGCAGCAGCAGAGCATGGCAGTTGTATCGCAGTTTGTGTGATTCCGTGTGCGTTAATGAGACTGTAAGTGTTATTGCCTTTGACAGGTTAACTGGTATGATAATAGTTATAGTTGTTTGTGTATGTTTAAGCTAAAGTTATGCCTCAGTACACTGCTACCACGTTAGTAGGTTTATTTAATTATTTAATTAACTAGCACTAAGTTAATACCAGTGGCCAGAATCTCCCCCAATGATTATATCCCGCGGTTAAAGGATTTTTCTGTTGTTTATTGTTTAGTTTAGCTGTTGTTAGCTCGCCACATGCTTGCCTTAGTACTAGCAACTGGGAAGATATGTGCTATTTAGCCAACTTCTGGTCTTACGGCGACCCCTTGTGGACATTGTAAAATATTGCTGTGTCTGAGTAGATGATGTGTTCTGATTGTTGCTTGGTTGTCTTTGAGCCTGCTAATTATAGTGTTACCTGTTTCTGTTTCCAGACAACCATGCTTATAGTCACCGATACTGCACCTGCCACAATTATAAGTGCATATCTTCTGTGAAGCTTCATTAAAGACGGTGAACTAAACTCCTGGACTGCTGCAGTCTTTCTGACCAAAGACTTAGGCCAGACTTGTATACCCAGCACTTCCAGTATATATATATTCTACAGGTACAATGTAGCAAAGACAAAAAGAATAACTGTAAAAGTAAAATTCACAGCAAATTTACGCACTAATTAGTTACCTGCAGACGCATGCTTCTGAAAAAAGAAATGAAAAAAGCACACACACCGCTAGCTCTAATTAATAATGCCACACTGCACTTTTTATTCCCTTTACAAACTAATTGTCATGAGTTATGTATTGCTTTTTTCATACAACTTAAGAATCCAGGAGCTGCATTTTGAATCATTTACAGTGGAGAAAGATGATATACCTCTCAAATCTAGGCAAAAACAACGACCACAGAGGAATCGTTGGATCAACAAAAAAAATATAATAGGAGACTCAAAGACCTCTTTTGAGATCAGAGATTGCAGTATGAATCTCTGTCTGCACTGTTACATTTGGTCATGCTGGACTTCTGCTGCCATCAACAGGTGAAATCTGGGCTCAATGACATGATTTAATTCCACTTTCTTTTCTTTCAGATACTTTAAAAGTTACAGTTTGAGGAATAGCCTCTGACCAATTTGGTTTTCACCTTAACAGTTATTTTTAAGGTGTCACTTACTGCTCACATTTAGTTTATTAATTTGCTCAGTTACCAGTTCAGGGGAAAGAGATGGTTCTCCCTGTTGAAATTGAGGCGTAGCAGGAGGGTATGCAGGTACTGAAGGTGATGTGAATCCTGGAACTGAAAACCCGTATGGAGCAGCACCTTGTGGCCACTGGTTAAAATTGCCACTTGTTATGTTTGCATGCTGAGCGGGATCTAGTGAGGGACAAGCACCTGATCCAGTGGGGAAGGCAAGGGAAGGGTAGTTGCTGTAACTTGGAGCCCAGGCTCTCCCGGGTGGGTAAGGGCCCACAGGCTCCCCAGGCTGAATGGCTGCAAATCTGTAAGGAATGATGAGCAGTGGAAACACCACCTCTGGGTCAAAGGCAAAACTAATGTCCAGATATACCTGGAAAAAGTCAGAGATTTAGAATCAAATCAGACTAAAGTAACCATCAAATTAAAAGTGCAATTTATAAAACTACCAATTTTACTTTTTTAATTTGACATATAATTATTATTTGTTATGCTTTTTTATGCAGCGTCTTATCTTCATAGTAGTTATTAATTATTTAAGAGGTTAAGACACACATTTTCTTTATCTATTATTTACCTACAAACATTTACAACCAAAGTTCACCATGAAATCCCTATGACATAGTTTTATACCTTTAACTGATATTCAACTGAGATGATATCACAGTTACGGAGGGTGGCGATGGCATCACTAGGAATCTTCAACTGGCGGGAGGCAGTTTGCTCTGAGTTTGGACGGATAGTGTCCCCGACCTCTTTGAACAGAGTCTCATCACAGGTTTTAGTCTTGCCATCGCATCTGTACACTATTTCCTCTGAAGTTTGAATTTGGGTTCTATGTTCTTGGAGGAAGAGTTACAGATTTTGGCAACAACAGATAAAGTTTCACCTGTCAATAGCAAATGTTAACAATGAGCTTAATTTTTAAATCTATTCACATTTTATTTTGTAAGTTGCAGATATTTTACCTGGAAAACAAACTCCTCTGCTAATGGTAGCAGACATTTGAACCTGTCCCTTAGAGAAAACACCGACGTCTTTACTCACTGAACTAGATTGTGGACACTGTAAAGAACCAGACAGACATTTTTTTTTTCAGATCAACTCAATTGTAATCCAGATGTCAAATTTATAACACATCATTGTAGTGTTTACCATTACTTGAGGAGTGTTTAGAAATGCCTTAGAAACAAACTTGATCTCTTTTTGTACTGCAGAAGGCAAATGCCAGCTCCGAGATATCTTTGCTTCAACCACATAGACAATTTTTCCATGTTTCCCCTGGAAGGACGAAGGCATGTTCCTAAAAAAACAGAATCTAGTTATTTGTAAAAGCAAACTACAGCACGGTATTAACTTTGCTCTCAGAAGTAACAAAAAAATTTAATAACCACTCCACTAATTGCTTTGCCAGCTGCCGTCGTTGCGCCAAAAAAGTGATCATCAGCAAAAAAGTGATTAGGGGTATTTGTTAAAAGATTATTGTGGGAATACAAACAGTTCTAAGTGACTTATTGGCATATAATTTGTCAAAAATATGTCAAACATATCTCTTGTGAATCATAAAAGTCATTCTGAGCCAGAAAATATGTTTGAATCACAAGGTACAAGCCACAATCTATTTTTGGCAAAATGACTGTTGCATATCTTTTATTTATCTTGAAAAAAGTGTCACTGACATTAAAATGTGTTTTTCAAGAGAGATCTGCCCAAGAAGTCATGAGAAATTATAACGAATACAAAAACACATTTTTCTAATCATACTTTAAGTGCCCAAAATTAACTAGCCTGACACAGAGTCATAAAGATTCTTGCAAAACAAGTATTTTCTTTATTTCATAGACAAGCAAGGCTGGATGGGGGTGGGGATGCTCTCCAATTTAAGTGTTGATGCATGCTTAATTATCCAGATAAGAACAATTTCTGTGATATGCATTTTAAGCTTGCCAGTCTTCCTTTACCTCACTTGGATCCACAGGTGTCACAGTTCTGATAAATGTATACCAATTGATTGATAGTGGCAACCTTCATGAGAGTAGTTGTTGCGGACAACACATCAAAGCTCATTTTCCACTGTAAGTTGGCAGTTACACAAACTTCAGGTTTACATGGGGAAATAAATCAGCCCTCTTCTGGATGAGTCCTGTCTCCACCTGAGCACTCGGACATGTTGATAACTCAGCCATAAACTCTATGAAAAGCATCAGAATTTAAAATCATTCCAGAATAAGCAAATAAGTGAAGAATAAGGGAAGAATATGTGTGTTTATACTTCTATACACACATATTAGGAAAACAAAGCACCACGGCTTGCCACGGGTTAGCCAAAAAGAGCAGATAATAGAAAAATGACAAGATTAGACGCAAGAGGTACACAGCAGAAGTGACGAAGCCAAGATGAAGGATATATAAGAAAAGCAGTATTTATACACACGAGGTGAACATGTAATGGGACAGAAGGCGGTGACATGACAAACCTATAAGCAATTAAGACAATCAAAAAAAAAAGATGAGAATTAAATGTAGTCAGATAAAGGATTATAAAACTCCAAAGGACTCACAAACTCTGAGAAGAGGCCAGAGAACATGACAAAAACACTATATTCCTTCATGAGGACTGAAATGGCAACAAAAAGTCCTGCTAGGAATGGCACAATAACAACCTGAGTTCAGGTTTTAAATGCATGAACCCCTTACCTCTAGCATTCTCTGCAAATAGAAATTCCTTCACTTTGAAATATCTCCGGTGACTATAATGAAATTCCCTTTCCTCTCCAGTACCTTCTGTCCACTTTACGATAGAGTCTCCTTTGGCTTTCACGAAAACGCTCTTGACTTTGACGTCTTTGGTCAGTCGGAAATTAACTGTGCCCACTATAGTATCTCCTTCAGAAAAAGCATGATCTTCACTGATTGCCTCGTAAGTCACATTAAAGTCTTTTATCCGTGACATTTCAGAGCTGTCAGTGAAATGCTTTTCTCAGCACAGATAAACTGATCAGACGGGCAGATCAAGAAATTTCAACCCCATCACTCAAAAGGAGGAGTTTTTAAAACGCTGAGTGTTGGAGCCTTGCCAGTCATGTAAATGATGGAAATTTTCTGTTGTTTTTTTTTTTTTTTCAAAGTTCACAGCAATCTCTCTTTCTGGGATTTGATAATCAAAAAATATTGAAATTAGGGGAAGTTTACCACGAAATTAACAGCAGTGATAATTGTTTTTACTGAGAAGGAAGTTGAAGTACCAGGAAAGACGTGACACAAGCAGGGAGAGAACAAGCAACTTCCACATTTAGAGGGCCAACCCCAACCCTGCCCATAGCTAAATCCTACATTGTGTTGAGCAACTATCTGCAAAGCGCAAGACCCAAAGTGAAAGGCTAAATAAATATTTACTAACTTTGCTCTCAGAAGTAACAAAAAAAATCATCGATGCCATCCATTTACTCATCTATCCACCCATCCATCCAGCTTGTCCAAGAGGAAAGGAGCTGGAGCCTATTTCAATTGCTGCAGGGCAGGAGGGTCTGTCCCAGTGCTACCACTTAATAAAGTTGGTTACTTTTTATCTGAAAAGTTACTGAATAATGCCAAACTCATGAAGTTGTACCATGCAAAAAAGTTCACAGATCGATGGTCTCCAGTTTACCTTGCTACAACCACTCCACTAGTTGCTTTGCCAGCTGCCTTTGTTGTGCCAAAAAGTAATCATCTGCAAAAAAAGTGATTAGGGGTATTTGTCAAAAAATTTATTGCAGGAATATAAACAGTTATAAGTGACTTGTTGGCATATAATTTGTCAAAAATATGTCAAACATATCTCTTCACTTGAGCAAATAAGTGAAGAATAAGGGAAGGACGTCCGCTCCTGGGCGCCGCCCAGCTCACATTGCATACGACCCCTACGGTACCTCATGCGAGTGGTGAGCCTGCAGGAAGATGAGCCCATGTCCCTTTTTCAGGCTGTGCCTTTTATTAAACCATTCAAAATCACAGATCTTAAGCAAACATCCAATATACTGTACCTACAATATTGATCGATTTACCTGCGCGCAGTCAATCTAGAGCTTGGCTGAGTCCAACTTTAAAATTTGTGGTCACACAAAGAAGTCCAACAACACGCATTAAAAATGGGCACCTACAACAATGAATGATCCTGTGGCGACCCACTAGAGGCTTCCACTCACACCCAAGGAAGGGTTCTGTTGTGTTTGGGTGCAATATGCTCAGTTCATGTTTGGAGGTGAATAAAGTTGGAGTGTAAAACTAGAGCTCCTGTATCGTGTGTCCCATGCCTCCATATTGGTGACCCTACCTTGAACACGCAGCAAACCATGGAGTTCGCACTGGACACGCCGCTACTGCTGGCCTTCTGCCTCCTGCTGCGGCTACATTTGCCGTTGCGCTCCAGTTGTCGCTCCATGACCCCTCGTCATGGTTCATCCACGTGGAGGCTCAGTTTGCTCTCCACAGCATCTCAGCTGACGACATAAAATTTCATCACGTGGTGCCATTGCTCGACCCGCTAACCACCTTTTGGGTCTGTGTTTCCACAAGCCCCGCTAATTCTAGAGACTTATTCATCATGAAGAAAACAAGACAGTCGATCGATCGATTATTTGCGCAAGGGAGGCCTCGTCTGTGTCCACCACGAAAATGACCCCCAGATCTGACCTCGTCCTGCTACCTTTTATTGAGAGACAGTTCACACAAAACATGTCAGAACAAAGCCACGCCCCTTTGGTTCTAAGACAAAGCATTTTATGTATATGTGTGAACGTCTGTAAGAATGTGCGTGTGTGTGTGTGTGTGTGTTATGTGTTATGTGAGAATGTGTGTGTGTGTCAGACCTCCTGCTGACCAAAGGGTCGTAAACCCAGGAAGCTTACATCAAAAGAAACAGATCTTTCAGATAGGATGTATCTACAATAAAACCTCCCCCAGCACAGAGTGGTTGGAGAGGTGGTCAAGATCAAAGGAATGGCTTTGATCCTACTGCTTGAACTAAGACTGTACAAATTTAAGAAACACAATGGCAACATTCAACAATTAGACTTAACATTTCCCTCCTTTTTGTCATTGTATACTTAAATTTCAACTTGTGTTTTGTTTGGACAGTGTCAGTGTAGATTTCATTCATACACAGTAAACTACATCCTATACATAAGCAAATCAATGTCAACAGTCCAAAACAGGAATTAATATTTTCAAAAGAAGATGCCACCAAGGACCAGACAGTAACCAAGCTATCCAGCTCCTGTCGTGCAATTCATTATGTATTTCTTCAAGTAAACAACTGAATGTCAACAGTCATCATTCTCAAAAATTATATGTCACTACAATCCAACTGTATACAGACATAGGCATTTAAACGCATCAGTTGACTTTATTGTTTGTCCATGTGGCTCTCAGCTAGCTTCAAAGCTGCAGCCTGGTCACACCCTTCTTTATTGACTTCTATCAACCCCCCCCCCCCCCCAAAATCTCACTGTAGGCATCGTGTGGGGGTTAGAGTCAACTGGTGAATAATCTGCATTTACAACTCTTCTCCTGTTCTGTTGTCACCACAGAAAAAGCTTTGTAAAGGAAATTGGATCAAGCTGTTTTGATCTTCTTGGCTCAAAACCTCAAGTGTTCATGATGCAAATGTAGACAAAAGGCTTCTCTGTTTACATCCTTCTTGCAGAAGACTAAAGAATAGGTGATGTTGCACAAATTCCATGATAAGTCTCCAACTTGGACTAATCCATTGCCCTTCATACAGATAGGCAATTGGCCTGTTTCCAGTTCGTTTAACTGTATAATGTCCTGCAACAAGTCATATTCTTTAAGTCAGAGGAGCAGGTCTATTGTACCAGAACAGTTCACCTTCCCAGCTACTGGTGAATCAACCTTCCATTCAGGTTCAGAGGAGTTGAAAAGTTGGCAGTGTTCCTGGATGTGTTGCTAAAGCAACCAAACAAACTGTCTCGCTCTCAGTGATGCTATATGGCCACAGTCCAGAAGAATGTGTAGCCAGTGGCATCACAAGCATAACCATTGGTCTCGTTCTTTATGTGAGCGGTTGTGTTCTTAAACTGCCACCAGTAGTTGTTGAAAACCCATGCGGGTACTGGGTGTGGTTTGCTCTGTTCCAGTGCGCTCCCTGTCATCCCACTCACGGTCCACAGGCTCAAGAAGATGCACAACACATTCCCAGCCATTCTGATGAGTACCTGTGGCTCAGTTGGTTTCTTCAACGGATTGAGACGAAGGGCCTTGGAGGCTTCCCCCCCCCCCCTTGTACCCGGTCTTCCTGCCACTTGCTCCGAGCTGGCCTGGATGTGTGTCACCTTCTTGCAGTGCGCTTGATGTATCCAAGTGTTTCTTCCAGCAATCTTCACTGCTGTGGTCGTTGTCAGCAGCACCCGATAGGAACCTTCCACCGTGGACTGGACCAGCACTTCCTCTCCATGGCCTTATCAACATCCAATCTCCAGACTTCAGATTCTACTCCTGCAGAGTAACAGAATCATCTGGCAGATCATTTGTTCTCATGACTACTTTACTTTTAAACATTTCAAGCATCTAATCTGCTAATATGCTCTCTCTTCTGCTCTTCTATCATCACTACAGAAGACTAGAACTCTAAATGCTCTAACATATATAATCTCAAAGAGTCAAACCGTTCTCTGTTGGAGGAATCCTCATGTATATCTTAATTAATTCTATACAGTCTAACCATGTCCTGCCTGTCTTACTAAATCTTAACTTTACTGTTCCATTAGTTCTCTCTGCCTGCAAAAACTTTTTTTTAAAGTATTTAATAATCCTAAAGTATAAACTACTTCTAGAGTGAGTATAACGACTGCTCATCTCCCTCCTGTTGAGACATGGCATGGCCCATGGCTCAAAATAGCAGCAGTCTTATACAAATTATTAGGCAGTATTGGGTTATCACACAGATAAAAAAAACACCAACCTGCAAGCTCGCTCCTTCTGTAAGTCACAACTGTTTTCCTGCAGTAGGTGAGTGGCCCTATATGTCTGCTGATGTTGTACTGCTAAAATGTTAACACCATGTTCTCCTAAAGCTGCCTCTTTTGCGATCTTATCTGCAAAAGCATTCCCTAATGCAACTGGATCTTTCCCTCACATGTGTGCTGCACATTTACAAACGGCAATTCCACTTGTTAATAACACTGCCTCCAGCAGATTTTGCAAGAGTTTGGTGTGTTCTACAGGTTTCCCTGTCGAAGTTGTCACACCTCGTCTCACTCACTGCACTACAAAGAAATGTACAGTAGCAAATACATACTGCCTATCAGTGTATATTGTCTCTCTACAGCTTTACACGCTTCCATTAAAGCTAGAATCTCTGCTGCTCAAGCAAATATGAAACATGCTAGTTGTCCTACATAGATAACTCTCTCTCACTGTCTGCTACAGTAAAACCTGTTCTAGTCTGTCCTTCTGCTATTGTAAAACTCAAACTATCAACAAACCAAACCTTTCCCTCAACGAGTGGCACAGCTATTAAGTCATCCCTCGGCTTACACTTCTTCTCCACGTGCTCTCTACTCTCATGAGAAGTGCCCTCCTCATTCGTTGGCAAAAAGGGTTGACAGATTCAGAATTGTGCACCACTTTATGGTTATGCATGGTTGTGAGAGGAACAGTAACATTAAAGGCAAGTGTCTTGTAGGTGACAGAAATGTAAGTTTAGTCTGCAGTAGTAAACATCTACCTCGTGTGGAACTAACAGTGTCAAAAGGTGAAATAAACTATTTCCTGAAACATTGTACAGCTGAAGCTGCTGCACATACTGATCTCACGCATGGAGGTAAAACACAAGCAACCAGAGCTAATCTTTTAGGATAGTAAGTTACTGGCTTCACTTGTGGAAAAAGTGCTGTTAGTTATTTTACAGTCACCTGACATTTGTGCTGTTCACAGAACCACAAGTCCATCGCTGGACGTCCTCTGCGCTGTCACTTTTTGGAGCTTGGCACGCTCCCTCAAGTTCTCATGTTCCAACGCTGCCGAAGATTTTTAAGGCAGAGTACGTCATACACCGTAGTTGTCTTCCTTGACATCAATGTCGAAACTCTTTCATTGTATTTAAGATTTTGCTGTGCAAAGTCTCCTCGTGACGATCTCCTCGTGACAATCCTTTGGAAGCCCAGTAGCACAGCTCTCTGTGCTGAAAGTGATCTCTGATCCTCCTGAAGACTCTCTCCAGGCCTCAGCTTCCATCTTGTGGACGATCCTCTCAGTCACTCCTTCTCGTCATGGCACCTCACGACGTCTACAAATTAAAAAATGACACTCCTCTCGCCACACGGCTTTCGCCACGTGTCAACTCCCCAATGAGACATGTACAAGAATGTTGCACAGTCTCCCTAAAACAATCTCCAGGGTTTGTCCCTTGGAGCAGCTTCACTCCAAGCTGTAACCCTGTGTAAAAACATTAGTCAGCAATTAAATGTTTTGCTTGTTTAACTCCCAGCTCCTGTATCCTAAAAGACAAAGTCTTAAAGTTAAAACAACTTCACATTTGCAACCAACTATAGATCATAAGTGTAATAAAGTATTCAGCGTCACAGAGACAAGGATCATTGCAGGTTTATTCTAAACTCATTAAACTCCTACTTTTTCCCATAATTTGTTCCAAATTATTTAACATCTCAACGTCATTCCACATTGTAATCAGTGACTCCCCTTAAGTTTGTCACTCACCATGAGCCCAATAGTGGTCAGATAATGAGCTTCATATAACTATTCTGTAACCACTGCACATCTGTTCAATCGTCACTTGTCTGTCTGTGCTGAATCCTTTACAAGCACTCTTAAAGAAAAACAAACATTAGCCAAACACACGGTTCATCCTGGTTGTCAGGTGTCAGCCATCCAGATTCCAGAGGAGCTGTGAAAAGTCATAAAGTTAACACTCGCTGTGGAAAAAGTAACAATGGTCTCATCACAGTATGTCTCAAACTGTATTAATTTCTCCCCTGTAACATTCACATTTTCTCCAACATTCTCTCAACAACACAGTGTAATTTCATCATCAACATATAGCCTGTAACTACAGTTTTCTTCATACAAACTCTCAGTAATCCTGTGCTAGAGACACATCATTAAGTTGTGTCCTGCTGTAAATCACATGATCAAATCACATGATTAACCATCTGCTGTAAAAAGAAATGTAAATGTTAGTGCTGCGCAGGTGTATACACTCTTTCTCACAGTAATCTCTGTGAGCAACACAAGGTAGTGAATGGTAACTGGTAAATTCACAGACACAGAAAAATTTAAACTAAAAAGGTTAAATTTTCAAAGTTCACATAGTCATGTGACCCAAGTTTCCTCCTGTGGTCTCCTTCTGCTCCTGCAACAGAGACACACACAGAGATACATCCACACCTTTGTCAGGTGGGGGTTAACTTCACACAATGGTGTTAAGTCAGTCAGTCTTGTCAGTTTCCCCATTTATTTTAAAATTCTTACTCATTCACTCAGTGATTCCTTCTTTTGCTAATTGTGGAAATTATCGCCGCATTCGTTTCCACGCTCATCAAAACGACGTCATTTCAAAAAGAAAAACAATTTAGACTGGATTTCCTCGTTGAATCCTTTTGGACAGGAACTTGTTTCCTAATTGTCCCAAATAAGTGGCTTTCTCCTGAGCCCATTTTAATTTTGGAGAAGTTCACCTTTCAACAGTTTTCTCGACGTCGCTTTGATTCTAATCGTGCAGATCTGCTCAAACATGGATCATCAAACAAAACTGTCAGTGCACCATGAAAGTAACAAAATAAAAGAAAGAAAATAAAGGAAAGCAAAGGAAAGAAAGGCCTTGTTTAAGTCATGACACGTGTTCTTCATGCCAGGGGGATAAATCGTAACAACCCAATTGGCAGGCTCAACTTAATAACAAAAGACAAATCAACAGCCAGTTTAATCTCAAACATTCATCCAATCAGCCACACACACAACATACAGCATAACCCTGTTGTCTCGTCACATAATAGGTTTCTTCTCATGTAACTAAATGTGTGCCATGGTAAAACTTCTTCACACACCAGAAACTCAAAATCAGCTCACTCAACTCACTCATTTAAGACCTCTCATCAGCATTCTGTTTTCTCCTCTATGATGCAACCATCTGTCCTCCTATAATATTCAGTCCACTAGTCTATGTATCACTTTCATCTTACTAGTGACTTGGACAAGATGACAAACAGAATCTCATGCTTAAGATGCTGTCTGGTCTTCATGAGTATCATTTATGTGTATATGGATGTAGGGTTAGCATGGTTAATGCATTTTCTGTATGTTTTTGTGTTCCTCTCTCATCACACTTTCATTATTCTCATCACTGCTTAAAACAACACACATCTCTCTCTGTTTTTTTTTAAAACTGTACTTTTCTCCAAAACAGAAAGTAGCATTACAGCTAGGGCTGGGCCATATTATACCGTTCACGGTAATAGAAGAAGAAGAAAGTGTGTACATTATTGTACTTTATTGAGCCCCGTGGGGAAATCGCTCTCTGCATTTAACCCATTCACTCAGTGAAGCAGTGGGCAGCCATTGGGCGCCCGGGGAGCAGTGTGTAGGGACGGTACCTTGCTCAGGGGTACCTCAGGGTAGCTGTTAAGGGGAATCGAACCCCCGACCTTCCGATCATGGGGCAACCACTCTACCTACTGAGCTATCCCTGGCCTAATACCGGTATAATGTTAGGCAACGATAGGAAAATGAAATACCGCGATAGAATGGGAGTAAAACGCGCATGCGCAGTGCCTTTGTTTTCATACGCACATGGCCGATTGTTGAGTGAAACAGATGAACCAGAATTGGTTTGTAAAAATGGTGCAACTTCCGTGATGTGGAACTGGTTTGGTGTTTGTCCGTCAGATACACAACAAAGCACATTTTTTGCAGAACATGCAAGCAGCCGTTGTTATTGTCGTATTTGTCGGACTAAGATGCTCTTAAATCTGGGAGTAATCTGGGTCCTAAACTCTGTATACTTCAGGTCAAACAACACTGCAGCATCACTTAGAGTTAAAAACTGTCTAAATTCTTTCATCTTTAATAAAACGATCAGCATTGCTGCTTTACCAGGTGTAACTATAAAGTTTAACTTCCAGGCATCCATGAAAACAAAAGTTATTACATTTAACGGAGTTAGAAGTTAGCAGGAAGCTAGCGGAAGTTAGCTCGCTAGTTTCGCTAGTTACCTAAGCATGATATTGCATGTTCTGACTGAGAGATTTCTGAAAAAAATCAAACGTACAGCTCTGCTATCACTTCCAACATAAATGAAGACAGGAAACTAAACAGCAGTGACGTTTGTAGGGTTACTGAAGTTGGACTAGCTGGTATATAATGATGTGCTACGTGATCGCTAGCGACACAGCTATGTTAGCATAACATAAACAGTGAAGCTGGAGGACAAACACTAACACTTTTCCACTTATAAAAGTTAACGTGAAGGTTCTTCATGGTTAGAGACAAATGCAATCGCATGGCAGGATGCAGTAAACGGACCAAACTTCAGTCAGGAGAACAACTGAGATAATCCATCCACAATACGAGGTTAGTCATTAATATACTGCAACAACATGGGAATAGAGCAGCTGCCAGAGAATTCAACATTAATGAATCAATGGTACAGAAGTGAAGGAAGCAAGAAGAATGAGTTTAATAAAGTTTGATTTATCTGACTGCTTTGTTTCGCTTAATGTGCCTTATAATCCCGTGCACCTTATGGTCCAAAAAATGCGTACTGCACACTGCAGTTTAATGTTGCAAAGCACCTCTTTTTAACTTCAGTGGATATTATACATGGTTATGCTCAGGATATGTCAGCCCATTTCTACTGGAAATGCCTTTTGGTTAAACTTTCAGCAAGGAATTTGCATTTGCACTGTTACATTTTTATAAAGCTTTAATGTACATAAAAACCAGCTTCTTGTTTAAGTGAAAATAAATGGAAGGTTGTCTTTTTGCGCTAGTAATGTTGTGGAGTTGTATTTTGTCTCGCATCAATTATATCGTCGGTTATATCGTTATCGCAAATTTTCAAATATATATCATGATAAATATTTTTGGCCATATCGCCCTGCTCTAATTACAGCTGTTTCATACTAAGAAACACCAAACACTCTTTATGCTATCATTCATCAACATAACTATTTTATTTCTTTTTGTCCACTGGGCAGGTGATCTGCAGAATCATGTCTGCCCCAGCTGGATACCTTTTCACACACACCGTGACGTCAAACACGCTCACACTCACTTCTGCTTAGATCACAATTACACTTCGTTAATTTGGACAACGAGATCTGCATCTCCATGGGGCAGGGTGTTATCACCTGGCCCTTTACCTGTGTACTGTCCTCTGACACAGGTCCAATTATAAGTGAGACATCTCCTAAAAGTAATCTCAGTTTCCTGTCCATTTAAACAGTATGAGGAACAAAGCTGTCTGTGTCGAGCTATGAATTCATCAACATTAGTCAATGGGTCTCCAAGGGTCTTGCAAGCATCAGCACATTCAGACTCGGTCCATGGCCGGTAAACATGAATAGTGCGGCTGTCATCCCCGTCCACTCCAAAGTGTGGGTTAGCAACCTCTACCATAGGGTAAGTGCTGATGATGCCATAGCCCTGACACTACATACTGCCCTGTCACACCTGGAGAAGAGAGACACGTATGTGAGGATGCTGTTTGTAGATTACAGCTCAGCATTCAATACCATCGTTCCCTCGAAGCTGGACAGGAAACTGCAGGATCTAGGACTGAGCAGCTCCCTCTGCAGCTGGATCCTTAGCTTCCTGTCTGACAGAAGCCAGGTGGTCAGACCGGGCAGCATCACCTCATCCCCCATCACACTGAACACTGGTGCTCCACAGGGGCGTGTACTGAGCCCTCTCCTGTACTCACTCTACACCTACGACTGCACGGCCACTAACAGCTCCAACATCATTGTGAAGTTTGCGGACGACACTACAGTGGTGGGTCTTATCACCAACGGTGATGAGACGGCTTACAGGGAGGAGGTCAGCGCCCTGACCCACTGGTGTCAAGACAACCATCTCACCCTCAACGTCGCAAAGACAAAGGAGTTGATAGTGGACTTCCGGAGGTGCAGAGAAGTACACACCCCCATCACCATCAACGGCGCTGCTGTGGAGAGAGTGAGCAGCTTCCGGTTCCTTGGAGTACATCTGGCTGAGGATCTTACGTGGTCAGTACACACAAACAAAACAGTGAAGAAGGCGCAGCAGCGCCTCTTCTTTCTCAGGAGACTGAAAAGATTCGGCATGAGCCCCCGCATCCTTAGGACCTTCTATCACTGTGCCATTGAGAGCATCCTCACTGGATGCATCACCACCTGGTATGGCAACAGCACCGCCTACAACCGCAAAGCTCTCCAGCGAGTAGTGCGGTGCTCTGAACGGATAATTGGAGGTGAGCTTCCCTCCCTCCAAGACATCTACAGGAAGCGCTGCCTGAGGAAAGCGGGGAGGATCATCAAGGACTCCAGTCACCCCAGCCATAAACTGTTCAGACTGCTTCCATCAGGAAGGAGGTTCTGCAGCATCCGGTCCCGTACCAGCAGACTGAGAGACAGCTTTTTCCATCAGGCCATCAGACTGCTGAACACGTCATAGACACCTCAGCTTCACTACTAGAACTTCAACATTATGCACTCCATACTGTATATAAATGCCACTTGTTTTGCACATATTCAACTCTGTATATTTTATACATTTTATTATTATTATTATTATTATTTTTTTTTTTTTTTTTTTTAAACTATTTAATTTGTAAAAATGTGCATACACACACACACACACACGTAGGAAAATATTTAGTATACACATCCAGAAATGCATACACTATTATATATTGTACATATATTTATTAGTTTCAGGTTGGCCATTCTTGTATTTTGCTCATTTGTGTTGTTGTGTTTGCACATCTCTGTTGCTTGTGGGGCTCGCACACAAGAATTTCACTCGCATGTGCTGTGCCAGTGTGCCTGCACATGTGATGTGACAATAAAAAAGTGATTTGATTTGATTTGATTTGAAGTGCTCACCTCACGGAATGGATCAGGAGAAAAACGTTCTTCATCTTCACACTCTGGGACAGAAACACCATATGTTTTTTTTGTATTGTCAGGGATGGATATGTGGTTGTAACGTTTGTGTTCACTAACTTTACTTTCTGTTTCCTGCCCTGCCTAGTCTGTCTTGGACTCAATGTTGCTCCTAATGCCTCTCCATACCCAGCCTTTAATTTCTCCTCCACCTCTGCCTCTGCTCTCTCACGCTCTTCTCTGGCTCTTCTTTCTGCTAACATTCTTGCTCTTTCTAAAGCTTTTCTACAGTGTTGTTCTAGTTGCAGTGGATTGAGCTGTGGTTTCATCCTCAGATTTCATAACTACTGCTTGCAATATTGCTCTTTTAACATTCTGTGCTTCTCTTCTCTTTTGAGCCTGCTCCAGCCACAACTTAGCAACTGCTAACTGCAATTCCTTCCTCTGCTTCGCTTTCCCTGTTTTACCTGCTACACTTACAGCTATTCTTTCTACACGCATTTTACACTGAACTTCCACTTATATCCCTTCAAATACATATTTATTTATTTTTTTATGCCAACAACCTACATACTGCGTGCTGCCCGGTAAAAATTTCTCCATAAATTTTACATCCCCTTCTAAGGCAGACTTACACATTTTATTCCCCATTGTGACAATTATTTTAAGTTTGCGGCAGGTAACACTTTACCCCAAAACCCAGGCTACGTGTACACAACAGGTCACAGAATTACGTTAACACCGCTTTAGGTTTCCTTCTGTGCTGCTGCGTTCACTTACTGGCACTCACACACGCATATGCTCATTCACACTTTTTTTTGGCCTATAATCTTAAACTCTCTATACCTTTAACGGCAGAGAAAAATACACTAAAGTAAAAATAAGATAAGATAAAAAATCAAAACTTGCGTCAGCACGCACAGCTAGCGTGCTCCTGGACCTGCGTCCTATCCGTACAGTCACAGAGCCGCTTCCTCTAGGTTCGTGTGGACCCGCACAACCAACGCACTCCCGTGCTCGCGTGAAACCGCGCAGCTACAGAGCCGTTTCTTTCTTTAATAGCCTGCATCCTGCCTTAACGGCTGGCGCACTCACGTACCTGCGAGAACCTGCACGGTCACGTAGCCGCTCTCTATTGTTTTAGGTTCGCGTGAAACCGCGCAACCAGCGCTCCCCTGGACCCGCGTCTGCCCGCGCAGTCTCAGTTACGCATAAGGCCTTTTCTACTCACTGTTTGCTTACGTTCATGGGAAGAGTCTCTGGATCCCGTCAATCGCCATCCATCCCGAGGGGAGTTCAGGCGCAAACTTCCGGCCTGGTAACAAAAGCAAAGTACCAGGGCTTTCGTCAATCGTCCCAGACGATGGCTGCTAGCAGACTGCGGTGGCGTCCTCTCCCTCTCCTCTGTGGATGTGATGTTTTAGGTTCCGGCTCCGAAGGACCAAATAAATGTTGGGTCTGTGTTTCCACAAGCCCCGCTAATTCTAGAGACTTATTCATCATGAAGAAAACAAGACAGTCGATCGATCGATTATTTGCGCAAGGGAGGCCTCGTCTGTGTCCACCACGAAAATGACCCCCAGATCTGACCTCCTCCTGCTACCTTTTATTGAGAGACAGTTCACACAAAACATGTCAGAACAAAGCCACGCCCCTTTGGTTCTAAGACAAAGCATTTTATGTATATGTGTGAACGTCTGTAAGAATGTGTGTGTGTGTGTTATGTGTTATGTGAGAATGTGTGTGTGTGTGTGTGTGTCAGACCTCCTGCTGACCAAAGGGTCGTAAACCCAGGAAGCTTACATCAAAAGAAACAGATCTTTCAGATAGGATGTATGAACTGGACATGTGTGTGCTTAATAAACTGGCAAATTACAGCAGGATTTTCCTATCCTCGGTCAGAAGGCACAGGTGACTTATATGATGAAAGAGAGGGTCCACAGCAATGAGAATTAGGGTTCCTTTAATCCAAACATCTCCAGAAGTGAATTCGTGTGAGTATATGTATGTGTGTGTGTGGTTCTGTAAAATAACAGAAATTACAATTAGCAAACAATTAAAGTCAACCAAACTGGTCTACATAATACAGAAAGGGTTGAACAGAAATGACTAAACACCACCCCCTGGTGGACACAAATGTGCTGCTGCACAGGGATAGACTCCATCTTTACTTTGGGCAGCTCAGTTCACAAGGGTAGCGCCATTTTGGTCAAATCAGCGTGAATATACAGTGTCTCGTGGCTACACAAACCGCTGGAAAACTCTATAAAGGCATCACACAATGTACATAGGCAAGTGTATGATAAGTTACAACCATAGAACAAAACATACAAGGCACTTACTTATCATTCACGCACGACACATGTTCAGTACAACAGCCCAGCTCCACCAGCGCTATCACGGTGAACCAGCGCAAACACAAACAAAGGATGGGAGGAGTGTACCATCTTAGCAGTGGTTAGAGGGGGTCTGTGGAACAGTCTATATACACAAATCACAGGGGTTTTCTACAATGTATCTATAATAAAACCTCCCCCAGCACAGAGTGGTTGGAGAGGTGGTCAGGATCAAAGGAATGGCTTTGATCCTACTGCTTGAACTAAGACTGTACAAATTTAAGAAACACAATGGCAACATTCAACAATAGCTAGGTTTCATTTGACGTAGACGTGACGTCGACGTAAAGCGCGAAATTTGACTGGCGGTCGGAAGTGAAAAAGATAAGCGCAAAATCACAGACAGACAGTACGCAAAATGCCTATGTCCTGTTGTGTTTACGGATGCTCCAGTAGGTCGACCCGAGAAACTGATAAACGGTATTTTAGGGTACCAAAAATAGCCCAACGAAGAGGAGAAAAATGGAAAATTCTAACCGAAAAACGTAGGAAAAAATGGATTTTAAATTTACGTTTACAGTCGGGAGGAGCAGAGTCTGCCAATGCCCGTGTCTGCAGCGACCACTTCGTCAGAGGTAATGTTATGTTTGCAAACGAACTTATTAGCATTAGGTTGTCGTTAAATTCTCGTTTACTTAGTGATTTTAAGTTAGTAGTCTAATATTGACTTGATTGGGACTATAGGCTGCCCAAGTGCTTTGGATGACGAAGAGTCGGAGGACTGGGCTCCGACGGTCAATCTCGGCTACGAACGAAAACCCAGATCGGAATCAGTTCTCAAACGAGAGAAAAGAATGAAGCTTAAGGCAGAACAGCATCGATGTGCAGAGGCGATTGTTAGACCTCTGAGAATGGTTTACCTTGAAACAAACAACTGTCACTCTAACGAAGTCCTAAGGATGTGGCATGTTTGTTGACGTTAAAGCCGCTACCGCTAACTGTTAGCGTGTTTAAGATAAAGCAATATAAGAACAAACACTCACCCTTGCAAACACCAAACTGTATCCATCACGGAGACGTTTTGTTCCAAGGTTGTGGACCCACCCACTGACAAAAAAATTGTACGCCTCCAGACTCTTGAAAGCTTTCATTTGCTGCCTAGTGTAGTAAGAAGTCTGGAGGACCAAGTAGTTGGTGATATCCACAGCCTCGATAGTAGGCAAATCCTTTACTTCTGTGGTGTATTCGGACATTTTCAAAGAATACGGATCACGTCCGATATATTTTTTAACTATCTGTTTATATCTCTCCCGAGAAACGGGGTCTAAAGTTGCACAATAGCTGCTCTCCTGACTCTCCACAGTGTCCTCCATGTTTACTTCCGCCCTCCACTCAAAAATCGCGCTGCCTCCGCACGTCATCAGAACCACGTGACCGCAACCCAACTATTAGACTTAACACCACCCGCTGTGTGATGGCCCTCCTCAAGGATCCGCCCATGCAAGGGAAATATGTTGCCCTTAAGGACCTACTACTGCAGCGATACACCCTCTCCGGTGCGGAGCGAGCCAAGAAACTTCTCTCCCTCTCCAGGCTGGGCGGAGGCATGGCTCATTAACTCATGGAAAACATGTTGTCCTTGCTCGGTTCGGACGACGGGCTATTCCTCGTCCTCGCCCTTCGGTCCTCACAGACGGGCCTCGTGCTGGAAGACATGCTGGTGTGGGATGGCAGTCCACGTTTGCTGTGCGACGTGTCTTCCCTTTCGTGGAGCAGTCGTGTTTTTGACTCCATCCATGCTTTCTCTTTTCTGGGCTTACGGGCTTCGCTCAAGATGGTCACGGACAAGTTTATTTGGCCGGGCCTGCGGAAAGTGGTAAAGAGTTGGGCTGCTGCGTGCATTCCGTGCCAACACTCGAAGGTCCAGATGCACACTCAGCCGCCCCTCAAACCTTTCTGCGTACCTGGTAGGCATTTCGACCATGTGCACGTCAGACCGCTTCCACGGTCGCAGGGTTTCACACATCTTTTGACTGGGGTGAATTGCATCACCAGGTGGCCGGAAGTGGTTCACCTGGCTTCCATGACAGCGGAGGTGGTGGCCAGGGCGTTGGTGTCCACGTGGGTTTTGCGTTTTGGTACCCGCCCCCCCCATTGACATTACCTTGGACAGAGGCCCTCAGTTCGTATCGGAACTATGGTCCACCATGGCTGTCGGGGAGGGGTGTCAAGGTCCACCGCACCACGACGTACCACCCGTAGGCTAATGGGATGTGCGAGCACTTTCTCCGTGCTTCCTTAACGAGTGGTAACTGGGTCGACCGTCTGCCTTGAGTTTTGTTGGGGTTGCGCAGTGTGGTCAAGAAGGACATCAGGGTTTCTCCTGCTAAACTGGTCCTTGGCCAACCCCTCTGTGTCCCCAGGGAATTTTTGCCTGAGGGACCTCCCCCCCATGTTTTGATGTCTCAGTGCCGGGTGTCCGCTCCCCTGGAGACCCCTTTTCGGTCCCTGGCCCTGTGCACCACTGCCTGCCAGACTTTTTTTTCTGCGGTTGTTGGAATCTTTTTTTTTTGTTTTTGTTCTGCATGACGCCCATCATCCTCTCTAGCGTCCGCTTTACGACAGCCTGTTTCGGGTTATTGAACCAGGTTCCAAGCTTTTTCTTTTGGATTTTTTGGGCCGGCAGGAGGTAGTTTCAGTGGACCGACTTAAGCCTGCACACATTCTGTAGGATGCTCCTGTGGTCCCAGCCCGGGCCCCCCGCCATGGCCACCCACCTGCTGCCGGAACATTGGACTCTGACCCTGCCTCTGAGATCGCTCCGTGCCCACAGTCGCTCATCCGGCCAGGGTTTGGCCTGTCTTTCCCAGCCTGGTGAGCACACAGCCAGTTCTCGGACTCCCCATTTCAGACATTCTGGACATTTGATTAAGCCCTGGGTCCTGGACTAGTGGACTGTTTGTTTGGGTGTTCAGGAGGGGGGCGGGGCACATGTGGCGACCCACTAGAGGGCTTCACTCACACCCAAGCTTGGAGGAAGGGTTCTGTTGTGTTTGGGTGCAATATGCTAAGTTCATGTTTGGAGGTGAATAAAGTCGGAGTGTAAAACTAGAGCTCCTGTGTTGTGTGTCCCATGCCTACAACAATAAATGATCCAAACAAAATGGCAAAAATCACTTACGAACAATATACCCACTGGCACTGGAGTGAGTTAACTGCCAAACACACAGCAGAAGACAGCAAACTGCCAGGTGACACTTGTTACAACTGGAAGAGCCGTTTTGGCAGCCTTCCAAAGCTTCAGCAGTAGTGAACCCTTAGCAGCTGCAGCCTCCACCGCACCATCACCACGGCACCTAGTGGGTTCATTGTGTAGCATGGTGGTTGGGTTAATGGCAGTGTTACCTTAACTAGCATTGCTAAGTTACTTAGCTAGCCACAAACATGCTCATGCAAACAGCGTTTGTTGTTGTTGTTGTTGTTGTTGTTTTAAATCTTTCCGGTAAACAGCAGACAGACATCGGACATCATACAACTGTGGGGATGAACAAAAGTATTTTACCAGCACAATATAATCTGCAGTATGATCATTGCTTTAACAATGTAACAGATAGCTTTAAGATGGCCTTAAGATGTTTATGCATACTGTTATCATATTAACCTTGTATTCCAGATGCAGTTATAACTATTTTATACATATTGCATATCGGTGCTTATTTTGAGTTGATGTTCGGTTCATTAAGGGTCTTAAGCTTCACTGGCGTGACTGTCCAGGTGATACATGCTGAGGGAAACTAGAACATAGAAGGAATTGCAATACATGCTTACAAAACACTTATATCAGGTCATTTTTTATTATCGTTTATAAGTTCATATTCTTGTATTAAGCCTTTAGTAGAGATTCTTGATTAAAACATTTATTCAGTAGATGACATATACATAGTTTCAGTTCGGTTATTACATATATGAGAGTGGCTTCTGTCTCTCTGTCTGGTGAGTGGTCAGGAGCTAGTCGGCGAGGTGAAATAGGGAGCAATTGTGGTTAGCACACACACACACACACACACACACACACACACACACACACACACACACACACACACTCAGTTAGAGAGAATTATTTATAGGTGAAAGTTTAATCATGTTTTGCTCGGGGTTGCAAAAGAGCAGTTTGTCGCAGAACTGCTGCTGATGTGTCAAGACGATAAGCGAGCATCCGGCAGTGACAGGAAGTACCTGCCGTGAAGACCAAGACAATGTTCTTTTCAAACTGTGTTAAAACTCATTGTGGTTTTGAATTGACGTATGCATATATTGGATCTGACGTTGAGGGGGCGTCATTAAATAACATATACCCTGATGGTATAAAATATATGTTTATGTTTTGAGTAGTCGAAGATCAGCCCTGTCTGCGAACGGAACTGGTCTTCCCACGCGTGTATTTCATTAAAATCAATTGTTTGACCAAGCTCTTGGACCATGGTTGTTTGTACTCTCCTTCCTCAATATTTGAACCTTAACACAACCTTATTTATTTATTTGATCGCTAACAGTCCATCCACACTTGGAAAAGATGCGCGCACCTTTAGTGTTAATAGTTTACTTGAATTTTTTTTAACATAGTTAAATGTTAAGTGATGAGGGATTCCCACTGTCATGGTTCGGACTTTGAGGAAGAGACTACGACTGGTATATAGTTTGGGTCAGCACAGATCATTTTATTAAAACACACATTACAGTGTGGGAAGAGCCGGACTTCTTCGAGCAAACTGCTCCCCATCCTTATATAATCCCACTGACGTCACAGTTCGATCTTACTGGAAATGATAACCGTTCCCCACACTCAAAAAGTTCTCCTTATATGGACTCCAGATGTTTCCACTCAGTCCAGAACTCAGAGAAAACCAGTGTGTGTGGTGTGTATATCTATTCGTATCGATTGTGAGTGTGTGTGTGTGTCAAACAGGGAGCATGTCCTGAGACGCCCTCACAGTTCTCCATAAGTGTGTTTGTGAACGTGCGTGTTTTACATAACTATGTGCATGTTGTTATTCGCCTGAATATGTCCAAGTGACTGGAACAGGCCCTGCTGGACCCACCAGATCGAGAGGTGTAAATACACTAATGGACAACAGCTTAAGCAGATAGAAAGAATAATACAGACCAACAATAGACTGAATTAAAGTGATGATAATCTATATACATTAATATCTTGCTCAGATTAACAAGGATATAATTCAAAGCTTATTCTGTCAACTGATTCAACAATGGTAAATGATTAATCAATGATAATTCTGATTATAACTGTGATCATAAGAATACAAAATAAAATATCTCCTGTCCACACCACAGACGGCTCGCGCTGGTTTTTCACAAGAATTAAAACCACTTTGTTGCACTTTGTCATTCAGATACTGAATAAAAGGGGCTGTTGCTATAAAATTGACCTGACCCTGTTCCTTCATTTAAAGAGCCATAACACAGAGGTCACACTAGATAGAGATATTATAGAGATATTCATGAAAACTTGATGTTTTTAAGTTTTTTTGTTTCTTTTCTCTTGTTATTTCATTTATATTTATGTCATTTATATGAATAAATAAATAAATAAATAAATAAATAAATACATTTTCTATCTATCTATCTATCTAGTTATCTATCTGTCATGGATTTTTTTGACCTTTCTCGAAGCGTGGCCGTTGTGAGAACCGTGAGGAATTGCCACAGGGACATGTTAGACATGTTTTGGCCATCACAGATGTTCCAAGAATTGTAATCGTCCTGAGAGGGAGGGGGTCGGTGGAGCACAGTTCATGATTGAAAGAGGAGTGAAAGAAGCCATCTATGTCCACTGTGAACGACCATCTTTGAACAGAGGCGGTGGTTTATGACACAAAACTGTCTGCCATCTATAATCCAGTTTTGAGATCTTTTCCCGGACGCCTTAACGCCCACACACATCCTGGCCCGTTTGACCTCATGAAATCACATGATAGGGTGGGGCTAGGTTTCACAGCGGGTTCACCCGTAACCCTTGGCTGATTGTGACCTACTCCCGTTTTCACACCTTGGCTCATGTGATCAGGTAGAGGAGCAACAGGGGGCTTTTTGACCCCCTTGGGGGGACTCTCCTCTAGGACTTAAATCTGGGAATCTCCACCATTTGACTGAACTGAACTGAAGAAGCCTCTCAGATGAGAGGTGAAACATCTTCAAGCAACTTAGAGACGTCCAGTCCAAACTTCTTTCCAAGCTCTTTAGACTACCATGACCTGGATGACTGAGAACCTTCACAGACATATTGTCTCAAAAAACTCGTCCTCTTAACGTAGCTTTCTAACGTGCCTGATACTCTTATACTCATACAAAAGGGCATATTACAAATATATAGCACACATGAACAAAAGAAAAGCCAGTAAAGCTCCCTCTCTCTTTCTTTCTCTCTCTCGCTCTCTCTGTTCCCCAACAGTGCTTACTGGAACCTTCAGTACTTGACAAAGCAACAAAATGTCTTTCCATGCCTTTCACACCTCTTCTTCTGCATGTGTTCAATACTTTTTAAAAAAACAGTCTCATGGTGGTCAGAGGGCCCGGTGGCGGCAGTGTCCGGCAGCCTCGCCTCTGTCAGTGCACCCCAGGGCAGCTGTGGCTACAATGTAGCTTGCCATTGCCAGTATGTGAATGGGTGAATGACTGAATGTAGTGTAAAGCGCTTTGGGGTCCTTAGGGACTGAGTAAAGCGCTATACAAATGCAGGCCATTTACCATTTATTTTGTTTATTTTTGTGGACTGGAGATCTGGTCAGAATTTAATGTTAGCATTAAATTAGCACCTTTAGAAATAAATGTACTTAAAATTGGTGATGTGTTTTATACTTATTTTACCCGCTGTGAACCTTTAGAACCTTGTAAGCAGAGAGAATAGACCTTATCATTTTGTTAGCTCTGCTCAGACAGTGTTCCTGAGCAGTGTGCTGGATGTGGGGAAGTGGGGAAAACCCATTGATTTTCCCCACTGTCCTCAGTACTGTTTGCAGCCCTGAAGGCTTCTGACTACACAGATATATATGCAGTCAGTAAGATGTCTTGCGTGTAAAGTGTCTCCAACCTGAAAATCCTAGCCTGAAAATCTGGGTGTGACCTATCAGCTGCAAGGGGACTCTGCATAACTGTGTGTGACTGAACAATCTAAGTAAAGAGGGAGTTATCAACAAGGGTGCACATAAGTGCACCCTTGACATTTCTTTGGAGGTGGAGGAACACCAAAGTAATTGCTTAAAAGAGCTTGCTTCTTCGATATCTTTAAGAGTTCTAAACAAATGTCTGTCCTCCTCCAGCAAATCTTATGTACGCAAATGCGCGTTGCAACTTCTTATCTGGTGCGTGTTTTTTATTTTGACAGCACATGCTTACCTGCGGACCACTTATGTGCACCCCTGGTTATCAACTTGAGTCAAAGACTGAGTGTTAAAAGACTCTTTATCTGAGTCTGTGATGTGCAAAGAGCTTAAACAGACTCCAGAAGGCTGCAACTGCAGTAGCCTTGTTTTGGTTTTAAAATCTTTGTGAAATTTTGCAAGAAGTATTTCTGAGGTTTCTTACCTCACATAATTCTATGAGGTTGTCAGCAAGTATATGTTTCAGCAAGAGAGTGGAGAGAAGGATGCAGCAGCACCAGAAAGTTGTGAAGGAGGTGCAGCTGAGAGGAATCACTGTGACATCATGGTTAGAGAGCTTTCCTAAGAGCTATTCAGTCTTGTTTTATGTAAAATTGGAGGCCTGCTCACCTTATTAAAGTGGTGTCATTGTGCCATATTGACAAAGGACACCTATACAATAATGTTCCTCATGACTTCATTAATAATGAGCTACATTGTGCACTGTGCATTTCTTTTTGCAAGCTTGTTGAGTACATGAAGTGGTGTATAATGCCTCAGTTATTATTCACAAAATTCATCTTCCCAATTTCCTGAATAATTTTTTAGACATCATTAAAGACGTTCCCTTTGTTTTCCAGTTTGCAAATGCTTGCAAATACCTGATTTTGAAGCTTGTGGAGAGATTGTGATGCTGTTATGTAATATGTTCAAAAGAAAAGTTTCTAGAAACAACAACCTAACCTTAAGATCTTATTAATACTTTATTCAAACTTGAATTATAAATGTGAAAATCTAGATTAGTGTTAAAAGATGCAAAGCATCTAACCAAATAAACATATTTGGTTAGAGGAGGAGGGTATCAAAATTTGAGGGTGTTTTTGCACACCGCATTTGCTTTCTTTAATGGACTGCCTTGAGCTACTAAATTGGCCTGAGCTAGTTGGATGACTCCAGTCACATCTCTCTTATGGTGCAGTAAAGGGAACACCTGTCAGCCAGTCAATGCTTCCTCTTCTGAAAAGTGTGCATATACTAGATATCTGTAGGCAGTAAACCTACTGAACTAAACATGGTGAATTAGCACTTTATCTTTCCTACATTTCTGACCAACTGCAACTTTTAAAAGTATTAAAAACTCTTTTAATTGATTTATTCCCATTTTTAATTTCCTTTCATTCATCATATACAAAGCTCTTCAAATTACCATTGCATATGAATTGCATTCTATAAACAAGCCTGACTTCCCATTGTTTTCTTAGCAAGTGATTACATGTTAATCTGTTTTGCACAGGCAATGCAGGTTCATCACAAACAGAATTGCAGTTTGAATCCACTTGTAGTCAACACACTGTTTGCTGATGCAGAGCTTAACCAAATCACTGTGGCCTAAAAAAAAAAAAAGAAACAGTTCTAAGAATGGAACCTATCACTGTGCTTGCAAATGTTTCAACTAAACTGTTCAAAGAGTAACAACCTATCACGAGACAAATGCCTGCTCTTTCTGGGAAATTACTGGCATAAACAAGTGTCTCATGACACTATTATGAAACGCACTGACAACACAAAAGAAGCAAAGGTTAACGCGGTTACCATGTAAGAAAGACAATTTTTTTAAAAAAGGGGGAAGTGAAATTCACAGAAAAGAACTCAATTAATAAATCAATACCAGCCTTACAACAGCAGCCCCCCACCCCTCCATATTGTGGAACAGGTAGTAGACACTTAATATTCATAATATCCACACCAATAATTATATTAAAATAAAATAAAATAAAATGATTAGCAAGAAGAACCTACCTAAAGCCCATGGTGCTCCTCTTGGGAAAGCAAATGTGTTTAGCACAACAAAGCATTCAGACAATGCTTGTGCAAGACAGGTGTTATAAAAATAAACACAATAAAATAAATAAATAATATAAAATGCCTTGAGGCAACTGTTGGTATTAATTAATGATATGTAAACATAAGAAAATACACCTAAGTCAAGGGGATGAACCAGTGTTGTGTTTACAAATGACACAGAAAATAAGCAGAATGGCAAACCAAAAGCACAAGCCACAACTCACACTGAATTTTTAACAATTAAATATTATTAAAGATAAAAAAAATAAATACTCTTAGTATACTGCTAAGTATAAAATTGTGAAAAGGCCTCCTCATTTTATCTTAAATGAATGAGCATAATACTAACTAACATAACTAACAAACGTCAAGTCAATTTTATTTTTATAGTGCATTTATATCAACAGTGGTTGAGCCAAAGTGCTTTCCAGGCAATTGCATGTAAATTGAAATTTCAATAAATAAGACTTAAATGGACCAGCATAATAAAAATGAAAACCTAGCAAAAATTACAACGATGATAACCAGTTTAAAACTTATTATGGGATAAAATTATAAAGAAATTCAGAAAATAATGGGAAAAAAAACCTTACAGATACATACACAGATAAAATCTAACAAAGGAAACGTCAAGATAAATCGAAACTTGGATTTTGGAGTGTATGATTTTGTTAAATTGTTAGAAAGTGTGGCCACCAGAAGGAAGCCACTGAACTGCAACAGACCCTTTATTGGCCTCTAGTCTTTGTGTGAAAATAAAAAAAGGAAATGAAGTAATATAAGTAGCATAAAAAAAAAAGTTCTAATATGTATTATAAATACAATGTATGCGCATCTGAATATGAACTTATCTCTGTGCTAGTAAATGTTTCAACTAAACCTTTTAAAGAGTAACAACCTATCAAGAGACACATGACTACACTTTCTTGGAAATGCCTGGCATAAACAAGTGTCTGATGACTCTACTATAAAACCCAGTGACCGCAGACAAGAAGCAGGTTTTTTCTTTTTTAATATAGTGGCAAAATCACAACAACAGTTGCCTCAAGGCACTTTCTATTGTAAGATAAAGACCCCACAAAAGAAAATGGAAAACTCGAATTATCATGGTTGTAGCAAAGACAACATGGAGGTAAAATTCACAACAAATCATTGGCTTACTCACTGTTCACCTGCAGGCACATACTCCTGAACAAAAACAAATAATTAAGTGAATGCCAGCCTTAAAGCAGCACCTTTTCCATTCCACTTGCAAACTAGTTATCATCATCAGCTATGTGCTGTCTTTTCTTCGTTTCATTAGTACAGTATGAAAAACTCAATTTCTTATGCAACTATGAGTTCTCTCATGTGACAACAGCTGTAAGGCCTCATGCTGTCCTGCTAATTGACCAACAAGAAGCTCAGCACCCACCATGTGGTAACCAATTTTCTCGTCTCTTATCTTGGCTTTCAGAATTTTACACTGATGTCTGTTTTCCAAACCCAACTGAAGATTCATTAGCCCATACTCCCAAGAGCTATTTTTGAGGTGTGACTTACTATTAACATTTAGTTCATTCATTTTCTCAGTATCCAGTTGAGCTTCTACGGTTGTTCATTTTGGTGAGGATAAAGAGACGTATACGATGGAGGTGGTTCTTCCTGCTGAAACTGAGGCAGAGCAGTAGATCCTGGATATTGTACTGGGGGTGATGAAAACGCTGGAGCTGAGAACTCATATGGTGGGGCACCTTGTGGCCACTGGTTAAAGGAAGTAAAGTCGCTGTAGCTTGGAGCCCCAGCTGTCCCAGGTGGGTAAGGCCCCAGAGCCTCCCCAGGCTGAAAGGCAGCAAAACTGGGAGGAACGATGGCCAGTGGAAACACAACCTCTGGATCAGTGGCAAAACTAATGTCCACATACACCTAGGAAACATGTCAGTAATAGATTAGTAAACATCTGAATCAAAGTGCAACATATGAAGCTACTGATTCAGTTATTTGTCATAAATAATTTATATGTTATTATTCAAATTTTATGCAGCATTTTGCAATAGTAGTAGTTTAATTAGGTGTTCTGCAGTAATTTTTTGTATACATTTTTTAAGAGTTTAGGACACGTATTTTACGTGTCTATTACTTACCTGAAAATGTTTACAAACAGATGAAGTTTAATTTCTAAGGTAATACTATATAAAAGAACTATGACTTTGTTTCATACCTTGATGTAATATTCCACTGAGATGATTTCACAGTTATGGAGAATGATGACATCAACGGGAATCTTCACTTGGCAGGAGACACTTTCCTCTGAGTTTGGATTTATATTGTCCCCGACCTTTTTAAATAAAGTTTTCTCACTGGACGTAGAAGAGCAACCAGCACGGTACACTATTCTCTCCTGGAGTTTGAATTTGGGCTTCATGTCCTTGGAGGAAGAGTTGCAGATTTTGGTGGCAACAGATAAAGTTTCACCTGACAAAAGCAAATATTATAAGTAAACTGCATTGTTAAATGTATTTACATTAGATTTTGCAAATTGCAAACAATTTACCTGGAAAACAGACTGTTCTGTTAATAGTAGCAGACATTTGGACCTGTCCCTTGGAGAGACCACTCATCTTTTTACTCACTGTACTAGATTGTGGACACTATAACAAAACATACAGACAAACATTTTCCAACACAACTTAATGCCTCACTGAATTGCATTTTTAAAGGTTACAATACACTTTTCCAAGTATAAAATTTCTAACAAACCATTGCAGTGTTTGCCATTACTTGAACAGTGTGTAGAAATGCCTTAGAAACAAACTTGATCTCTTTTTGTACTGTAGAAGGCCATCGCCAGCTCCTGGATATCTTTGCTTCAACCATGTAGACAACTTTTCCATGGCATCCTGTAAAGGATGATGGCATGTTCCTATAAAACAGAACCATGGTATAATGCATTTGTTTGTAAAGGCAAGTTATGACACAGTATTGATACTTGCAGCCAGAAATTCCCACTTACCCCTCTGGGATTTTAAGCCTGAACTTAAAATAATGGACCCCTTGGGGAAGTGAAGTGCCTGCAGGAGAAATGTGATTAAACTTTTGAGAAACTCTTGAGTGGTAGGCTCTTAAATGCAACTGCTGCTTTCCAAGATCTGCATCAAGCCTAGTTACAAACTAGAAGATATATTTGATAAAGAACTTCACTGTAAAAAGTCTAGACTTGAATCACGTTCAGTAAAACTAAAAGAAAATGCAGACAACTTTAAACTCACCTTTGAAACTCGAGTGCTTTTTTTATATTCCTGTTTTAAACTTTGCATTAAATGTATTTTTTTAAGAATGGCATTGGTTTACTTTTGTCTGTTTCATTTAACTGCACATCAGATTAAATTAAATATTACAATGCTTTTGGTTCTTTTTTATTTATTTATTTTTCTGCTTGTGACATTTTAAGGTTTTTATATGGCAGACATACTGAATGATCATAGGTAGGCAATGATAACTAATAATAGCTGCATTTTACTTTGGGGAGATTTTCATTTAATCTATGTGATGTTTAATGTTTCTCCTATCAGCAAAAGATCATCTGGAAGAAGGGAAGTTGGGACAAATCCCTGGAAGGGCTGTATCAGGAATGGTATCCAGTATAAAAATCTGTCAAATCAAATATGTGGATACCTCTGCTGTTGTAACTCCTGTGGTAGCTTATGGCCATACTAACTTGTATACCTCAAACAGAACTGACTGAAGCATCAGTAGTTATATCTTACTTTTTCTACAGTTAATCAATACTCATGTCTGTATGCACTGTTATTCCTGTTGTTTTTGCACACACTTTTCTAATTATTCTTAACTTCACAGAAAACTCTTTAAAAAAAAAAGCAGGGATCTCTAAAATGCATGTATCACCATAGTGTCTTTAATATTATCTCTGCACGTGTAACATGTTTTATTTTCAAGCCAGTCTGCTAGTTTCTAGCTAGAAGACCATGACAACCATGGATGTAACCAGCCCGGTAACCTGGCCATTACCAGGTCAGTAATATTTTTTTACTCCCCCCAAAAAAGATTGGCACCTATCAGTGTCTGACACTGAAGATGACTTTAACTTTGAAAAGACTCTATGGGAATTCTGCAATATTATAATCTATCCCACAGTGCCTGTGACTGGGTTGTGTTTAGTGAGTTAGGATAATGCAAGACTCACAAGGAATGATAACTGAGAAGAGAGAATCAGAGGTACAGTGGGACCAGAGCCAATGTGAAAGTAGCATTTTGCTTTGAGCAATTTAAATTTCAAAAGGACGAATTCCATTCTTTATTTAGTTGTATATACTCAAAAACGCCAATGCAGGTATTTACACAGTTACTCCTGCAAAAAACGGAAGCTATAGAAAATGTGCTTTGAGGTTTTTATAATTTCTGGTTGAAGACTACTATAACTCTATGATATACGGTCTTATGACTTTACTTTTAAGAGCTGTAGCCTTATAGGAAGTAGCTCTATCAAGCAAAGGGTGTCCAGTGTTGATTGGTTTATTAGCTGAGCTAATTAAATGTAAATAATGTTATCTCTGGATGGTAGTGCATGAGATTTGGTGTCTCTGTATGTCTCTGTATCAATAAAGCCATGCAAAACATCGGAATATGCTGCTATATATCGTTCCCCGCCACCTGGTTAATAGTTTGGCAAAGTATAAAAACTGACAGAAACAGAGTCGAGAAGCACACGGCAGAAGTGTATAGACGTGGCAATAAATAGTGCAGCCTAAGGGGGAAAGTACCATTTATAAACACATGAGGTGATCAAGGAGTGTAACAAGAGAGGGAACCCTCAAACAGTTGCGACAGAAGTAGAAAAGAGGGTCGAATTCAAACTGGTCACAAGACACGGAAGACAAATAACAGACAAAACAGGAAGGGAGACGCAGGGAAAGGCAGGCGTGAATAGTTTGACACAAGAGGATTCAAGAGAGGATACGCAAACAATTAAGAGAATTACAGTCTAAAATAACAAAACATTCGAAGTGTGGTGAAATGGTTAAAACATCCGTCTTTAGCGCGCACAATTCTAGCTAAATCATAAATCCATCCGCTTTGGGGACTCCTTGGGGAATGACAGCAGATTAAAGCACCGTCCTTTATGGAACTAAGAACTAAAATTTTAATGAAAATTGAATAGTAGATGACAACCAAACTAGAAGGGCAAGAACGGAATTATCATAATATACAAGGATTACATGAATAAAACTAAAAGAAACCAATGATCATAACAAACTCAGTATATTGCCATGAGGAGTGAAATGGCAAAATAACCTGATTTCCAAGTTCTAAATAAATAAACCTACCTTTAGCATTTTCTGCAACTAAGAGTTCCTTCACCTTGAAATATCTCCTATGATCACTGTACGATCTCTCGTCATCTCCACTTCCTTCAGACCAGTGTACGTTTGCGTCTCCTTTGGCCTTTACAGAAACACTTTTGACTTTGATGGCTTTTGTCAGGCTGAAACTAACTGTTCCAACTATAGTATCTCCTTCAGAAAAAGTATCGCTTTCGTCGATTGTTCCGTAAGTCACATTAAAGTCCTTTATCGGAGACATTTCTGAGCTGTCGGCGAAATGCTTTTCTCAGCACTGACGAGCAGATCCAATGGGCGTGACAGGAGGCTCCGCCTATAGAGTGACGTCGTGGGCTTTTTTTTTTTTAATTTGACATAGTACCAAAAAGTGTGAGACATTTATTACAACAGCTCTTTAGACAATAAATTTAGCTTATGCACCATAATGACCAACTAGACATATTACTGGGATTTGCACAGTTTAAGATAGCTACTTAATATTGTTCACTAAGTCTTTACCAAAGTCACAGTTTATTCACAGATTTTATTTACATTTACTAATCTGAGAAACACTGACATGTTGCAAATGCTTTTTGGGATCCATAACTAAACTAAATGCTGTTTGAAGAACGACTTTTCAGCTTTTCAACCCTTGTAACAGTAGCACCTCATTCAAACTCCTTTTGATCAAAAGAAGTAGCCTGCTATGTTTGGGTGGGCAGCTAAAAACTCTGGATGCAAGTTTCCAAATGGTGGTGTTACGCAACAGAAAAACAACAGTGCCATGTATCATGGCATGTAACTGATGGCAACAACAGTGCTAAGCACAGAACCACCGTGCTTCCCTCTGCTGCCTTTGCTACTAGCTTTTGACTGAAGGGATAGCTGGGCAGTCCATTTAAACTAGTTAAACCAGTGGTTTAACTGGTAAAACTAACTTTGACGCCAAGTTAGTTTTAGCTCATAGCTAAACTCTTTTTTTTTTCATAAGTTCTGCGAACTAACTAGAATTTACCATGTACTACCATCAAAACCAGTTCTACGGTCTCCTGCACTTTCGCCTAAATTACCTGATGTTTTTCTTTTTAAAAAATGCAGTAATTTGTCCGCCACAAACTGTCCCACCAGTTTTCATTTATCATATCCTGTCTTTCCACGTTCAAAGTTCTAGGTTCAAATCTCTTGATCAGATAAGATCTTTCTGTGTCGATTTCCGAAGTCCAGCTGCATACTTATTGCCTACACGTGTACTACATCTTTGACTACATGATAGCAAGGACAGGCTCCAGCCCCAGCCATTGAATTGCAAAAGACGCTAAGAAAATTGATGGTTGCTCTTATAAACTCTTGCACAAAGACCCCCTCCCACACAATAAGATGGAGATTCAAGGAGGGGTCCCGTGTCTATAAGTCACAGTGGATGACTGCGCTTTGGGGTCCTTAGGGAGTAGTATAGCGCTATATAAATACACGCCATTTACCATTTATATAAACAAAACAACATGAGTCAGAATTTCTATGTCTTGTCAAATCACAGTGGTTTGCTTTTAACAGGAAGACTGGCTGTATTCTATGATCAGAGAAAATTGCTCAAAAATGCACCAAACCAAATTAGATGCTGTGGCTAAAAGGAAGGGCATTGTAATCAAATCACCAGGCTCCAGCTGAAAGAGATCAGGTTGCAGCTGAATAAAGGCATGTGGGTATGTTGCATCCTGTAGCACATTTTGCATACATTTTATTTTATAATCAATCTGTGGAATATATGAGGCACAGGTACACGCACACGCAGGTTGTTATTGCCAAGTTCCACATTTATTCACACGTTTCACAGGTTTATGCTTTTCACATAGACTGACAGCTCGTTCCCAGCTGACGTGTGTCGTTTTTCCCTCTCGCCACCGCTCTCCGTCTCACTATAAAACAGGGGAGGGAAAACCATTGTCAGTCCATAATCACCATCAGCTGTTCTTACCGGCGTCTCCCGTACCGCCCCGTTGAGCCCACTGCACCACTCCTCCTCTGCAGCCGCGCCCGGGGCCCCGCCTCCGCCACACAATCATTGTCTAAAAATTTGTTTCACAATAGTAAGAAAAAAATTCAGCTCACAAAAGCTTTTCAAAATATTCTTTCTTTATCATTTATCCAAGTGAATGGGAAAGGGGATAGTCACAGCTCTCTTCCAATAAAGAGTTATGTCCTGGTCACAACCACCGATTCAATCATAAACTTAAACGAAATGAAGAAATACCCATAATTTAACCCATAATTACCTCTATATTAACACATATATATGTTTTTGTTACTGCAACATTGTAATCAAGGTGGTTTTAAACTACCGCATGTTAAAATGTGTTATGGAGTCTGACAGCTGCTGATAAGAATGACCTGTGGTAGCGCTCTTTCCTACACTGTGGGTGTAAAAGTCTACTGCTGAATGAGCTGCTCAGTGCTCATAAGGTCTCATGCAGAGGGTAGGAGGTGTTGTGGAATGTAAGGAATGTAAACATTTGTTTTGAATCCATTTTAATTCAGCCATATTGAATTTAGGTTTACAAATGCCCTTAAATCATGGAAACAGACACAATATTAGCACAAAGCTACACATTCAGCTACATTTTTTTTGAAAATTCCAACAAAGGACAACAGCAGCAAATGCAAAAAGAAGACAAATGAAGACAGCTGTGTTACGTACAGTAACACCGAGTGTGCATGTAGTGTGCTCTCTCCTGTGATGTGGGTGCCAGGTCTTTCTTATGGCTTCATTAAACAATTGATACTGTTATAAGGGTAAAGAGCTGAACTGTCTCTCAATAGGCCAGCGTTCTCAATCTCTAAGACGTCACTGGGCAGCAATTTAAATGATTATGACACAGTCAAACCAAACCTTACCTGTTTCCATACAGCAGTGGTTCTTAAACTTTTTACATCATTCCCCACATGGCAGGAATAAATATTTTCATGCCCCCACCTAAACAAAACAATGACAGAAAAGCCTAGCTGCAAATTTATTAGATAATAAGCTCTTTCACAATGAATCCTTCAGTTATTTTTTTAAACAAACAATATGTCTGTGAAGGTTCTCAGTCATCCAGGTCATCGTAGTCAAAGGAGCTTGCAAAGAAAAGCGTCTGGACTTCTTTAAGTTACTTGAAGGCGTTTCACCTCTCACCCGAGAAGCTTCTTCAGTTCTAAGGTCAAATGGTGGAGAGTCCCAGATATAAACCTAGTGGGAGTAGCCCCCCACAGAGGGACAAAAGGACCCCCTGATGATCCTCTAATCGCCTGAGCCAAGGTGTGAAACTGGGTGTGGGTCCCAATCAGCCAGAGTTTCGGGTGAGTTCATTGTGAAACCTGGCCCCACCTTATCATGCGAATTCCTGAGTTAAACAAACAACTTTCATTTCAAACAACTATTTGTAACTTTTGTCACTAGACTGCTTCATGAGTCTGCACTACTTCTTCAAAAAAGCAACAAGTTAAACAGAATGTGAACATTGCCAAACACGGAAAAATAAAGTTCAATCTTAGTCTTATAAAAAAATAAGTCCAGAAACTTGTGAAGAGAGATGAAAATGTATATAATTTACTGAGAGTTTAATACTATTCAGTGGTTGCGGTGAGCCTGTTGTTGACTGCAAAGCTGTGGCGGGGCATGGGATGTGGCACGGCTGCGGGGGAGGCGGACACACCTGAGCGCAATCTTGACTGGCCGGCTTAAAACATAATGAACTGGGTCCTGTTGTTGTTGTTGATGTGTGTAGACTGTAGCCAAAAAGCTGCAGCCGCATGTGTAAGTCGACAGCCGCAATAAAAAAAGGTACTGTCTGAGGTGCCCCAATCCTGGGTTTCGGCACCACTGTAAACAATGCACAACGGACCCGTCCACATGTTCGCACTTTTCAGTCCGCTGAAAAGCTGCAGCTGCGTGTGTAACAGCTGCAGCTTTTCAGCGGATGCAGCAGATGCGCATATTATTAACATAACTGCCGTGAATTTCTTTGTTCCACCGTAAAAGTGCCTTACTCCCTCGAATCTTTCTGCTACTGAAATCCCCATAACTGACCACTTCCTCCTTTCATTTAACCTCACTCTCTGCTGCTCTTCTACCAAGCCAACCCGTCTCATCTTGTTCCGCAACATCAAGAACATTGATATGGACATTCTTACTACCAGTTTGGACAATGTTCAGATTCCGGACTTCTATTCTACTCCTGATGATTTGTTGTTATATTATAATAATTGTCTACTCACTGTCCTTGATTCTCTGGCTCCTGTAAAAACCCTCTCTGTTTCCTTTGCTCGCTCTGCTCCCTGGTTTACCTCTGACCTCCGAGCTCTGAAGGTCAAAGCTCGGCAGCTAGAGCGTAAATATAAGAAATCTGGTTCAACTGTTGATTCAGAAATCTATAAATACCACGCACTTCAGTATAAAGACTCCATTAACAAGGCCAAACAAATCTTCTACTCTGGTATTATCAGTTCTTATGAGGGTAATGCAAGGACTCTGTTTTCAGTTTTCAACAAGCTAATTCAACCCCCCAACGCTTTACCACCACACTTCTATTCCTCTGAAACATGCAACTCCTTGATGCTGTTCTGGACTACGAAAATCAATAACATCCACCAGCAACTCAGATCAAATGTTGTGTCTACGCCCTCTCCAGAACCTCTTCTCCTTTTTGAGCCGTTTTCCACTTTTCATCTTCCTGATTTATCTGATATTTCCGAGTTCATGTGTAAATCAAAGCCTGCCACATGTCATCTTGACCCCATGCCCACGGGGCTTGTGAAATCCTGCCTCTCTTCTTTACTCCCACTCATTTCTGCTATCATTCACTCTCTCTCACCACCGGTATCGTTCCCTCCTTATTGAAGACTGCTCTAGTCACTCCTATACTGAAAAAACCTTCTTTAGATCCTAACAACTTTAACAACCTCCGTCCGATTTCCAATCTACCCTTCATTTCTAAGATACTCGAAAAAGTGGTTGCAGCTCAACTTCATTTACATCTGGTTAATAATAACATCTACGAGAGATTTCAATCTGGTTTTCGCTCATGTCACAGTACCGAAACTGCTCTACTTAAAGTCACTAACGATCTTCTAATCGGAGCTGACTCTGGTCTTCTCACCATTCTTGTCCTTTTAGATCTGAGCTCAGCCTTTGACACCATTTCCCACTCTGTCCTTCTAAGCAGACTTTCCTCTCTTGGCATCTCTGACACACCCCTCGTCTGGTTTCAATCATATCTCCTCGACCGCTCCCAGTTTATTCAACTAAGATCATTCCGCTCTCATCTATTCCCCGTCACCTCTGGTGTACCCCAAGGCTCAGTTTTAGGCCCTCTTCTCTTTGTAATATACATCCTCCCTCTAGGTACCATCTTCCGCAAATTTGATCTTCAGTTTCACTGTTTTGCTGATGACACCCAGTTATATCTCTCTTGCAAACCTGATTCCTCCCTCCCACCTTCTTCCCTTACAGAATGTCTATCCGAGTTAAAATCCTGGTTTACCTCTAATTTTCTAAAGCTCAATGAGGATAAAACTGAGATCCTCCTTATTGGCACCAAATCCAACCTTTTGAAGGCAAACCATTTCTCATTCACCATCGATAACTCCACAGTTTTCCCTTCTCCTCAGGTTAAGTGTCATGGTGAATTGGATTAAAGGACTCAGGTGCGAGACTCCTTGCAGAATGACAGTGGATTTATTTACAGTGAAAAGGTTTGTTAACAGTTCGAGTCTATAATCCAAAAAGGGCAGTGCAGTGATATGGCGACCTCTCCTCACGGTGACATTGCAGTAATAATCCACAACAACTCCTGGTGCCGGCTCCTCCTCCAATCCCTGAACCCTGGAGGCAGATGAGAAAAAACACACGCTCAATAACGAAAATGTCCTCTCCTTCACAAACCGGGTATGCCAATCATGACTACGCTACCCGGTTTAGTTCAACGTTCCAGCGTTGGTTGTGACTCAACCGCCCCGTTAAATAGGTCTGCGCTGGCAAGGTAATTCCGCACAGGTGCGATGATTCTAGCTCAGGACACTCCCCTCCGGTCAACTGCCGTTCCGTGCCACGGCTTCCGGAAGTACATGTTCCAGCAGAAAAACACATGCACAGGATGGAGAGGAGAACACGACACAGTACACACAAACACCACAACAAATTGGCAAGACGATCGGTGAGGACCGTCTAGCCATGACATTAAGAGCCTTGGTGTCATCCTAGACAGTTCACTTTCCTATAAATCGCACATCAATAATCTCACCCGTTCTGCCTACTTCCATCTACGTAACATTAACAGATTGCTTCCTTCTCTTTCCACCCAGTCTACGTCCATTCTTGTACATAGTCTTGTTACCTCCCGTATTGACTACTGCAATTCTCTTCTGCATGGTCTCCCCCAAAAATCCCTCCATAAGCTTCAACTGGTTCAGAACTCTGCTGCTCGCATTATCACCAGAACCCCCTCCTACCAGCACATCACCCCTGTTCTTCAGGAACTTCACTGGCTCCCTGTGAAATTCCGGATAATTTTCAAACTTCTTCTGCTCACCTTCAAGGCCATTCATAACCTCGCTCCTTCTTACCTTTCTGACCTGTTAACCACCACTTGTTCTGCCCGTTCACTTCGTTCTTCTTCTTCTATCCAGCTTACTGTACCTTCCTTCCGCCTCACCACCATGGGAAGCAGAGCTTTCAGCTGCTCTGCTCCCAGGCTGTGGAACTCTCTGCACCCTGAAATAAGAAATATTGGTTCTCTCCCCCAGTTTAAATCCCAACTCAAAACTCATCTGTTCAAATCTGCATATTCACTGTGAATCCACTGTTTGTTCATTTTATCTTGTGCTTTTATTTTATTGTTCTTATTCTGCCATTGTTTTACTAGGTGTTTTATCCTATTGTAAAGTGTCCTTGGGTGACTTGAAAGGCGCTCATAAATAAAATTTATTATTATTATTATTATTATTATCAACTCTTTGATGGACTAGACAGAATGAGACCAGTGGAAACACTGGGTGGAAGGTAAAAGAAATAATCTAGGAAACAGTTGGAATTTGAAAAAACATACATAAAATGATTTTCTTTTATAAAGATGTAAAGATATTGAAATAGGAAAATATATTCATTTAGTGTGTCCATTATCTAACTGTCAGTGTGTGCAAGCAAAAGCAATTTTATTTATTTCTTTTTAGATGTTATAGCGAAGGAGTGTGTGGATGGCATTATTGAGTGGGAGGAAGCATCCTCTGAGTTTGGATTGAATGTCCCCAAACATAGTATTCAAAGTGGTTTCAGTCAAGCCAGTGGCAAGATGAATTATTCTGTCCTCCAAACTGATTTTGGTGTTTTAAAAGAGAATTTGTAGATTTTGAAGACTAGACAAAGACAAGGGAAGTCAAGCAGGAAGATAAGGGAGGGAGAGGAGACAAGAGAAAACGTGACCGCCTCCGCCGAAAGCCAAGAGCCCAAAATCATAAATCATGTACAAAGGCATAAATATCAGATTTTTCTTTCTCAAAATTCTGAAATTTAAGGATTTTGTTGACTTCAGCACTGCAGGAACAATGTACAAAGCAGCAAATATTGAGAACAACTCTAATAACTCTTTTCTCAATTGATTTGGCCTTGAATACCTCCCCTGCCTTCCATATAGATAGCTCCGGTGAAACCTGCAATAGATTCTTGGAGTTCTTTATTAATAAGAATTAAGAAATGCTTCGATCTGCATATACCCTGTCTCTGTATGATGTCTCATTAACATATACCTGCTCAACTGCTTTTGACCAGTTTGAGCCTGTATGTCTTAACCAAGTGGAAGATCTTTGTAATAGCATAAAGACATCATCCTGCCCCACAGATGAAGTCCCAACACATTTTCTAAAAAAAAGATTATTAAGGTAGTCGGCCCTGACATTTTAACTATTTTTAATAGTAGTCTTAGCTCTGGAATAGGACCAACTGGATTCAAGCATGCTGTAGTGCAGCCAGTACTTAAAAAAACAAACCTCGACTCCTCTGTTCTTGCTAATTTCAGACCTATTTCCAAGCTTCCGTTTCTGTCAAAAATTCTAGAAAGGATTGTATTTGAGCAGCTACAATCCTTTCTAAATAGTCATAATATTTTCGAGAAGTTCCAGCCGGGCTTCAAAACCCACCACAGTACAGAAACTGCCCTCCTAAAAGTACTTAATGATATTTTATTAATCACCGACTCAGGAGACTCAGCTGTGCTCCTGCTTCTAGACTTAATTGCAGCCTTTGATACTGTTGACCACAGCATTCTGATCTCACGTTTGGAGCAATGTGGTATCAAAGGCATCCCTTTGGAATGGTTTAGGTCTTACCTGTCTGACAGAACTTTTTCCATGAGTCTTGATGATTTTATTTCTTCCCCAGCTCCTTTTCCTTGTGGAACCCGCAGGGTTCTGTATTAGGCCCAATTCTCTTTTCAGTCTATATGTTACCCCTAGGCCTAATGTTTAGGAAGCATAACATCTGCTTTCACGCTTATGCCGACAACACCCAGATTTATCTTCGGTTTAATAGAAACACTTCCACTCCCGTGGAATCCCTATTCAAATGTCTTTACGAAGTTAAAACCTGGATGGCCTCAAATTTTCTTACCTTCAATGAGGATAAAATAATTATTTTTGGACTAAGCTGTAATTTCAATGCCCCAGATTTGGGCTTGTAAAAATCTGGGAGGTTTCTTGGATAGCAAACTTACATTTGAAAAACAAATTAATTCAGTTGTTTAGTGGTCCTTTTTAAAATTACGGCTCCTATCCAAGGTGAGATAATTTTTATCCTTTAAAAACTTGGAACGAGCAATCCGTCCGTCCGTCTTATCTCAACTGGATTACTGTAATTCACTATACGTTGGTGTCAGTCAGTCCAGCTTGGCACGGCTCCAACTTGTACAAAATGTTGCAGCCCGCCTTTTGACTCATGTGAAGAGACACCAACACATTACTGCCGTGCTTGCTTCCCTTCATTGGCTTCCAGTGCGTTTTAGAATTAAATTTAAAATCTTACTTTTGACTTATAAAGTGCTAAACGGCCAGACTATTTGTCTGACTTTTTGCTGCTTTATACACCCTCCAGAGCCCTTCGATCAAGTGGTCATTTACATCTTAACTTACACAAGTCTAGGATGGTTTGTAAAGGGGATTGGGCGTTTGTGGTTGTTTTTCTTTTCTCTTGTTATTTCAGTTATATTTGTATGTTCGAAATAAAATTATTCTATCTATCTATCTATCTATCTATCTATCTATCTATCTATCTATCTATCTATCTATCTATCTATCTATCTATCGACTTCCTGGTTAGCAGTTTTCTGTTGATAGTAAACAGACATTTGGGCTTGTTCCTTGGAGTATATATTTTCACTCACTGAACAGGACTATGGACACGGTACCAAACAGACCCAGTCCTTTTGTCATGGTCCTGTGTCTGGTGACCAAGTGTTCATGTGCTTTGTTTGATTTTGGTTAATATTTCTTTGTTTTATATCAGTTTTTTTGTGTTTGTGTGCTTATGTTAGTTTTTAATCTCTAGGTTTTGGACTGTGTTAACTGGTTAAAAGGATAGTTAGATTCTTTGAGTGGTTTATGGTTTTATTGTATTTTCATGTATTCATGTTAAATTGTTTAGTTTCTTGCTATTAGAGATTATGTTTTACCTCCATCAGTGTGTGTCGTTAGGTCTAATTTGTCCCAGCTGTGTTACCACCTGTTCCCCATCCTCTCGTTGTCCTGCCTGTGTTTTTAAGTCCTGAAGTGTCATACCCTCACTGTGCTGTTTTTTTTTCTTTCTTCTCTGTGCTTCTAGTAAGGTAGTGTTTCTGTTTTTGAGTTTCTAGTTCAGTTGTATTTCATGTTCATACGTTCTCCAGCAATGAAGCTGCCGCCTTTAGTTTGTCATTCTGTCTCAGAGTCCTGCTTTTGGGTCCTACATCCTGCCTGCCACAGCACACATCATGACACTTATAATGTAGATGACATTTTTGTACGTGACAGGTTAAGTATGCATGTCTGTGATGGCTGCATGCTACGTTAGGGATGTTACTCTTTTGTACACCCTGGTTCTGTCATCAGTACCTCCCACAAGTATTGGCAGTAACCTAAGCACCATAACAACAAAAGCAGTTGTGAATGTGCAAAGATGCTGGTGAATGATATTATTAGCAATATAGACCGCAGTTGCATAGGTTATCATAGCTATAATGGCATTTTTGTAGATTACCAGTATGCCTATAAATTTAGTAATGATTAAGATCACCTCTGTCCAGATTAGCCTACATTATTTAGACAAAGATGTTCCACAATTCTATCTAATCATGAGCAGGTGGAGGTGGAGTGATTAACAGTTTCAGAGCTTGGTACCACAGCTGAAAAGCACTGTCCCCACTTTTCATAGTTGTTATTAAATACATGATGAATTTGACCAATAGTTTATTACTGCTCCTTTGTACTCCGTAAATATTGAGGGTACAAAGTAGAAGCAAAATAATTATGTTATCTGTGAAGTAAAGCTCACATATTTGTTTCCTCATAAACAATATGACCATAGTAGGTTTATGCCTGTCACGAGTACTGGGAGACAGGCATGTGACAGGCATTACCTTCTGTCTTCCTATTGTCATTTTCATTTAAATCACTGACCTGAAAATGGTTGCAGATCAGGTCCCCATGTTTGAAGCAACCATTTAAGAGACAACAAGATCTTGCTTTTGATGTACACATTTGGGATAATTTTGGTTGTACTGCAGTCTCCAACCACTATTTTTCCTTGCTTGACTTTAACATAACACATCCAGGTCTTCATCATCTGCTTGTACACAGGGTCTAACAATTTGTTCAATGAGTACACGATATGGCAGCCTCGCTTCTGTCAGTCTGCCCCAGGGCAGCTGTGGCTACAACTGTAGCTTGCCTCCACCAGTGTGTGAATGTGAGAATGAATGAATAGTGGCATTGTAAAAGCGCTTTGGGTGCCTTGAAAAGCGCTATATAAATCCAATCCATTATTATTATTACAGATAAATTCAGATAAGAAAGTCCCAATGAATCACAGATTTCTCTGTGAAACATTCATCCACAGAGTTTATGTGTGAGATTTATACATATGAACTAGTCGTGAATGAAGTCCATTGTCTTTTGTCTTTTCAGTTTATTATCAGTTATTTCAGTTTATTTATGTATTGGTCAGAATTTTTTTTTCTTTAAGTAGCTGTGCCTACGATAGTGTCTCCTCCAGGAAAAATGTCATCATTGCTGACCGATTCATAAGTGAGACTGAAGTCCTGTATTGGAGACATGCTAGATTGTTGGTCAAATGGACTGCTTTCTTTGATGCCAGCCAGCTGAATTTACAAATGATTGTCTGCCTTTGCCTAAAGCATGAGGTTTAAAAAAGAAAGAAGAAAACATATCCAACTGCCTAACCCATGTAAAACAGTTGCAACATTTTTACAACATTGCTTTAAGCAAATCACCTCAGCTATTGCACAGCAGGAAGGACTTGCGCAATTTTGGTTTGGTATTCAGAGTAAATCTGTCTTCAAAATTGTTTGACGGCCAAGGGTATTAGACTAGAACAAGATTTCACACTGTTAAAGAGAGTTGCCTGATAAGATTGAAAAAATCAGATGAATGAGATTACTTACTATCAGTTTGACTATTGTGGACATGCTCTACCATATAAAAAAAATTAACTAATTACTACTATTCAAAAAATAAACTTCACATAACTTTATTCAGCTCTACAACTCAGAGAAAAAACTGGCAGTTTGCAAAAAAATAATATTGTAACATTTTATAATAATAAATATTTATAACAGAGGTAGGAAAAATATTAAACGCTTTGACTGTTGTTGTGATTTGACGCTACATAGGTAAAATTGCATTGAACTGAGATAAACTCAACACACTAAAGTATAGAGGAAATAAATATGTCTCTTATTTATATATATATATATATATATATATATATATATATATATATATATATATATATATAAAAAATACATATATCTAAAAAGCCTGATGCAGTGTTGGCAATTTTGTTATAATATTCCTCTAAATAGTAGAGGTGGGAATCACCATACATCCCACGATACAATATTATTGCAATTTTTTAAAATATTTTGCGATATTCAGATTCTGTACATAAAGGTAAACTTTATCAATATTCATTTATCTAATATCAAAGTCTCGCACTCAGTCCTTCTCTCATTTCAGTCAGTTTTATTGTTGACAAACTGAACGGTTTGTATTACAGTCTAGTCCAACTTAACTGAATGCAACCATCTGGTACAATTATAACTATTCTAAACTATGTAATTTATGAAAACTATGCAGCCCATTCAGCAACTGAAGAATTTGAAAGTAAATTAAAACAAAATATAATTTTACATTAAATAAAAAAGTTTTAAACTTAATTAAAATAAAACATGTCTTACATTAAAATCAGTAAACTGTCATGTTTATTGCTGTCAAAAAAAAAAGTTAAACACATTTGGACAGTGAAGGAATGTCAGGATTCTTGCTCAGAAAAAGGATCAACATGCTCTGAAGTCAGTCCAGTCCACAAAAACTTTTTTTGTAACAAAATATCGATTTCTGCTGTCCCTGTATCGATACATTATTAGCAAACAAAATATCACGATACTACACAGTATCGATTTTTTCCCCCACCCCTACTAAATAGAGCAGTGAGGTAGATATTAATACTGAAAAGGGCACTTTGAACAATGCAAAATACAGTGCACCATGATAATTAAGGCATAAGTAGCTGTACAAAGTTAATGAGTGACCTGACCTGCTCATTAAATCACATGCAGTGCAAAAGTCTTATTTATGCCCAGTATATAAAGTCCAGTATATAGGTGACTAAATGATAAATACTGCATACATTAACAATTTCATTTTAATAAAAAATTGTTCAAGACATAATAGGGGTGGTCTAATGTCAAATCTGTACCTACACAGGTTTAGTTTATAACTAAATAACTCACTAATTGACCATTTAGCATTTAGTCAGTTATTTTGCATCAGATTTGTCTGGGAAAAGGAGTGAGTATGATGGAGGAGCTCCATCTGACTGAGACAGGAAGTCTACATTCATCACTGGTGCAGAAGGCAGCATTTTGTACGCAGGAGGTACTGGAGATTGAATAGAAGGAGATGGCTGGCTCTCAAGGGCAGATGGGGGTTGGTGAAATTGTTGGGGTGGTGTTGGGGGTGGTGGCGGGTGCAGGACAGAAGATAATGAAGATGAAAATGGAGTTCCATATGGCGAAGGCACCTGTGGCACTGGGTTATTGTAGCTTCCAAACATGTGTGTTGGCTGAGAAGTTTGCACACCCGCTGGTCCACCATATACAGCAGGGTTATTTGGGTATATAGGTGGTGGTGGTGCTGAATAGCTTTGGACTCCTGGATATCCATAACTGCCTGAATGTGGAGACATAGATTGAAGGCCCATGGGCATTGTGGGGGGAGGGAAGTCACTGTTGCTTGGACCCCCAATAGCACCTGTTGGATAGGGACCTACATTTATATTACTCAGACAGCCAGGAGCCAAGCCAGGAGGTAAAATGACCACTGGGCACAGAATCTCTGGATCAAAAGCAAAGCTGATGTCCAGATATACCTAGGAGAAAGAAAAATATATGTAAATCTGTCTCATTAGTACATGATGCTTTTATTTTTACACTGGAAAAGCAACAAGAGAACATCTGAACGCCACTTCCTCAATGATATTCATTGCTGTTCACACAGTTAATTACAAATGGCTCTGTCATGCATAAATCATAATATCGGTTCCCACAAAAATTCAAGTTTTGCTTTAGGATACAGTACTACATACCTTTACACAGTATTCCACTGAGATAATATCACAGTTCTGGATTGTCAGCATGTAATCACTAGGAATCTTTATTTCACATCTGAGCTCCTTCCGTGTTTTTGGTTTAATACAGTTGTCAGCAACTTTATGACAAACTGTATTCTCATGTTTGGTTCTGCCATTGGCATGGTACACGACTTTCTGTATTAAGCTAAATTTCGGTGTCATGTCACTGGATGAAGAATTGTCAACTTTAGCAAGAACCACTATTGTTTCACCTGTAAAAAAAAAAAAGAAGATTTTAAATACAATTGTCTTTACATTTTTCAGTTGACTAAAGTGCCATTGTCTAATATACACCAGAAAGTCACAACACCTATTACTTAAAGTCAAACTATTGGAAAGGAATTTCTGAAAGTGCAAGGTAGGCAACATCCCTAGATTTCTTATTTCTTAAGAGTACAGGCTTAACTTGCAGTTGTATTAACACTGTGGCAAATAGGTTTCCCTGGATGCCAAATGATCAAGTTGGCCTTTGGGGCACTGGAATGGACAAAATACATTAAATAAAGCAGATAACATATTAATATCTCTTTACTTACAAGATGCCAATAAATTGGATAGTTTCTACATTATGGGAATGAAAAGTTTGTCAACTATGATCTCAATAGTCTTTTTGCATCCTCCATTATTAGCTAATTTATTGAACTCTGCCTATGTTCAACCACACAAAAATATTTTTTGGTATAATGAGAAAAGAGTATAAAACGAATTGAGACCTACAACATTTGAAAAGAAATTTTAATACCTGCTGCGTAACCGATCCTGTCCACAGTTACATCCATGTGTACGTGTCCTTTTGAGAAAAAACCCATCTTTTTGTTCGTTGAACCAACTTGCGGTGACTACAGTGGAATAAACAAGCAAAACAGTCCTAAGAGGCCTGGCAGAAAGCAGAAGACAGTTGGTGTTTTGGGGGCCTGGGTATAAACCTCTTTCTTGTGGGGCAGGGCATATTATCCTGCTGTGGGGAGACCACTGCTATCGGGATTGCCTTGCTGAAGGCATATGCTGGGTCTTTAGCATGGTTATGGTACGTTGGTGTGTATTACAAGGATAGCAGCACTGCATTATGACAAGATTATCAATTCTATTCGTTTCACCTGTCACTGCTTTAACTGATGGAGCTGGATCAACCAGGTAACACTTTAAACGGAATGCACCGGTCATTACTGTTAATAATTAGAGCTGAGTCTTTTGGATTGTTAACATTTCTGCTGGGAAACATTTCACCTCCATTACAGTGTGTTCGTGGATAGTTCTCAGAGCTGTATCGCCTACCTTGAACAAATGAAAGTAGAATTATCTGGCCAATAATGGCCATTATTTGAAACAACCATTGTTTTTCTCGTATATGAACCCCCCAAGAAGTGCTACGTGTACAAGAAGGACGGTTGGCACTGAGTGCATACCACGTAGCGGGAGAATACACAACATATCAAAGATGGCTGAATGTATTTTTAAGTACTGTACACACCATCAGAGAATGAAGGTTTGGAACACATTTGGAGACAAATTTGATCTCCTTCTCTGCTGTACTGTTCATCCTCCAGCTCCTTAACAGTTTTGCTTCTAGCTTGTAGACAATTTTTCCATGAGTCCCTCTGAAGAATGAAGGCATGCTTCTGTGTAGGGAAACAGCAGACTTTAAGTTATGCAATGTCAAGTGAAATAACATCATGTTTCCAACGCATGTACACATTCAGCAGTCAAGTTATGAAGTACACCTTACTTGTGATGGTTTGAACCCCTTTTGTTTTCAGAACTGCCTCAGTTCTTTGTGGCACAGATTCAACAACATGCTGGGATTATTCCTTGGAGATTTTGGTCCATTATGCTATAGTGAACTCATAATGTTCAAGAAACCAGGTTGAGACGATATGAGCTTTGTGACATGGTATCTCACAAAGCTGGAAACAGCAATGTGGTTATAAACGGATGGATATGGCCAGCCACAATACTCAAGTAGCCTCTAATGATTGTCAGCTCAAGCTAAGGGTTCCAAAGTGTGCCAAGAAAATATCCCTCAAGCCATTACACCAGCAGCAGCAGCATGAAATGTTGCTAAAGAAGGATGAATTCTCAGTTGATAGGTGTGGTTTCTGCTGCTGTAGCCCATCTACTTCAAAGTTCAACGTGCTGTACATTCAGATATTCTACTTATACGCTTGTTGTAATGAGTGATTTTTGAGTTACTTTTCATATCAGCTCAAAGCAGCCTTTTCATTCTCTTCTGACTTGACATGAGCAATTTTCACTTAGACAACAGCTGCTAACTGGATATTTACGCTGTAAACCCTAGAGATGTTGTGTAAGAAAAACTCAGTAGATACTGAAAAAATACTCTGGGACAAACAAAGATGCCACATTTAAATTCACTTAACTCATCTTTCTTCGCCATTCTGACACTAAGTTCAAACTTCAACACATCGTCTTAACCATATCTACATGCCTAAATGCCCTGAGTTGCTGCTATTTTATTGATCCACTTTTTGTGTTTGTTCGAATCACTGTTAAAGTGTAAATTCAAACCATTGTTTTGGTCAGCTGACTAACTGTACTTACCCTGGTGGTATTTGGAAACTGAATCTGTAGACATGAATCCCTTGGGGCAAAACCGTTTCTGAAAATGAAGGAAAATGAAGTATTGTAAAATTTTCAAATACAGGTACATAACGATTACTATTCAATACTTTTCTACTGCACTTTAGTATTACAAGTTTTGTCCTCTACATTCCTGTGACTCCTGTAATTTACTTAGACACTTTGCAGTCTGCTTTAACCACGAATAAAGAGACAAAAAAAGGAGAAATTAGATGCTTTTTGTAGCTGCTGATTGTAAATAAAGATTCTATATTGGGCTTCTAATACAGTCTATGACTCCAGTTTGACCAACTAACATGCTTAAACGCTCATGTTTCTGTATCGAAATTATATTTCAAAATGTTAAATATACACAAAATTATGTAAAATAAAAACAAGCAAAAAAAACAGATGAATGTTTAAGTGTTAAGTTGATAGTAGGTTTGTCCCCAAAGTACAAAAGAAAGGTATGCTTAAGAACAGGTGTCCTGTTTCTCTGTGTGTGTGTGTGTGTGTGTGTGTGTGTGTGTGTGTGTGTGTGTGTGTGTGTGTGTGTGTGTGTGTGAGATTTTTTTTTAAACGTGTAATATATTGATAAATAGACTGTAGTTAACAGGATTTATATAGAAAATAAGGAAAGCACAGATTTTTTACATGTGCATTATTGTACTTACTGTTTTTTCTAAAGTATAATCAACCCATTTCTTTTGAGTCACTTGAACTTTCTTCACAGAACACACATTATTATTATTACATTTATTAAATTATAAATTAGAACTTCAACACTAACAATTAAATATAAAAGTATTTAATATAACATGTTTTGTTTCCCATTCACGTGTATTCTGTTTGAGAAACGTGTCTTTGAAATGTTATATTTTTTTGCAAAGAAGAGAAAGAAAAAAAAATACATTCATCGCCAGGGGAAATTTCTCAAAATCCAGCAGTATCCAAGAACACACCAAATATACACCAAATATACTATGAATACTAATAAAGACTAATAAATGCCAATAAATACACAGTTAAAAGTTAACTATGTTAAAAATACATCTTGGCTGTTAACCCGAGGAAGGCGGCGGGTCCTGATGGTGTGCCAGGTCGAATATTGAGGGATTGTGCAGGACAGCTGGCTGGGATCTTCACCAGGATTTTCAACAAATCCCTCGCACAGGCGACTGTCCCACTCTGCCTGAAGTCCTCCACCATAGTCCCCTTGCCTAAGAAGCCCCACATCACCGGCCTGAATGACTACAGACCGGTGGCACTCACCCCAGTGGTAATGAAATGCTTTGAGAAGCTGGTCCGCAGACACATCACAGCAGCCCTGCCCCGCAGCCTGGATCCACACCAGTTTGCCTACAGAGCAAACCGATCCACGGAAGACGCTGTAGCCACAGCACTCCATGCTGCATTAACTCACCTGGAAGAGCATGGTAGCTATGTGCGGATGCTCTTCGTGGATTACTGCTCAGCTTTTAACACCATCCTTCCACACAAACTGGTGGCCAAGCTACAAGACCTGGGGCTTCCATACAGCACCTGCATGTGGATCAATAGCTTCCTCTCGGGCCGTAGACAGAGAGTCAGAGTTGGCCATCACACATCCTCAGCCCTGAGCTTCAGCACTGGCTCACCCCAGGGCTGTGTGCTCAGTCCACTGCTCTACTCTCTCTACACACACGACTGCACTCCTCGCCACCACAGCAACATCTTTGTGAAATTTGCAGATGACACCACAGTGGTGGGGCTCATTTCCAAGGGAGACGAGTCTACGTACAGAGACGAGGTGGAGCAGCTGACGTCATGGTGTAAGGCCAATAACCTCCTCCTCAACACTTCAAAAACCAAAGAACTCATAATAGACTTCAGAAGGAAAAAGGCAGAGATCCAACCACTATTCATAAATGGGGACTGTGTAGAAAGGGTGGCAAGCTTCCGCTTCCTGGGAGTCAATATAGAGGAGAACCTTTCCTGGAGTGTGAACACCTCCGAGCTGCTGAAAAAGGCCCAACAGAGACTGTACTTCCTGAGAATTCTCAGGAGGAATAACATCACACAGAGACTGCTGGTGTCCTTCTACAGAGCCACCATTGAGAGTGTTCTAATTTACTGCATTATGCATCTGGTACACTAGCTGCACAGGGGCTCAGAGGAAAGCACTCCAAGGGATCATTAACACCGCCCAAAAGATCACTGGCTGCCCTCTCCCCACACTGGAAGTTCTACACAACGCCCACTGTTTTAAAAAGGCCCAAAACATCATAAAAGACACCTCACATCCTGGCCACTCCCTGTTCGAACTGTTGCCCTCAGGCAGACGGTACAGGGCAATCAGAGCAAGGACTAATAGACTCAAACACAGCTGTTATCCAACTGCAATAACACATCTGAATACTACAAAAAAATGTCCATCACGCCACTCTTGTGTTAATCTATGCACGGTCTGAAGCATGTGTGTGGGAATGTATGTGAATGTTTTACTGTTATATCTTATTAGTATTTTAAGTATTCTATCTATTTTATTTATTGAATTTTATTGTTTTATTTATATTTTGATATTGCTAGGGATGATGCAATGATCGGGGACCATTCTTAATTTCGTTGTTCTCATGACAATGACAATAAAGTTTCTGATTCTGATTCTTTAATGTCAATGAGACTTTTTACCTCGATAAATAGTGTTAGGTTTTGTATTGTTGATTGTCATTTATGCTTAGAAATATCTACTTATATATGCTTAGAGTTTTATAATTAGTTGTAGATTGGTAGAGGTTTGATCCTTAATAGTCTGCAAACTTTGTGTGCATTACAGAGCACTCTGGGAGCATGGGAGAGGTCGTACCTTCTCTTATTGTTTTATGGTAGGTTTTAGTCTAAGTGCCTTTTGTTTAGATGAACTGTTGGACTTCCAGACCAGCAGGTTTAGGGAAGTCATTTATGGGGTCACACTCTGACCCCCCCCCCCACACACACACACACACACACACACACACACACACAGGCAAGGTACTCTTTGTGTGTATGTAGACGTCATATGTTAATGAACCTATGCATATTCATGTAACCTCAATAAAAGAGCAGTGTTATGGGGGAGCGGACGAGAGCAACTGGGGTCAAGCGAAGGAACGGCGTTTGTCCGGTTCTCTCCCGTGCACGAGAAACATGAAGAACTTTGCCTACTTCGTGTCTTGCTTGCTGTGTAATCAGCTTTGCTTGCGCGGGTTTCACGCGGACCTGAGCCGTGCGGTTAATCGCAGGCTTATAAATGGAAGAGATTCAAGTGTTAGAAGTTTTCAGAAAACACACCAGCCTTGAAGAGCGTGTGGAGGACGCCAGCCCACATCAGCAGCACTTAAGATATGCTCTGGTGAATGGCTTTCCCCTACCCCTTGCTGACACAAAATGTTTATTCTTTAGCTTGCCCTGTTCGACAACAGCCTGTGCTCCAGACCATAGATTTAATTGAGGTGGATAATTGTTAAAAGTAATCTGCATTAAGCTTAGGGTTGCTCAAATTCAGTACAATGACATATGAGATTAAGTAAAATGGGTAAATATTTAAACTAATGACATGCATAGAGGCACTTGACCTGTTTGGTAAAACTGTCATCCTAATATGAGCCATTGTTGAGATATAGAGCACGCCTGTGAAAACTAATATGCTGAACCCTGTATGAAACGGCTAAAACTACTTGATGGAGAAGCTGAATTGAATATGAAAGTGCAAGTCTTTGCCACTGTCTGGGGAAGTTTTCAGAAAACAATGTTAGATGTTAGGTTGTGGTCTCTTCTGAGCTGATGAGCAAGCTACACATTATCTGTCTGAGAACTCATAAAAGAGACGGAAACGAAAACTATGATAACTATGATAACTGGAGTGTGCAGCGTTTCCGTGAGCAGTTTTTCTGCATCTTGACTCATGTGTGTAGAGTGTTCATAGCATCAGCATCATGTTTTTGTTATTAGTTTTGTTGGGTTGAAAATAATTAAATAAACTTGTGATCATATTTATGGATCACCATGGCACATATCATCAGCCATGTGATTTATTTACGCAGATGAAAAAAGTGAGTGTGAATGTGTCTGACGTCACAGTGTTTTTGTGCGCTGTGTAAAAGTAATTGCCTAATTACTTTGCCAAAAATTGATAGCTCCTTCTACATTTGCAACACTAAAGATTAATTGAATACCTTTAATTCTTTGTTGTTGTTTCGTTGTCGGGTTTTTGTTTTGTTTTTTTGCAAATACCTTTACAATACATTGCAAAAACAAACATTTACAAGAAGACTGTAAAGTGTGTTACATACCGCTGGCGCTCTCTGGGATTAAAAATTCCTTTAGTTTGAAATATCTTGTGTGCGCAGAGTACGTATGAGTATGGTCACCGCTCTTCTGAGACCACCGGACGTTAGCGTCCCCTTTCGCCTTGATAAACAGGCTTTGAACTGAGGTTTCCTTGGATAAGGCCAGAGTTACAGTCCCTGTTATAGTGTCTCCCTCCGAAAAAGTCACGAATTCATTCACTGCGTCATATGCGACAGTAAAGCTTTCAACTGAAGGCATCGTAGCAAAGCGGTTCAGGCACAATAATATGAAAAAATAAAAGACTGTTACTACTTAACAAACGTTTCCACTACACGCTACTCCTTGGCCGAGACACTATGGCGTTTGTCGTAAACTGTGGTGAGCAGAAGACCACGCCCAGGAGGGTCGTTACTGCTGGAAGACCTCTACTGCCATCCGCTGTAGAACGGAGAGAGTGGTCACAGGAAGCTGGATTGTGAGGAAGATTCCCTGTTCCCTGTTTTTAAAGCGCATTAGTTTCATTCATAAATACAGGTCCGCTGACAGGGTACTCTAGCACACACGCACTTTCTCAGGAATCCTTCAACAACTGTCAGTAGCAATCAGTAGTGGTCATTAGGGTAGCCAGTAATGTTACTAATAAAACAGCAGCTTTTCACCACATTTAATTGAAAACAAATGATTTTCAATAAGTCTGAAAAGTTTCACAGTTCAACTTTTATTTCACCATCGTGTCCACAATTACTTTATAGTTACATGAGTGTTGCTTTGCATATCAATTTCAAGATTGTATGATTTTTTGCAAATTTTAATTAGGTTTTATTTCCGTGATATTAAAAAAAATGAAAACAAACTTAAAATGCAATCTTATTTTTTTAAAAGCTGTTTTCTAATACCATTTTCTCTATTGTCATTCTTTCCACCGGGCTCAGGGAAACCTTCATTTTCCTCTCTTTTTTCTGTCATCTTCTTTCTTGTCTTCTTGCTCACTACCTGCAACATAGACAGACCCTCTGCTAGAATGAAGCATACAGGTTTGATGTTAGCTTCTTAAACAGCGGACAGCCTAATACACAGCATAATAACTGTAAATAGTTTCATTGTCTTGATTTCTGTTTTGATAATTCTTAAAACATATTTGTGTCTATGACACTATAACACTATAATAATAGTACCTTGGCTGAGTACACCTAATAGCAGTATATTAAAATGCATTGCTTTAAACTAGGTTTATGGTCTGCTATAGCCATTCTCTGTAAGTGTTCTTTTAATGTTAATACAAATACAAAAGTTATACAGTAGTCTAATGGTCTCGTGGGCACTGAATAATTAAGTAATCACTGACTGTACACTGACTCAACATCGCTGACTGTTCATGTTAGTAAGCTGCCTGACAGTAATGAACACATGAATTGCCATAAAAAAATAACTACCAACAAACTAAAATTATTTATTTTTTTAAATTAAGGAACAGTGCCATTGTGATATTCTAAAAATAAATTTTATCAGCCTGGGTTCACTGCCTGCACTACGTTCACCAAAATGGCTTGCTGACCTCATGGCACACCAGCTAAAAACCACTGGTCTTTAATGGTACTTGCTGTTAGTGTTGCTAAGCTATCTATTGGAACTTCTATTGATACAAATGATTGCTTGGAATAACTTTTAGTTGCCACAACATGAGGTCATATCATTTGGAGATGGACCTACTGTTACTCCATTATCTACCTTTTTGTTGTTGTGCTAGAACATTTTAATAGATACAGTGTCACATATTACATTGACTCACTGTCATTAACAACTCCTCTTAGCTAATTCAATCTTAACCTGTTAGTTGTGTGGTGTTCACCACTTTCTTTCTCTTTGAAAGACATTTGTTAATATCTGACTTCCCTCAGTTTGCTTTCTTTCTGTCTCCTTGCTTTCTCTTCTTTATTGTAATACCCTGAAATAGCTTTAATGGGGAAAGACACAACTCACAGTGCACATGAGCAGTCAAGTGGATGGAATAAATTAGCTGTGATGCGAAGTCCAAGTATGTGGTGGACTAATCCACTGTCATGAAAGAGCCTCCAGTATTTTTTAGAATCAAACTTAAATCACCCAACCAATGCTTCAGACAATTTAATTTAGACTTTAATTACTTTAAAAAGTTGTAAACTAGAACAAATGTTTAATTCCAGGCTTGACAGGGCCTCACCCACCATTAGGGACCTGGGTGGTCAGCAGAGATAAATGGGGATGATTGCGTCAGAAAAGGCATGCAATGTAAAATCTTAGCCAAATGAAACATGTAGCTCATAAAGGATGAGATTTCCATACCAAATTGGTTGGGGTTAACAACCACCTCTGGTGCTGTTTTCCAACAGGGTGTTATTAGAAACTGTGTTGGCCAAAGACAAAGGAAGAGGTGATTGAGAAAATATGTGAGGGAGAAAGAGAAAAGGGAGTAGAGGTAATCTTGGAAGACCATGTGAATAGTGTTGTCGGTGTGAAGTGTTGATCATAAGTTTGATGTTGGAAATCGAAGGCATGATGTTGAATGTTGTCAGTGTGCATTCCCTAGGTATTGTATGGAAATGGCTGTGGTAAATTCATGCTTTAAGAAGAAGGAGAAACATAGGGTGATGTGTAAGAGTAGAGGAAGATGCATAGAGGTGGACTATATCTTATCCAGAAGATGCAATCCGAAATAGATAAGAGGCTGCAAGTTTGTGTCAGGGGACAATGTAGCTAGGCAGCATCAGATGGTATTCTGGTATATCTGGTGGACAGAGGAAATAGAGCAAGAATACTTCAGAATCTAAATCAGAATATTTTATTAATCCCAAGGGAAATTAAAGGAAGGAAATGCTCAGTGTGTTTGTAGATCTAGAGAAAACATACAACTACTGCATTAGAAAGTCAGACATGGCAGAAAGGAATATGAGGGTGGTACAGGACATGTATGAGGACAGCAGGAAAGTGGTGAGGTGTGCAGTAGGTGTGACCAATGGGTTCAGGATGTGGGGTGGGATTACATCATGCTTCTGCTCTAAACCCCTTTTTGTTTGCAATGGTGATGGACAGGTTAACAGATTAGGTTAGCCTTATCTTTACAGAAGAGATTGTGATCAGCAGTGAGAATAAGGAGCAGGCGGAAGAGAACCTGGAGGGGTGGAGGTATGCTCTGGGGAGAAGCCAAATGAAAGTCAGTAGAAGCCAAAATACATGTGTGTGAATGAGAGTGAGATGGGTGTAACAGTAAAGCTGCAAGGAGCAGAGGTAGTGAAGGCAGGTGAGTTTAAATACCTTTAAATAAGCAAAAGAACAAGAGAATGGAGGCAGGGTTTAGTGGGTGGAGACTATTCTCGCTAGTGATTTGCAAAATAAGAATAGCACAAAACAATAGGGAAGATTTACAAATTGGTAGCAAGACCTGCCATAATATGTGTTTTGGAGACGGTAGTACTCACAGAAAAACAGGAGGCCAAGGCAGAGTTGGCAGAATTGAAAATATTAAGATTTTCATTGGGAGTGACCACGAAAGACAAGATTACAAATGAGTTAATCAGAGAGACAGTTCAGGTTGAGCATTTTGATTCAAAGTTAGAGAGGCGTCACTGGTAGGGCATGGACATGTGGAGGGGAGGAACAGTGGTTATACTGGTCAAGAAAAGTTGAATATGGAGCTGCCGGGCAGAAGACCATGGGGAAGATTCACAGATGTTTTAACGGAGGATATGTAGAAGGCTGACGTAACAGAGAAGGATGCTAGGAAGAGTATGTGACAGGGGGAGATGATCTGCTGTGACAACCCCTAAAGGGAGCAGCAGAAAAAGAATAAGAACCACATCATTTATCATTTATATCATATAAATGATATCATCAAGAAAGTTTTTTTTTTTTTTTGGTGGGTGGGGGGAGGGGGAGACGACTGTTCCTTAGTGCAATTTGTGTAGTCACTATACCCATTCTCACTGCAAAATCTGCATTATATAAATGATATAAGTCCCAAATTGATATTTGTTATATTCTTGTACACTGAGTAAATTGCCTTCATATATAACTGTAATAGTAACCACGTTTTATGTTATCCCCAGGGACAGCAAAATAGGCTATATACTCAGTGACTCAAGGTAAATTCAAGCATCCAAATTTCTGCACTTACCCTTTTCACACAGCCACTTTCTATAAAGGTTATATCTACAATGCAAGCAGCCTGTTCCTTAATTCCCTAAATGCTAACAAATTACATTAATAGCAAAAAAAAAAAAAAAAAGCAATATATTCAGCATAAAAAAATAGGTTTTTACAGAGTTTTACAGAATTATTGTATATCGTATATGGCATAAATGACAGACAAATGCTTCTGGAGAAAAAGTGAACTGTTTTAACCCTAATTTACAAATTAATTTGGAAATGTGAAGTAAAATAATAATATTAATAAAAAAAAAAAATCAAATCTGATGTAAAAAAAACAAACAAAACAAAAACTAAACTAAACTGGTCAGATTACGATTAATCGGACTAACAATGGACATGCTCAGAACCTCTCTTGGAATGTGGGATGATGGGAATCTGAGTCACCAAAATGCTAAGAAGGGAAACATCGAACTGGAACTTAAAAAAACAAAACAAAAACAACTAGGTAAGTGCGTTCTTTCAACGTAGCATATTGACATTCCCTGCTGAACACAGAAATGTCAAGTTTATGTTGGTTAAAGCTAAATGGTTCACTTAATGTCAACTATAGCTAGCAGTAGCACATTACTGTGGCAATGAAGCTAAGACGTTAGCACTGTTTATCTTGTGACAGGCAGAACAATATATATTGAATGTAGCAATAGAAGTACTTTCTCAGCTACAGCTTGACGCTAGATAAATAAAGGTTACTGATGCTCATGTGAACCTTTCTCTTTGCCAGGATGGAGACAAGCTAGCTCATCCTCTGACGCTGGCATACATTCTGACAACTGGTTATATTGTGTTTACTTAACCCAACTCATATCATACTCCTAACTCATAATAATTCCACTGAAACAAACAAAGCAAAAAAACTGAAAAACAAACAAGCAGACTAAACTTTCCGCAGGTTGAAGTTGGACAAATTTTAGAAAAGCACAACAAAAATCTGTTATTATAAACAAAACAGGAGCATCATTATTGCAAAAACAAGTGTGTCAGAGTATTCTTTTTATGTCACTTTCCTGACAGAAGAGAATAGAAGGCAAACGTCTGATGCACATCCTAGTACAAAGTCTACCTAATATGGATTGTGCTCATTGTGCTTAATATTTCCAGTAATGTGCCAGTGTGTCCACTTGTGTGCGAGGAAAACTGTGAAGTCTGGCCTGATTATCACCAAATTATTTATATTTAGATAAATATTTATTATCTTCAACTTATGTTTAGACTTTCGTATCTCTTTGGCACCTTTTGTTTTTCTTTTTAAACAAGCGTCTGTTGAAAAATCTATGGCTGTGCTTTCTTGTGTCTCAGGAACTTCCAGACCACTTCAGAGTGATTGTAGCACAGCCCTTTGTTTAGCTTATTATTTTGTTGAACAGAGTCATAGTAACTAATTATGCAATGGTTAATATTAACTGTTAGCCATGTTTAGCTAGTTTTCACTGAGAAAATCATGTTATGTGTTATCTCCCCAGTTCATTAATTAACATAGAATCTGTCTGTCCTGGTCAGAGAGTGTTTTCCCTTGGTTGACTGACTGAATGTAGGCTGGACCACCTACAGTAACTCTAATCCTTCTCACAGTTACTGTCCATAAATGGATGACTAGACACGCTTTCTCTTTGCCCACATAATCTTCAACCAGCTGACTAGACCTGGGATGGCTGCTATATGGATGTAAAACTTTACTGTTAACACTGTTGCCTTCATTGTCTCTATAACTGTTCTGTCAGTATCTAACTCTCATGGTGATCCTGATTTGACACACTGGTACTCTTTTTTTTTAAGCTGAGCTGTTCACATGCTGTTGCATTAGGGCTACGTCTTCTAGTGTGACTTATTGGTATTAATTTCTTCTAATAGGCATTATCCAAAGTTCAGAAATGTTAAATAACCTCTACTTGTGTTGTCAGTCTAGTTAGCAGGCTAAATCTCATGTTGACGCATATAAGAGAAACACCTGATAATGTTGGTTTCACGTTTTAAGCACAGCTGATGGTTATTCTGTGGTTGATGAAGATTTAAAAAAAAAATGAGTAAAAACATTCAGATATTGAGTTAGGAGTGAGGTCCTAAATTCAGGAAGGAAACCAGAGCACAAGCAAAAGAGAAATTAAGACTCTCGACAACCGTTAGGAGAAGACAGAGAAAGAAAGTAAAAGTTAACACAGGATACAAACACTAACCTTCAGAGTAAAACAGGAAGTAGCCAAAAGGCAGATACTAGAAATGGAGACAAGGATACTCAGGTAGGCCAATATAAATTATTTATACATGCTGTATCTGAGAGTTATTTAGAAAAGGGAAACCTTTTAAGACTCCCCAGTGATGTATTTCACAAACTCTGTGTGGTATGAAGACATGATTTCACACTGCTGTCTGTGGGGTTTGTACTGTGCTTCAGGTAGTTAGAAATGTTATTTAGTAATATTGAAATTACCACCAAAAGTCCCTTACTTCGATTACTCTCAGTTGGGTGATACAGTGCAAACAGAAAATGTCATGGAGACTGTTACCCTGGCAATATTGTCAAAACAGTGAAGGAAGGAGGGGTAAATGAAGTCAGAGCAACCAGACAATCACAACAATGTGAGAAATGCTAGAGACCACCAAAAGAAAAAGAATAGTTGAAAAGGAGGAGTGATAAATGAAGATGGAAAAAATGAAAAGCTCTTTAAAAGTGCCACAGGTTAGTTCCTAGTTGCTGAGTGCTGCTACACCTTTTTTTCTCTCCATTTGTGTTTGGTGTTGCTGGGCATGTCGTTACCAACCAAATTACGTGTTACTGCCAGCATTTCTACTTTTACTGTTTCATAATATACAGCATTTTGATTGCAGCAACATGGAATCCAACTCTTGTTTTTTGGTTAATAAACAAAATTAACCTTAGAACGGAACCTATTTTACAGCTCTCCAAAATTTAGAAGAGACTATGTATGTGAACCTGTGTGAATTACTTATTTATATTAAAAGTAAAACTTAAGACAGAAACCCTTTTATATGACATTGGCTTGAAGTCCAGGAGTGTTCATTCAGATAACTAAGATTGACCTTTGAAACATACAAAAGGGCAGGCCCTGCATGAAAAACCAAAGCCAAGTAAGTTCTACATCATGAAAAATGGAAGGAATGAGGACATGTTTAATAAATGCTCACTGTGATTTAGCAGAATGTATATCTCTGTGCCATTGTGATTTCTAGATTTCTGTGTATGGATTAGGATGTTAGATTTATCTTAATTGTAAAGTCCTGCAATATTTATAATACAATCTCCATCAAAATACCACTTTTAGTCTTTTAGTAATAGGATATATTAATGTGAGCATGCAAAAGAGCCAGTTTCAAAGTGCTTTTGCTTCAGAATAATGTGATACCTCTCTGATTAGCGGATATGAATGTAGCAAATCAAGACAGGAAACATATGAGTGTGGCAGAAAGTGTGGCAGAAATATTAAAGTAATTAAAAGTGAAAAAAGTGAGCAAATTATATCCTGCTTAGGGCCCTCATTAAGCTAAAGACAGCCCCGAATGCTTTGACAGTCATCTACGAGAGAGAGATGAAACTAGTTGTCAGGCAGTGCTGATAAAAATGGTGTATTATGGACCGCACAGGACCATCTGTAGCATAATGGCAGATGCTGCTTCCTAGCTCACAAAGACCTCATTACTGCTTGTTTTGTGAAGTTTCATTGAAATTTTGCAAGAAAGAACTTCTATTAAGCAGTTGATATGAATTTTAAAATGTTGTCTTTAGGTGCACCCTGGGTAAAAATAATCGCTGGTATAAAAGACTCGTTCTTTTGGAATTGATATATTAATCGCAAAGACTTAAATCACATCCCACAGTAGAAGCTCATTAATCTTTGCCATGTCCTCCTAGTTGGATAGGTTGTATCCCTGCATTGGGAGAAAGGGTGCCTTGGTCAAGTCCAGTCTTTATTAAGATTAATGAACAGCTTGACATTTTTAGTCCTCTGTCTGAATCGATAATTTTAATACTCATGAGAGCCAATGGGGATCTAAGCTTGTGGAACACACATTGTGGCCACAGGGCGCATGTTAAATGTCCAAGTGGTAATCAATGCAAAGAAATTAGCTATTGATCTCTTATAGTTTTGTAATAGGTTATCTATTGGTTTGCTCTTTCGAAAAATTCCAATATCAGTCGGATGGAATTGTGCTGTTAATATTGCTGTGGGGAGTTTGTATGTATGTGTATGCGTACACATACACCCACCTTCCATTTGTGTTTTCGTGTGTGTGCAGGGTCACATTCTAATTAGCACAGAGGGCAGACTGTAAACAAACATGTTTAGGAGCATATTGGTGATCCACAGTTCATTACAAATAAGGCTGAGAACTTCTGATTAGTTTTATGCAAGCGCAATGCTGACTAGAAGACCAGTGCTTACAAACAGCTATTAAAATATTTCCTCTTTCATACACACTATTAGTGATGGATCATATATATATATGTGTGTGTGTGTGTGTGTGTGTGTGTGTGTAAGTGCTGAAAAGCTGCTAGAAACAGACTTGTTAAGGTCAGAATCCCTATTGTAGTTCTGACTAGAGTTCTGAGGCTAGATAAATCTGATATCATGGATAAGACTGAGTATATCTGGTGAGCTTACTTTAAGTTACTGCTATCCAACTAACCTTTGCACTCACCCAACGTGTGTTACCCTGCCAGCTGACTAACAAGCCAGGGTCCTATTGTGGGAGTCCTATCCGACTACCCCCCCCAAAGGACAGTCTTCTTCAGGGGCAGGGTGAATGACATCTCCATTGTTGTCTTGGATTTCAGCTGGTGTTTGCAGTGCTTTATTCTGTTTGTGTTGGAGGGTCACACTAACTAGAGCCTGTAACAAATGGAAAACTGGTTTATGAGCCACTATGTCAAACCCACCAAGGATAACAGTATTTTAAATTGTTTACTTATGTGTACACCTCATTTTCTCATTTTAACCTACATGCAACAGAAACAAAATGTGTCAGGAATACTGGTAAAGTCATAAATGGAAAAAAAGTACCAAGCTGACTTGTTTAAGTTTTGTTGGTCTGTTTCCCAGGACATGCAGTGTGAGGTGGACATGGATCTTCTTTGCTGGGGAAGTGGGGAGCTTGGACAAACTGGGCACGGCAGGCCAGAGGTCATTCCTCCAGAGGAGGCACTTCTGAAAGAGTTTGCAACATCTGGGCTGGGCAGTGTAAAGCTGCTTGCATGTGGATCCAGTCACTCTGTTGTGGTTACAGGTAGCGTTCCCAGTCCACTTGTATAATAAATAAAATCCAGGAAGCCTTGCTAGATATTGAGTGGTGCAAGTGCAACAATGGGTAAAGGATAAATAATAAAAATAATATTTTTTCTTAAATATAGTTTACCTTTTTTGTCGGTGTGTTCGAAGAATAAATTTACAATGTTGTTTGGTTCTTTTGTTTGATGTTTGCACCAATCTCTAGCAACACCAGCTGGACTTTATTTCTTCCTCCATCTTTGTGTGTGTGCATATTGTTTGTTTGTGTTTGGTAAAAAATTATTTGCGCTGCTATTCTTATCTCATATTATTCTTAATTAGTTTACAAATGCCAAAATTGATTTTGTTATATGTTAATAATGCAATTAGCAGAACAAACCAAAAGGCACTCTGAACCTCAAGGACCCAGTGCAGCAGATGATGCATGCAGGAATATAAAGGTATTGCAGCTACTGTTCTTTAAAAAAGAAAAAGGTGCATACTCTCATTTACACCATTTTTTACTTTAAAAAAAGAACGCATAATCAGACAACTGGTTAACTTGGACAGCTCATTAATTTTTGCTGCTGTTACTGATATTTACCATGTTTAAGTCTGCAGCGCATCTTTGAATTTTTGATATACTGTTTTCCTCTGGCATGTATTTAGAAGTTTCAAAAGTATAAAAGCCAGATTACTTTGTCTTAAAGCTTCAGGTATCCACTGAGACTTTGGAATGTTTACAGAACAATGAGCAATGACAAACAAAGGCCACAGTTTAGTCAAAGCATGAATAAGCAAGCAAACTCATTGAAATAGTAGCAACAATTATCCAGAGTCTGGCATGTGAAGGACATGTTTTTAAGGACATCTAATAATAGTTTTACCTGATGGTACAGTATGGATGGGTTACAAGCATGTATAATGCCATAATTGTAGAGTTTACATACTATATGAAGTGTCTTTTCTTTCTTGCCCATGAGGGAATACTGGCCTACTTATTCGCCAATTTGATAGAAAACCTGATGACAGGAAGAGAGTAGGCTCCTTTAGTACATTAGCTGGCAGTGGTCATAAATCAGTAGCCTAGATAAGTCTTATAGATCACCCCAACACAGGGATCTTTTGCCTCTGCCGTCATTACAGGGAAAAAGGTGACATTTTTGATTGATTAAAATGGTGCAGGCTAGCTTAGGCTAAATCATGTTAAGTGATGCGACATTGCAGTTTCACATATCATATTTCTGTCAAGACAATGATGGTGGAAGGCATTGTCAAGGCATGATATCTGACAACAGGAGACATCTGGAGGGACCGGAGGAGATTTATGGGAAGGTTTTAGTGGTCTGAGGGAGATGAGAGAGAGTAAAAAGTGGTCCTTTTTTGTGCATTGTCACTTCCAGAGTGACTGTAAATTTTACTCTAGTGCTGTTGGGAATTGGGGACATTTACACATCCTGACAAATTGCTTGCTGTAAAAGTATTTATTGGTCATGTCTTCCCTTTATTCTTGGCCAACTCACAAACACATACCCTCCTCACAGACACAGAAATATTTATCCAAAGCAAATTTATGTGACACGCGTTTATGCGTCGTACCTGGCTATAACCGGATATTTGTCATAATGGTGTCGTGTTAATGTTTTGATAGAGGAGGTCTTGAGTAGGTCGTAATGGTTTTATATTGGCCAGATTGTCCCAAATCAATGGCCATTTGGCCCAGTCAGCCCAAAGAAAGGCTTGTTTATGGAAAATTAGTTTGCAAGAGAAATCCATAAGACGTGAAGAAAGCTGGAGAACAACTTTGCTTGTGTAACCTGACACACATACACACTCTCGAGCGTACACATGCACACTCTATCTCACAAAGATGAACTGTTCACTGATTTAAGGTCGCACTACAGTCACTATGACAGTCAGTGAACAGCTATAAACAAAACTGACCTTAAGGGCTGTTGCCATGTTAAACTTGTACCATATGTTCATCATGTTTGGGGGCGTGTGATTTGTGTTCTGATTGCAAGTGTGAAAATAAAATATTTTTAATGAAAGAGTTTGGAATGATAGAAATTTGGCCAGCGTGAAAAACATCTTTATTTTCATTCATTTCCAATTATTTTTATTTTTTATTAGTCCTTTATTTATCCAGGTAAAAAATCTCATTGAGATTAAAAATCTCATTTCCAAGAGAGACCTGGAATCATGGCAACAAAAGTCACATACCACATAGATATATAACATTTAAAACAAATACAAATTTGTATTTGTAAACAGTAAATGGCTATTTACAGTGTACTGAACTCAATGAGAGTGGAATTTATCTTCATGACAGTGAAATTATCAGATTCTTAGACAAACTTAGTCTGCTCTTTTGACTTTGTTGTTCCGTTTCAAACATTACTTCACATTATAAATTGTTGCCACTAGGTGGCACTGTGAGACTGCCAATTAGAAACTATAGCAGAAGAAGGTAGGTGGGGGCAGGTGGGGAAAAAGAGGCTTACTTACCTCACACTCAGACAGAGCTATAATTTACTAATAGTGTGGAAGCCGCCATTGCTGTTATCTTTTAATAGATTTGTACGGGGGAAAGCAGGTGCCTGTTGTTAATGCGTCCAATTGCCCGAGTTGCCTACAGAATTTAGGGCATCCATCACTGTCGTCGGCGGTGACACCCTGTCGTTCTACTTCATGCGGCGGGCCGGCCAGGCTGGGTTGGTAACAGATGAGGCTTCTCTCTCCTCTAGACGCCCACAGTCACACAGAGACAACCGCCATACGCGCTTTCACATGCATACACACACAAAACCACACGGCTATACCACTTTCTTAGAGGACAAACTAAACTCATACCTTTTAGAGTAGGAAGTGTATATTTCTATAGTTTATATACATTTCAATATTCAAAATTACATACATAAGAAATTATGCTATAAATCATTAACAAATATAAAAATCTAGAATAGAACCAGTTAACACACTTTGAAAACTATTTTGTCTTGCTTCAGTCAGCAAATGCTTTCCTTTTGCTTATTTGGACTTCCAGTTATTATAGATCCCTTCTACAGTAAGTTAAGGGGTCCTAGGTCACAAATCTCTACTCTACTGAGCTTCATAAAGCCGTATATGTCACAATGGACAAAAACGCTTTCTGCAACTCTGCAAAAGTTATGCAGGAATATTGAAAATACATAAATGGCACACTGCCCCTTAACTTGTCTTGCAGACAGGCTGCTGCTAAAAGAAGAATGATCAGAAGAGTAGCAACACAAAGGTATGCCTTCTAAAACCAGACGATAACCAACTCCCATCAAACTTTTACATCAAACATTTTCAGCATATTATATTTGCAAAGTGTATTTGCCAAAGCTAAAGCTAGATGTTTGTACTGTACAAGTGCAAACAAGATACAATTTCTTTGTAAATACAACTTACCCTCATCAGGTTCTGTGACAGCTTGATGATCCTTAATATCATTGAAATTGGTTTAGGTTACTCAGGTGAAAAAGAAAGATGGCTACTGTTACTGACTAACGCCACCACCAGCACTATATCTGTATATAGCACTGGGCAATGTTTAAGAGCCACTGAACAGCGTTATCAAAATATGTTAATATCGAGATCATATATTTAAAAGAAGAATAAGGTGTACAGTTCAAAAGAAATCGTGCGTATTGTGCTTGGTTCGTTCCAACCAGGACTAGAGAAAAAGCTATTCAGTGCAGAATTTTGAAGATGTAGCTGGTAAGATATACTTAAAAGAATAAAACTTTGCTTTGTGTAAGAGCATCCTGTCTGTCCACCTGGACACAGGTATATATATACTGTAGTTTTTGTTGCTGAGTTCAAGCATCCAGGGATTTGCCCGTGGCTACAGGATGTCAGTTCAGTTCCTCATATGGTTTTTATATAAAATTACTCCTTATTCTATTAAAATCTGATGTGTGGCTGCTATATTTGCTATGTGACACTACCTGTATTTGACACAGAATTTAAGACTACAGCTTGGGGTCAACACAGCTGCAGGGGACCGAACTACAGAACATTTGTCACAGTGGCAGTTTACTGAAAGAATTTAGCACAATTATGTACTCTTTTGATCCGTGTTATTGAATAGTCTCTTTGCAGATTGCTATGCTTTCTTTTAATGGTGAATTGATTGACTTTTTCATTTTTATAAACATCTCATCTCTGATTATTTAAAACATAATTGTAATTGCAGGTTGAATTCTTATCCTACAGTTGAATGTTAGCTATCTAGCAAACATGTTAATACGTAAAAATAGCCATCTCACTTAAAAAAACCCCAATGAATTCAAACAGATTGCAATGTACAATGTGGTAAAATTACAAACTACAGTAAAGATTATTGGTTGTTTAAGTTGTGTGAGCTTTAAGTTTATGGTTAACTATATTTTTTATTTTATTAACAAGATTGGCTCCTTATTGCAGTTCGCAGTGCTCTTTTTTTGGGGGGGGGGGTGTTGGCACACACTCCATATTTGTATTTATTAAATAAATATGGGGAAAGCATGCACTGGTATCTTTTTAAAATTGAAATTTCTTTGTTAAACAAATGCTGAAATGCTGTGTTAGAGAAAGGAAATACCAGTAAAAAAAATCTTTGTAAACTTTGGCCCTACGTTGCTTTGAATTCCTGACCCTCTAGCTCCACCCCTGAGCTTAGCCAGGGGCACCTCTTTGCTTTCAGGTTTGCCCTCCGCCCTCAAGAACACTCTGCGCAGCTGTATTTCTTTGGACCCAGGCTGAGAGTTGGAGGGTATACAGAGGTGCCTGCTAATACCTTGTTAGGGCTGTTGCAGTTGCTGGGTCTCAGTGAGGTCACTGTCAGTACTGTTTTAGTTCGAGGCCCTTGATCTGCTGCACGTTGGATGAAGCCAAAGACTCATGTGCTGGCCGACTGTGACCTATAGTATTCTGCTGGAGGCCTTGCACTTGTGACTACATTGAATTGTTAGAAGCTGGATAACTTAAGTCAGAAATGGTTACTTTGAAGGAGTTTTAAGCAAATACTAAAGACTATTTTAATGTAACATGTTTTAAAATCTTTTGTTGTTTGGTTTGGATGCTTGTGTCAGAAGTTTGGCAGAAAGTCTTTACGGTATCCTGGGATGGTCAGATGCAAGACTGGGCAAGGTATTTAGGTTCCTCTTTTTCTTTGTTTCTTTTGTTAGTGTTCTTTTCAGGTTCTTTCCATATGAGTTATGAACCTTGGTGTCAGGTGTTAAAAAACATATGAGAGTTGTGACCCAGCTTCCTTACCCTTTTTTCCTCTCTGACATCTCTCAACATAAAACAGAACTCTTGTTCTCGCCATAATTGTAACCATCGTTACGTTTGCACAGTCCCTCCACCCGAGTATTTCCTCCTGCAAACTGTTGATGAACATTGAAGCAATTTTATATTTCTCAGATGGTCTCTTCATTTTCCAACATTGATTAACTTTTAAAAAAAAAGTGTAATGTGATGACATCATGCATATGACAGTGATAAAGAACACAGACTGAAATTTTAAAGTGCGTAATAAACAATTTTCTTTAAAAGCAAGATTGATAAAGCCTCTGTTCTTAGAGCCATCACAAAAAAACAAGACAAAAACCAAATCTCTGTCTAGTTTGGTGACATCCATTAAAACTAAGTACAGCAGACATAGTTTTCTTTGAATTACTTGGCCCTGAAATCCAATAATTATTAGCATTCAAGGCAACTTTATTTCTGTATACTCAGTGGGATACAAAAATTGTGAGCAAGAGAGATATAGACAGACTGGGACAAATGACAAAGACAGTGGCTGGAAAAAACCCCACACACATGACCCGTCTTTTGTGCCTTAAGCATAGCTTTCTTCTGGAAATGTATAATTCACTTGGACTGTCCGGAAACTGTGTTGTTAATTTGGAGACCTATTTTCTCATTTCCTCTTTCTTCCCATCTTTCTGTCTTTCCCATCTGTGCCTGTAGGCAAATGCACCTTTACCTATGTATTTTATTGTCTTGTTTAATGTTTGTCAAAGAGTGCAATACTGAGAGTAATTCTAGGAAAGTATTGGCCATCCCCTGCATGACAACTCCAATATGTCTGGCCTGGACCGAACACTGAGGGGAGCTTTGATAATAATTTGCCATTTAGCTGTTTTGATGTTTTTCTATGATTTCCCAGTTGGCAAAGGTGGATGAGCAGAAAATGGAAGAACAGGAAAAAATAACCCTGTCCTTGCTTCTCATCCTCTGTGTCACTTACTGTTCTTTCTCTCTATCTTTCTAACTCTCTCTCTCCAGTGATTTCCTGTGCTAATTTAGTTGAAAAGGTTTAGCATTTAGTTTTGCACTCAGTTGCTTTTAAGGTTAATCATAGGACAGAACTGTTTATATTGCTGTAATATGGGCTTAACTCTCTCTTAGCGAAGCACGGAGCACTTGAAATGTATAGTGGACTGTCTCACTGCCTTAGACTGTCTTTTTCTTGCTCGTCTGCATCGTTCAAAAAACAAATGTTAATGCAGAACAAAAGACAATAGATGGAGAAAAGTCTTGCCAATTAGCAGCTAATGAGACAAGCTTGTGAGGATATCCAAATCCTCAACGTGTTAACGTTTACAACCCCTCCTCCATCTCTCAAATCCTACAACCTATGCCTCCCCCATCTGCCCTTGCACCTAGCCTTCTTTTGTAAGGCGGTTAGGGCACCTCTGAGGCCCTTTGTGTGATTATTCACACATGGCTGTGGCCCTTGTGCTGTGAGCACAGAATAGGAGAGCAAAAAAAAGAGAAATGCCTCATATATGGATAATGTAAAAATATCCAACTGACACATGGTCAGTGTTTTTTTTTCTCATATTTAATTTTTTTTAATTAACTTGTCGTTTCCCGTCGAACACACTCCCACGCCAACACATCACCGCCTCATCGTCTGGAGATAGATGCATACTGTAGACCCAGTGAGGCACTCAGTCCCCCACCATGCGTTCTCAATTTTACTTAATATAGTAAAGCCAGGAATTGGGTGGGTGGGTTGTGGTTGGGACGATGGTAAGGGAAACACATTTGATAAGTAAAAAAAATAATATGCCAAGAGAAAAACCAGCCATCCCAGTTGCCTTTGACACGCTTTTTAACAGAGATGTCTGTGTTGGAAGTGAGAATAAAATCTGCTTTTGTAATAGAGATCTTTGGACAGCCTTGAATGATTTGCCACTACTCTTTTCCGGGCTCATTTTCTCCATAGTGTGTATTGGGAGTGTGCTTGGATTCTCGGTGGAGGAAATCAAATGTGAGTTGGCCTGGAAGTGTTGCAGTAAACAGTGAGAAAAGCAAACACAGGCCAGATCAGGGAATATCGTGCAATGTAATATTTGGACTAAAAAACAGAAATGTGTAATGGAACAGCACAAATTTGACTCTCCAAAGGGACTTCTAATTGATTCTGTGCTTCATTACTGGTTTTCTCAGGGAGAAATGGACATCTTACTTATGTATGAAAACAGAGCAACAGACATTTAAATGGATGCCACGGTGATTATTGCGATGCAGTTCTCACAGCATTTGGCAGCAGATGATTGCTTTATTGCTTTAGTTTTTCTTAAATTCTATTATTTTTCCATGAAGGTAGCAGAGAGTAACTGTTTGAATGCAACCTTAACCTTGACTGGAACAATTAAATGAAAGAGAGAATTGAAAGAAAGTGGTTTGGGAACACAAAATAATCCAGGGATCCACTTGATATGTTATTTGTCAGGGGCAGTACATTTGTGCATGTTAACTAACTGTGCCACTGGACTTGGCCTGCTCGTAATAGGGTTCCAGCGCAAACATTTTCTCTCAGGGATTTCTATTATTAATTCTGTCTGAACACATCCATAAATGAATAATGAAATAAATAATGAAAACGTTATTACTTTTGGCAGCTGGGTCATTTCTCGTTTCCTGCTTTTTCCTCTGCTTGTTTCCTACTAATTAACTTTCCAAGGAGTTGTCCTCGTTTTCACAAAATACATTTCATCAGTTTGGTAGCCCTCAGAAAGTGGGGGTACACAGTTTTGAGTCAAAGACAACAACCGGGACAATATGCAAGTACTTCACTCCTTTTCTTATCATTGGCAAGGGAAACAACTTGAAAAGCTTTAAAAGTAATGTGCAACTGAGTTACACAAAGCTGGTCAGCAGTTCTTCAAACACTGTGGCCATTGGATAAAATATGAAGACTTTTAAACCTAAAGATGCACTTTTATCATTCAGATTGATCAATGAAACCCTGAATTAACTATTTGAGGCTTTCTGCTTTACATGTGAGCATCTTTTCTCATTTGTAAAACACTAGAACTTTTGCACAGATGTGCTCTCACAACTAAACTACTCCATTTGCTTTAAGTGAGCAGTGGTGCCTATAAAAAGCATGTGAAAAAACGGGACACGTGACACCTGTGCGTTCACTTTGAATTCTCCAGACGATTACTTACTCTACTCTCACGTGGCCTCAATCGGACATTACAAAGGCTGTAAGAAGCTAACGGGGTAAAACTTGTTTAACTTTGAAGTCGACTCAATTGGACATTCACGTTCTCACATAGAGCTCCTCTGGATAATGTCTAGAAAAGTTCAGGGCTGTAGTGATTGTGTGAAAATGTCTCCATTTGGCACTCAAGGTTTCTCCTTCTTCTTCTCCAGCCCTCATCTCCCTCCTCTCAGATGCCCATACCATGTTGTTAAAGGCTTGTGCGCTGGGTTTAGGGGCTTGGCGATGAGCAGCCCTTATTTAAAACGGATCTTAAAGAGGGCAGTAAAGCTAAAACCCCAGTAAAAGTTCCCCCATCGCTTTAGCATTGCTATATAGATGACTTTTCTCTCTCTCTCCTCATTAGAGTCATTGCAACTCTTTCAAACTGCTCCTTCCGTTTCTCTGCATTTTACTGTTAATTAGTTTGCTTTGTAAGGTTAGACATGCGGACGGAGCAACTTTGAGAGTGTTTAGCTGCCATCTGTGTGCATACAGCTTTAACTATGTACAGATGGTGTGTGCTCACAGACAGGTTGCTTCTTGTATAGAAAAAAAGTGTGAAAGACAGTTTTGGTTCTTTTAACAAGATTTATGGCCATTCTCGCAGGTGACTGCTTAAGCTATAATGATGATTGTTAGTCAGCTGTCAAAAAAGGGTAATTTAAGCAGGAGTAACAAAGAGAGGAGAATGAATATATCTTCATTTGCACATTCTTGGTGATGAATCCTCTTCAAAAATATTGGCATTCCTGGAAAATTGGCTTTGTCAACTTTGAAGCATAATGAACTGATTGTTTAATGGCTACTTCTTAAAGGCTCCAAAGTCAAGGTACCATTAGCCATTCAGTGAACCAGGTAAACAGAGAACGAGACATAAATTGCCAAATAATTGCTTGACATGGTCACAAAATTAGAAATCATAATCAAATAAGGAGCTGACTGACGGAGAGAACCAAAATAAGAACCAAAATGTAATTTCCCACTCCAGTCAAAAGTTACCATTTTATATTGGGTGCAAGATAAACCACGAAATGCACATTTTAGAATTTTCTAAAAAGAATGTAGCCAGTCCAAGACTGCAGTATAACGTGTCTTTAACTTTGCACTAAATCGTACTCATTTCTCTGTTTTTCCCTTCATTTTGTGACTTCTTAGCCCGCGTGCAAGGTGCCTCTCGCTGGTGGGAAACCTGCCCTTCTCAGTTGTAGTTCAGTGCCTAATGCTCTCTGTGGGGCATTGTGAATGACCCTCCCACAATTAAAAAAGGGTTAGCAAAATTATTGTTGGCCTATTGCCACATACTTTGTGATTTAGCAGTGGTCAGAGACAGATTGTGGGCCAAGACTGCCCAAAACTTCTCTCTCCAGCTCATTGAAATTGCCCGGTGTAATTAGTAAATTGAAGAAAATTTAGGGAGAAGGAACTCTTGCTCTTTGTTGAGGAAACAGAGCACAGACTGAGTATATGACTTCTAGCTTTAACCTCAACGCAATACAAACGTTGCGGACAAGCTGAACGTGATACATATGTATACATACATGAGAGAGAGAGAGAGCAAACAAAATCATGTAGGTTATTAGCATGTTTTTTACAATTTTACAGATGATATTATAGCTTAAACATCACCTGTTAAAAGTACATTTTAGAGTTTTGTGAGTAAAATTAAAAGACCCCCCCGTACACATCAGTATACATATTTGAGAAGGAATGGACAGAAAATGCTTGGTCTTGTTATTCAAAGTGAGATACAAATGAAAGTGAGAATGCTACGTGTAACTAGACATGAGAAAAAGATGAGCGTTTTCACAGTAACGTCACAGTTTTATCAAACACCATCAAATAAAGGTTTATTAACGATTCTAATTTGCTGTGCTGACACCTTTTTTTCATGATGAAATGAAGTGTTGATGCTGGGCTGAGAGGTATCGCAGTGCAGTGTCAGCGCTTATGGAGTCAGGAGAGAATCTGTCATTTCATTAGATTAGTAACATTATTTATTATCATATATTGACGCATGCCACTTGGTAAAATGGGCCACAAATAACATGCATTCATTTGTGCAACTCAGTGCTTTTTTTTCTTTGTACAATAGTTAAAAAGTATATATACAAATTCACAAAGCTGTATCATTTAGGGTCACAGGATCCAGTCGATTTTTTACAGTTCGTTTTTTTTAAAACTCACCTTGATCGAATCCCTAAGCACACACCTCTCATTATGGTGTGTCATAAAACTGCTCACTAATGGCTTCGAATCAATACAGCAATTTGAATGTATTAAGAACTCATTTGCTACAATGAGCTACCATTGTTCAAAAAAAAAAAAAAAAAAACCTAAACAAAACAGCTTTTTTTTGCTTTTCTGCTTTAAAAACCTCAAATCCTGGGCGTCTGTGAAGAGGATCCTCCACAAATGCCTGTGAAAGCGGGCAAAAATACTAGGGGAAAAAAAGATTGCTTTGTTAATTTCTCTCCCCCCCCTCCCTCTTTCTCTCTTTCCCACTCTCCCCAAGGTTCTATTAGGAAATAGATCCCAGGTGTTCGATAAGCCTGTAGTGGACATGACAGCAGTGCAATCAAGTGTATAAATTTAATTGCAGGCTCATTTTGTGCCGTTTATTAGCCGTTTAGGGGCACATCGCTCCACTTGAACCCTGTTATTGCCAGACAGAACAGCTGTTTGGTTCTTTTTTGTCTCATTGCATAGTTTTGAAAAAGTACACACTAAAAAGCCAAATGTGCGTGCACACACGCACACACATACAGGCTTACACACACACTTCTTTGATTTCATTTGAGAAATTAAAGTGTACACTAAAATAAATGGTCAAAATACATAAAATATTTTAAAAAATCCCAGGTTAAAACATATTTTGTATTCAAAAGTCTTAGAACAAAGGCAATTTGTAGATAAACAAATCTGACTGCACCCAGAAACAAAGAAAATAAAGGGATTAGAGTCTTTTTGGCTTCAGTGGAACTGGGCTGCTGTTGAACGGTGCCACACACTGAGAAGCCTGCAGATGTACTAGCTTTGGTTGAAACCTTCTTCTGGTGCAACATGCCATTAATAAAAAGCCTAGAGAAAGCTGTGTTAATTGTTACCATGCACTCGGTCTTGCCATTCCAATAAATCATCCTGCTAATTGCAACAAATTGTGGGCTGACATTAAGCTATGATTCTGAACCGGCAAATATTCATCAACATTGCAACTAGCCCCATAAAACAAAGAGCTGGCCGTTTCCCAGGCTTAAAATATATCTACCATCTAACTCCCCGATTACTTATATATCTTTCTTGTCCTCAGTCTTTAAGCGGAGGATTGTGAAAGAATGAGATGACATCGTGTTTATTTATTATATCCCAATAATGCCCAAGTTGGGACAGTCATATAACCAACCACAGACTTTGTTTTCCATGCTGGCATTGAAGCCTTATGTGTGCTCTAAAACAATTACTATGTTTTCTGTCATAAGAAAATTACCTTTAAGAGTTTTGTAAATGCAAGGCTGCTTTGAGTGTGTTTGTCAAGAATGTAGCAATAAACTATGTGTTATATGAGACAGTTTCATAGTCTTTAGCTATTACCTGCCTCAAAAAATTACACAAATTAAATCTATACTTTGATTTCACTATTCTTTAAAAAAAAAGTTTATTACTGCATAGCGTACTTAGGAAATCCTTGATTTATCACCAAGCAGTCATATGTGGGTGCATTTAACCCCCCATGCAATGTTTATTTTATGTAGACAAAAGGCTAGTTAAATCCCTCTACACTCTGACAGTCACCATAACTGTCACTGCGGATGATGTATTTCACAGCCTAGTGCATTACTACCACTAATGTTTCACTGTGCTGCCAATTCGCCCTGATAGCGTTAAAAACAGAGACAGTATGTGTCAAAACAGTACTTAATGGGCTGTCACCCAGGTGTGCAGGAGAAGCTAAAGATGTTGGGGCTTAAGGTCAGGAACTGATTTGTTATTTCGTAGTTCATGGGGAATTTGATGTTAACTGATCAATTCAACACCCCAACATTCCCATAAATCAATTCTGCATCTGGACAGGAGATACACGTGTGTGAGCATACTGTGTGAATGCAAGCATGTACATGAAGTAGAATATAGCGTGTTTAGCGTAAAAAATATTTCAATATTGTAAAACCAAATTACAATACTCATATATATCTTGAAAGAAGCAATTTAGCAATTTTGTAGATCCTGATTTGTGATTTTTTTTTCCAATTGCGAACTGCTGAAACAGATTTATGCTAGTTCTGATTTTCTTTCTATAACTGATAGTATTTACAAGCAAAACTCATAATAAAAGTTATTAAAGTTCACAATTTCCCCCAAACAAGTGTAGCTATCTGAGGCTGCGACCTCTTGTGAATAAGGGAACAACTTACCTTTCGTCTTTGCCTTAAATAACTGAAACTGCTCTACTACTGGAAGGAGATGCACCCACCCTTATGTGCCATGTTTTACCTTACTAAGCAGAAACAAATGCAAGAGTTTTATATAACAATGCAAACTTCCGATACGTAGATCCCTTTCCAGTGCGGTTATAACTTCACCAAACAACGGGACGTTGGCCTTTATGGGGTTTTTTTTAATCTTTCCATAAATTTCCCCCTAACTCCTTTGAATCATTGCACATACATTTCCAAGGCTGCTGGCTTGTGCCTAGCTCTGATGTTTGGATAGCTTTAGCCACTTTGCCTTTGTTAGCTTCTTTACAATGTCCATGGTTTCCGATTAGGCTTGTAGTTGGGTGTTCTCCCTGCGGTTTACTTTGACAAAGTTTGTATCTTTGCTCACAGTGAAGTGCTTCCACGCTAATGACACTTTAGCGTGTGTGTGTGTGTGTGTGTGTGTGTGTGTGTGTGTGTGTTTATAACTGTTTGGCTGCACCATTGTGCACATGTTATGCATGCATGAAATGGATTGGCTAGAAATTGTTTATGATTGGAAATCATCAAAAATGTCTGAACATGGAATGGTTAGATCTTGACACTTGTGCAGGATGCACTTTTTCTATACCTATGATCTTATATTACAAGACTTAAATGAAGAAAACTATAGTACACATTACACATTTTGTTATGAAGGAGCTAACAGAAGCGTCCAGCACTGCCCTTTAGAGTATTTGTAGTAGGAAATACCACACCTCTACATTAAAAAAATCCTGTTGGTATTCATTTATTGCTTGTACTGGAACAATTTTATATGAAATAGAAGAAAATCATATCAACATTTTATAAAACCAGATAGTTACGCACAAACACTTTTACCAGCTGTTATATAAATATAAAAGAATGAACATTCTGTAGCCCAGTAATGTAGAATTAATGTTTAAATGTGCTGCATTTAATAGACTCAACAAAGCTGTTCTGATTACATTTTTGTCAGAAAATTAGTTGCAGGAATTCAGATTGCTTTGCAGGGTGACCATATGAAATAAAAAACATTTAAAAAGTAATCAATTCTGACCAATCTTGTGTAGGTGGCAGAAAAGAAGGCATGCCATTGCGACATATCACAGAAAAACACTACTAATGTCTTAGAAGTACTTTCTGTCAAATTTCTTGTAGACAGTTAGCTTTGAAACATCTGATCTGATCTGGTGGGCCCATGTCCTGTGTAAACTGAGGTTCAGAGACCAACTTTATTGTAAGAGTTGTGGCATTTCACCTGTAAATTACAGATAGTATACTTGGCAGTTAAATTTTAATTTGTTATTTTAATTTGTTTTCCTTTTTGGTGAGTGTGTTTAAAAAACAAATAAATAAACAAAACAAAAAACATTTCTAATCATAATATGATTAGAAACATTGTTAAATACAATTTGAATTGCAGTATTTGTTTGCATTATCATTGCTCTGATTAAAAGACACTGATATAAAATACTGAGACATGGCCCACCAAAACCACATGTAACAGTTTTTTTCCTCGTGTGCTTACTTGCACCTACGCCATCTTCTTCGTGGTCAGTTAAACGTGTTGCTCCGCTGCCACTCCCTTAAAATTCTAATGGAGAGAGGGTATACCTGCAGGTTGATCCTGCTAACTCTGGATGGGTGATATAGCCTAGAAATTGCAACAGAATATTTCAAAGAAATTTGCAATGGTGTTGTGTCACATCTTACTATAATAATTGTAGTGTATGTGTGTGTATATATCTGTGTGGAGGCGCTGCAAAATCGTTCTTTTCCAGTGTGTTACTGCCACTGATGACTGGCCGTCTAATTCTCCACTAGTAGTGACCCATTAGATATATTGACACAGCATAAGTCAAATGTAAGCACAGAGGTAGCCTAGATAGTGTTTTCCATGTAAATTTTAAGTAAAAATAGAACATCCCTACTTAACATGTTACTTTAGTGTTTGTTATTGTTATACTAACTTAACCTCGGAACTGTTCGGGAGCCTGTTCAGTTTTGCCAAAATTACAGTGCTTTGCTTATTTTGCAAAGTACTGTGCTGAAGGTCTAACCTCTTGTAGCCAAACTACTAATATTGAAGAGGCTCTCTTTTTAGGTAATAAATCATCACTGGAGGCTGAAACGCTACTCTCACTCTCATCCATGTTATCGGCTTATGTCGTTGTGAACAATCGAGAATGAAAACGTGTCTATGCATATATAATTGATATTTTGAGATGACACGTAAAAATTGATACTGGTATTATCATGAGCGGTATAACATCACATCACGCAGGACCTGTCATGGTCCTGTCACATCAACACTGTGGTGAAAAAGGCCCGACAGCGTCTCTACCACCTCAGACGCTTGAGAGACTTCCAACTGCCCTCCAAGGTGCTCAGGAACTTTTACTCGTGCACCATAGAGAGCATCCTGGCGGGAAACATCTTAACCTGGTTCGGGAACAGCACCATGCAGGACAGACGAGCTCTAGAGAGGGTTGTGCGGTCAGCTGAGCGCACCATCCGCTCCGAGCTCCCTGACCTGCACTCAGTCTACAGCAGGCGGTGCTGGACCAAGGCCAGGAAGATCGTGAAGGACCTCAGCCATCCCAACAACAGACTGTTCTCTCTGTTGAGGTCAGGAAAGCGATTCCGCTCCCTGAAGACCAACACAGAGAGACTGAGGAGGAGCTTCTTCCCGCAGGCGATACGGTCTCTCAATCACACCACCACACAGTACTGACCCACACATATGGTTCTTACACACACACACTGGACTTTCTGGACTTTGGTTTTGCACAACACTGGTCACTATATTCTTCATTTCCGGTTAATACTTGTACAGTTGCTGTTATTGTGTATATATTTATTTATATTTATATTTCTTCATACATTCTTATATAGTTCTATATTGTGTATTTTGTTGTACAGTTATTTTATTTTCAACTTTAATTTATATATTTTATCTTATTCTTCCCAGTTAAATTTACCCTTCATTCTAATTTGTGTTGTACAGTTATTTCATTTTTAACCTTAATTTATATTTTATTCCTTCCTAGTTAAATTTACCCTTTTTAATTTTTCATATTTATTTCCTATCTTATTCATAGCCTTTTCCTTTTTTGTTTTCTTTAGGTCACGAGCAGTTGTCCAAGCATTTCACTACATATCGTACTGTGTATGACTGTGTACGTGACAAATAAATTTGAATTTGAATTTAACAAGGCAGAGCCCTAATGCCAACTGTGGAAGGAAAAGTGTTTTGTCTAAAAATGGGATAAATTTGCTGCAATGGACTGTTTTGTGAAAGGTGAAGGAAGAAGACCTTACTAATCACCTAAAATAGTAAAGTTATAATAATCTTTGCTTGAAAATGCCTAAATTGACAGCAATCCCAGTTCTGTCATCTAAGTTGAGTTATATATGTAGTTTTTTCTACATGTGAGGGGGCCTGCCATTGGAGATACAATTTAAAGTCAATCTTCAGGTGTTACTTACTACTTCCATGCAGAACAAACTGCAGTACACTGAAAATATTCAATATATATTGTCCATACCTGCTATATTGTAAATAATAATAAATCCTTGCATTATTTGAGTATGTTTTCATGAATGCCTCAACCCTTTCAACCTTTATTTAGCTCTTTTTTTATATTGCCACGATGAAGCTAGGAAGTTGGCTTAATAAAGCACGATAACTGGCACTGCTGTGGGGATAGTGGTGACTGACTGGAGAATGGAGAGCAGAAGCATCCTTCCATTTGACAATGTTAAGCAGTGATTGGCTTATTACTGCGTTCTCTGATTCAGCTGGATGTGTTCAAGGATCTTCTCTGCGGTGAAAAAGGTCGGCTGCTCTTAGTTGTGCTCAGCTAGAATACTAATACTGTCCTTATTCAAATTATCTGCTCCAGCGCTTATTAAATTGATGGCCCAGGCGCTCTAATTTAATAGTGTTGCAGTCCAGGAGACGGACACAGCTGCAGTCACCGGTGAATTAGGTGCTTCTGAGGCAAAGTTCAAGCAGGAGCCCCTTTTGCTTTTGGGATGCATTTTTCCCAGCAAATTAGCAGTCAGTGCCACTGCACAATTAATTAGTGCAAACCAGGAAAAGCTTGTCATTTAATAAGGTGCTTTTTTCCCCACTCACACCTCTCCCACACTCTGAAATGTCTCTTCCTTTCTTACCATATCGTATCCCCTCCCTTAATCCCTCCCTCCTCCTTTTTGTCTGTGACTCTGTCGTTTATGCCCTCTCTTCCAGTCCTTTTTACATAAACAGAGGGAATTGATCCATTAAGCTCTGTGCTATTAATACCGTTTAATGTATTTGTAGATAAAGCAAAGCTGTGGGTCGGATATATATCAGTGGCATAAGAATTTGGGAGCTCCTTTTGGATTGGAAAAAAACATGTAAAACTGGAGTAGCTGGTGATTATTTCATCCAGTTAGAAAGGGTTGCGGTTGATAGTTATTACAGGGGAGGATAAACATACTTAAATACAAGGCATCTTCAGGTATCCAAATGCGTGCATGTGTGCAGGAGCCTTTGTATGCATGAGTATACTTGTAAGTCCATCCATGCATGTGCGATGCTGCCTGTGTGTGTCCATATAAAACCCATAAAGAGGCACTTTTTCAGGATTTAATTGGATTTCATTTCAAGAGGCAATAAATTGTATGCGATGTTTTGTGACATCAAGTGGTTTGCAATCTCAGCCAAACAATGACGTAAACTCCACATTATAGCACCCTCTACCGAAGTTGATTAGTATGGAGACGAGTTATAATTCTACCTTAAGAGCAGAGTGTAGCTCTCACTTTTAATCTATTTAATCTCATCCCACTGTCTCTTATAAGGACCAGAACTTAGGATAGTTCCACTTACATTGCACACATCATTACTGTGTGTTTATTGGTTCCTGTGAGGGGTGCATGGCACTCCAAAAGTCGGTAGTAATTCTTGGGAGAAATATTAATCGGAACTTGAATATAGATGGTCTAACAAGAAATATTAACTGGAGCTGTGAGTGTGCAACAGAGAAGAGGCGAGGAGAAAAGAGGAATCATGGAAACCAAAAGAAAACACGATCACTAGTTAATTGATGAGGCTGAGTATATGAATATGTATGGCTCAGCAGTAAAAAAAAACAACCTTTGAATTAAAATTTGACAAAAGTGTTGATTTTTATTTATTTTTTTAAAATTTTCATTGCATGTTAATTCTATAACTTCCAAATGTACTCCCACAGTTTTAAGTAAGTTTTAAGTGTTTGTTTACATTTTCCTTAAAGACTTCTGAGAGAACTGTAACCGCACTGGGAAAAGTTTTAAGATTTTTTTTTTTTTGATGAATTGCTGTATTTTAAATGGAACAGAACATTTCTTACACAAATCACAAGACATAGACTTACTTTAGAAAAACAAGTATACGTAAGATGTTTGTTTACCACAAGTGCAGACTCAATATTTCTTTCTTTCTATTACGATTCAGTTCCTCAATTTACTTAATTTGCCAAAAGTTGTCACCACTATTATTTTTTACCTAACTGTGTCGATATGCAAAAGTAATGTCAAAATTTAAAAGTGTTGCTTTTGCTTCTTTTTCAGTACGTTCGTTTTTATAGTAAAAAAAAATGTGAATGAGCGCATAGATAAAAAATCAATTGCGATCTTGAAATTAATCTGGAAATCAGGAGATTTGTCAAAATGTCAAGAAATGGAAAAAAGTGGATACCAGAGAACCACAGTTTTCTTTATATACAGCTTTTGCACATGTGTGAGTACACACACGCACACACAGACACACACACTGTCAGACCTTTGTACCATTGTCCTATTTACAGGCTGAAGGCTGAATGCTGAACATGGAGTACAGTATGCCATAAATAAGAGTGGTGGGGCTCTATCAGTGCTGACAGAGGTCTCTTTCCATCCGCACACAAACACACGCATGCACACACACACACACACTGGCCCAATGCCTGCTTGTTTCCCCCTCAACTAATAGACTCTAGTGAAACCAGTCAGCGTTGTTGTTCTGAGATTGATGTGACCTTGATGCCGTTTAGTGGAGTGATTTGTTTATTGGCACTTATTTTGATGCATGTGGAAGTGAGCTTTAAAAGCCATACCAAAGACACACACACACACACACACACACACACACACACACACACACACACACACACACACAGTGAGGAAGATGAAGATGGAAAAAACAGAGCTAGAAAGACAGAACGAAGAAAAAGTAAGGGAGATGGAGTAGAAGAGATATACTCCTGGGGCAGATTACATAATACATCATTCACAAACCATTGTTGCCAATATGTCTTTTATACTCCTTAAATTGCCGTTGCCATCCCAGGGCCCCCACTGCGCTTTGACAAATGCATCACAACACACACAAACATATTGTATTCTCTCTCTGTACAGTTGTGTACAGTTAGTGGAGTCTATCACAGGCCTCCTGGGACGCTGCAGTGTAAGGAGAGGAGCTGGTGCTGAGGAATACTGTATAGTATTGATGGAGCTCTGTTTCTGTTAGGCAGTGAAAACAAAGTCTCCCTGATGCACAGTGGAGTGTAGGGGGATCAATAGACGGGGAGCGCTTCATTTCCTCAGGCTTCTACTGAAGAAACACTCACTGATGTGTCAGGGCTGCTGCAGTTTTTGCTTTGACATGGAGGAGATACAAACCATCAGGCTGTACTGTATGAGGGGAAAAAAAGAAGATAGAAGTACAGACAAATTCTAATACACACAAATTTGTACACACGCACAGTATGATGAGGAAAAAGGAAAAGGAAAGGTCAGCGTTGCGTGTCACATTGTGCTGCATTAGAATAACAAGAAACAGGCATGAACTGGGGTGAAAGGGTTTAACTGACACACAGGATATAACAAGACATAAGCTTGAGTGATGGGGAAGGGATTGGCCGCCGCACAGGATGTAACTAGACATGTGACTGTGTGCCGGGGAAGAGTTTGGCTGGCGCATGGGATGACACAGGACCAGAGCCTGGGGCAGCCGGGGAGAGTGGAGAGCCCAGCTGTCACCTCAGTCAGCCCCTTCTCTGGGGGCAACTGTCAATCAGCAGCCTCTCATATTGCTCCGTCATTGAAGCTAATTGCTATTGTCACCCCCAGAGACCCAGAGGATGCTAAAGCTAGCGCAATTGCCCTTTTGGAAAGAGAATAGTGCCTCCAAACACGAGATAACAAATGCAGGAGATCCAGAGAAGTGAATCAAAGGTAGTTCTGGTAGAACATTAATAAGGCATTAGAAACACTAAAGGCAAGATCACAAAAAGATTCCCTCAAACGGCATACGTCCAGGCCCACAGAGTAAAGGCTGGACTATAAGGGAACGTGGCAGCGTGGCTGAGTGGAATCATTTAACGACACATAAATATGCATGCAGCGACACACTCTTTTCTTACATACTCATACATGCACACGCGCATACTCACAAACAAGCCAGCACACATGTGCACAGAGCAATAGACCTAATGAAAATAAGATGGATGCTCTTTGAGAGATGGGTGGCTGTGTTATTAATTGCTGTCTGTCCCCTCCTACTGATAATGATGGGCTGTATCCGGGAGAATTTGCAGAGAATAGATTTTATTTGGAAGGATTATTTATTGTCCTTCTCATTTGAGGGGTGGTGTGTTTAGAATAGTGAGGGTTTAAATAATGGCCCGGGAGAGATAAGTCCTCATGTTAATTCCTCTTGTGCTTCTTCCTTTCTCTGGCACCTTCTTAACCACACCACTCCTGTTATATAGATTTATCCCTGCAGAGAGTGAGACTTCAAATAGGATCTTTACTTTAACTTGAGTTTTTTTTTACTTATTAATTTAAAGGCAAGTGGCAAAAAGTAAAATGTTCTCTGACTTTGCTAACAGCCATTGTAAACAGTTCTCACAGATTTGTAATCTTCTGCCAGTGGTATTATAAATATTCGAATCCATTATGACTCACTGCTGTTGCACCAAGCGTCACTGCCCTTTCACAAGTGGACATGCAAATTTAGAGCAATTATTACAATAAAGATTACCATTCGGTCTGCGTGTAGAGCAGTTTGGCTGAAACAAAAGGTCCATGTCACCGAGAAAAGTAAAAAAATAACACCCACGTCTGTGCAAGGGAGGCTGAGTCTGCTCTGTTCTCTGCTTAGCTTCCCGTTTCTTACTCTTTCTCATTCCCTTCATTTGTGGGAGTATGGACGGACAGCATTATCATAAGATAACACCGCATCTCTCCCCTCCTCCTCACCTCCGATCCCATCGCACTCTCACAACCTATAAATCAGGATGCTGGTGTCGTGGCGGCTGGAGGCGTGGTAGCTGTGGTGACATGGAGGATCCTGGTGTGGGTGTGAAATCACTTGACCCCCAGCATTAACCTTTCTGGAGTGAATGGCCGTTGCTCTCCTCAGCAGACTGGTAACAAAAGAGGCTTGGTATTGATTAAACTCTGCTGCACACACTTGATATTAAACACTGGCTTAGATGTCTGTGTTCCCTAAACCCCTCTTGCTCAGTGCTGCCATAGCCTTACCTCACATGTAAATGCGTTACCCCCCAAAAAAAGAGTCTTAAAATGTGTATCTTATTTGCGCCTCTCGAATTCCTGAATGCACGAATCCCCGTAAACAAACACAACACCGTGTAGACACAGTTGGTGAAAAACTGCGGGGCTGAACATGGCTTTAGGTTGAGATGCCAAAGGTCACAAAAAATGATAGAGAAAGAGAGAGCAGGGAAGGTCTAGGTCTCTGGGGTGATCAGTGTTTTGTCATCTGGAGCAGTGTTTACTTTTTCTCAGCACACGTTCTCCTCCCTTCATCTCCTCCCCATCTTCTGGATCGATACTCTGCATCCACAAAGGTCTGGGAGAAGGCATACAAGCAAGTGAGTCAGTCAACGGAGCTGAAGGCAATGGAGTTTGAAATCTCCCAGGCTGCAGTCGGCGTTTTATCACCTTTTCTCCCACTTTCCAGACTTTGTGTAACACTGGATGTAGAGTGCACATAGTGTAGGTGTAAGGCAGATTCCTGTGCAGACTATTTAAATTATTTCACATAAGCTAAATAAAACTGCACACTGTCTGTCTTTTGTTTTACCGAAAATAAATTAAAAAAAACATCTGTTGTGTGCTTTTAGCATAGGTTGACTTCTGATTTTGATGGATATTTTTTTATGTGTTGTAGACAAAGAATAAAATATTTTGCATAGACAGAGAAGTTAGGTCTGTCTGGATAAGAGCGCTCTTCAGCTGAAATACTTTTCATTCAAGTGGTCATTTAAATAAAAATTATCGAGGCTAAAACAGGAAACTGTACTGTGTTATGCGTAGTTCTGACAAAGCAACCCAGAAATGCAGTAATTTAACTGTTATCACATTTATAGTTATAATTGCGATTCCCTGTTTTAATAACTGCAGATGCCAGTAGAAAACAATTTAGGTCCTAAGAACACAGAAACTTCTTAAACAGCAAATATTAGGTAAATATAGATGATAATAATTAGGCAATAATATTAAACATGGAAAAAAGATGTTGTAAGTCATTCTTTTTTAGATGATTTTTTCTGTTTTCGTGACTTGGACTAACTGACCAAATGCATTAAACCTGCTAAGTAGTTATAAAGTCTGTGTAAACCTCTCTACATGTAACCTCATGTTGCAAGTACAGAGCTTCAGATCTATCACCTACAAGCCACAAAAAAGAGAAAGTTCCCCATAATGGTGGGCAGGACTTGAACAATAAAATGCATTCAGCTCTTCAGACAAGCTTTACTGGCCTTACAGGCGTACTCTCTCTGAGGCTGCCCTTTGATTATAAATGGTCCATCACAAGGCTGTTAGTTCGTTTAGAGGCAATGGTAACTCTGCTTCACACACCTTAACCTCAGAGGCAGGACAGGGTCGCTTTTCACAGGGAACGCCAGCATCTGTTCCAGGAAGTGCCCGTCTCGTTCAGGCCTAATTGTTGTTCCTCTATGAGAAGGCTGGTAAGTGAGAGCAGGAGGGGGGCTGTCACGTTCCCGTCACATCCCAGTGGTCCGGTAAATAGAGCGTGTGAGAGTACCCCCCAGTTACTGATGGACGAATAGCCTCCCATCCCTCCCCTTCCCTCCTCCATCCTCCCTTTCTCCAGCTCCTCCACCCTCCTCCCCTACAATTCCACTCCAGCTTTCTCTCCCCTTATTTATCTCTACTCTGTCATGTTCTTCACACGAGTAGAAAATAATTAATTACTGCACCCAGTGATGATAAATGATATTACTGACGTAATTAATGATACACATCAATTTTTCTGTTTAATTGAAGGGGGCTGCAAAGTGGTGCCTTAGTGCCTGTCCTGGCACCAGGAAAGGCCACTGCCCTGAGAAAACACCCCTCCACTCTCATTCACCCCACCTTCAAGTTACTTCTTCTTCCTCTTTTCTCACTCTTTCCCATTCTCCTCTCATTCACAGTGCAGTCAGGTTGAGGTTTAATCTAGCAAACCTGTTTTAGCAGAAAATCAAAATCCTCGTCCATGTACTCTAAATAAACCTTAAAAGCCGGTCAATAGTTTTCACAAGTAGATATGCATTCATACATAGCTTCATCATGTTGCGTGCATGCATATGTGTGTGTGTGTGTGTCTGTCTGTGTGTAGACTCCATAATGACCAATATGAGTGTGTGTAGGTATACAGTGATATATGATTCATGAAGATGCGTGTGAGGCATATGTAATTCCATCTCTACCCTCAGGACTAGAGACAACAAGGTAGTGCATGAATATTTGATTTGCAGGGAGAAGGTATAGGATCTATGCACAGCATTTTAAGCAGACATCCTAGAGAAATTCCTCTTGAAAAGCTAGACACTCAGGTTTACTGTCATGCAAATATGTTTTTTAATTATCTGCCTCCTACCTCGCGACTGTTTTAAAAGCAAATGCTTACAAATTTGCGAGACACAAAGCCGTTCACGTCCAAGGCATTTCATAGCTTGCGCATAATGAAACTGGATGTTTTTAAAATCTGAATAGCAGTTCGGTTTTCGAGCAATGTCCGCTACCGCATGACACCAGAGCTTCACGCTTGAATATTTTCCAAAAATATTTGTAATTTAGACTAGACCACTGTACAGTTCTTTTGAAAAACAGCCACAACAGCTTTAAGTGGTGCTGACAAAAAGGGAAAAAGAAATTCCCTGTGTGTTTTGTTTCCCCAATTGATGTCACATACCTAGACAGCTTCAGTGTGGAATAAGTACGTGTGTGTGTGTGTGTGTGTGTGTGTGTGTGTGTGTGTGTGTGTGTGTTGGCGTGCGTCACACAGCCCTCTTACTGACCTCGTGTACAGTGAACTTTATTTGAGGGCTTCCCAGTGGCTCCACCAGCCTCTAGCTAAATGTGTGATCAGGTAGTTTCAGAAACTGCCTGACGGTGTTAACGCGCAGAATGTGGACAGCAAGTATGGGGGGAGTTGTGGACTCGGATTAGTCTCCATGGCAACGACAAAGTAACCCTGTTTGTAGACAGACAAATTTTGCTACATGTGAAAATGATTGGCAGATCTATTCCTCCACAGCTGACCCATAGAAATTAGCGAGTAAACGTTATAATACCCAGCTGCATTGACGGGGTCTCCATACTTTTTAAAGTCCTCTTGTAAATGCTTCACTTTGGCATTTGCATAAGAAACATGGCATGCTTATTGGAGGGGGTTTGGGGTTGTTGTGGGGTGCTTTCATATCTTTAGCTTGACGGCTTCTTTGTGATCAAGGGGACTGAGGGGAGGGAGTGTTGCCAGATGAGAATAACTTAATTTCCAAAGCTGCAAGATGAGAGAGAAGAGTTGAGGTATAAGTTCATGATGCAGTCTCACTGGGAAAAAAAAGAAAAAAGAAATTGACTGTCTGTGCATATGAGAAATGGATCCAATTATGCACATCAAAACCATGTTCCTATTTGTTGAGACCACATATTTTTTCTTTTTCTTTTCTTTCCTTTAAAAAAAAAAAATTAAAGCCAGAGCGAAAATGGCTTCACATGTGATGAAAAGGATATGTTCATGAGTTCCTGAAAGACTAGACGGACAGACATCCCAGAGACTTATGAAATCAAACTTTTGTAAGCTTGATTTGTTTTCTTTACTACCATCTAATGATGACTGTGGACAAACATGGCAAAGTGGCTTACGAGTAGGGAGTACTGCAGTGTGTGAGTGTGTGACTGCCGGCATTGGCCAAAGTTTAGACCTACTGAAAAATAAGGAACATCTTGTACTGGCTGTGTGTGTGTGTGTGTGTGTGTGTGTGTGTACACACACACACACACACACACACACACACACACACACACACACTCACATAGCTATGGCATCAGACATGTAAATTTAGGATTTATGATATCTTTGATTGCCATTCTACATGGATAAGTAATTAAATATGTGCATATTAAAACTTCAAAAAACGTTTAAAGAAAATAACATATATGTAAATCAAATTTCCTGATCTGCATTCACTATATGAATAAAATAAAAAAAGGTGGAGTAGGGTGTATTTCCCACCAGCTGGTATTGATTTACATTTTACAATCAGTGTTGTTCTAATCAAAAGGTCATATAATTAACACTAGGGGGCACCAGTGTTCCACACAATGCTGTATATCAGTAGTGGAGACGCTACTAGAAAGGAAATTATGTTCTAATAAATGATGTGCTTTTGGCACCGTAATACATGTTCACAAGTAAGAGGAATTACGAAGTCACCTTACAAATATTTTAATTAATTTTGACAAGCCTTTTAGAATAATTCAAAAGCATTCTAGCCTACTACATAAATTTACTTGGGCACTACAGTAACTGAATGATTTTCTTTTCAAGAGAAATAGCTGATGGAGAAGCTGGGGTCAAAGAAGACACAAAGAAACACTGATGAAAACAGTCACTTGTTATCAGTGGTTAATATATGTCTTATTCTCATCTTCTCAACAGAAATCAAAGTGAACAATTAACCAGACACTTTTACCTTTGAAATTGATTTCTTTCATTTCAAGTGTTGATTTATAAGTCACAACAGCAATTGTTAAACCAATTTGTAGCAAACAAAAACACTGGGGAAAAAATGTCCTTAAGATTAATGCTATTTGTTAATTCCAAATTTCTTTAATTTTCCCTTCCTTAGTTTGATCTCCTACAGTAGGATTCAGATTTGTTTTTATTTTACATATGAAAACAGTTCAAAAGTTTATACTGAGCAGACATTATTCAATTTGTTGTCTTTAATAAGCAGTTAATTGTTCTAAATATTAAAGCTTTTTAAAAATAAACCATACGGATTTTTAAAGTTCAAAACTGACCTGTTTTACTATTTTAAGTTTAATGCCAGTTTTCACTTATTACCTTCTCTATGCTACAATTCAGTCAAACCAAAAGCTATTGATTTTGCCTAATCATTTATTTTTTACATAAAATAAACTGTAATTTTACATTTTTGTTGTTAATCTTAAGTTCTTATATTCTTAAAACACAGATGCATGGCTTAGAATTAGTTACTCTTTATTTTTTATTTATTTCTGAATTACATTAATAACTGAATAGTGTTTATTTTAAGCTTAATAAATCACTGGCATGATATTAACAATATAAATCTGTATTAATATTTTTTATTATTGTTGTTATTATTATAGAATTTAAAGAAAATCAAAAGGTCTTTTCTCAAATATGAAACAAACTGATGAAATTAATTTGTAAATTTGTAAATTTTATATACTGAAATGCAAATATTTTAAACAGTAAATGTAATAAGGACATTGTATATTAACATATATATTAACACATAAACTTCATTCAGAAGCAGAAAAATCTGAACTCAGTGTTGGACGTGATCACCTTTAGCTTGGATTTAGACTATCTCATGGGTCTTTGAGGACTTTGAGCATATTTAGCATGATTCCTTTTCTTACTGAAGGATTTTTTAAAATAGATTCACTATGTAAGGAAATGTTTGGTCATTATGATGCTGCAGAATGAACTTGAAACTGATCTGACTTGTTCCTAATTGTACTGCATGATGCATAAAAATCTAATTATTTTTTGTAAGACTTTAAAAGAATATTAGAAATGTCGGAATAACCTTGTCATTGTGGCTCAATTTTTTTGTTTTTTTGACAACCTCAGGTTTTTATTGATGCCAGACTCATAACAATAAGGAAATTCTACTCTCTGGGGAGACTACCGACAATCTTTAAGCTTGATTTAAAGATTTCCTTTTCTTTTTTTTCCCCCTGGCAAACACACACACACACACGCACACACACACACACACACACACACACACACACACACACACACACACACACACACACACACACACACACACACACACACACACGCACGCATGCACGCCCCCAGATCCCTGAGTGATCATTGCTCAGTGGCTCTGGTCAGCATGTTGTCACCTGTATCCCATTAAGAACATTCTTGCCTCAGCACACAATCACACACATACCAAATCTCTCGCTCCCTCTCTCTGTTTCACTCTCACACACATACCTTATCCTCATCCCCATTCACGCGACCTTCTCTCTTCAGCCACTGTTTGCACCCCACGATTCCACACCTGGTATATTGGCCTTTTTTCCCCCTGACCTATGATTAGGTGCTGCCCTTTTCCCTCCTTTTTCTTTTCTTCAATAGCATAACCTTGTAAATCAAGCCTCTACAACACCTTTCTAGGCCTTTCTGCATATTTGCTTTTCATGTAGCTTTCTTCATTAACAGTAAATGGAGGTAGACTTGTGAGGAGAGCACACTACAGACAAGCCATCTGTATGAGCCTGGCTCCTTCAGGCTCTTAGGTCATGGGGAATCATAAGCCACACCCGTAACGGCTTACATCCAGTGGGTTTTGAGAGGTTAACTGTCTTCAGCTGCTGATGGCAGAAAGCCTCACCATCCCCTCAACAGAACACTTTGAATAATAGACCAAATTATCACGAAAAAAAAATAAGTTGACAGGGGAATGTTTAAATGAGCCATGGCATTCCTGGTATTCTCAGGTGTTAATTATCATGACCAGGGTTTATGTGGCCAAAGTGACGCTATATATTGCATATTTCAGATTGTCAAAGGACAGGGTTATATAAGTAAACAGTGAAACCCACTGAGATGAGGTCAAAAGAGGTGGACCTTTTGCTGAATAAAAGTCAAGAGTTTATAAGGAAAAAAACGAAGCGTTCGTTTATGCTAAGGAATTGAAATACTGCCTTAATTTTCAGGAACTGCAGACATAAATGGAATTCCCTGTTGTGATCTTATTTTGAGTTAAGGCCAGGTCAAAAAAGAATGAGAGTATAACACTCTGGGAGCATTGTTTTTGTATTCATTGGTATGACGGATTCTTCAAAATAGAAAAAGAAAGGAAAAAAAAAAGAGAGCGCACAAGCTTTTTTTACATTAACATTTTGTAATTTAATGAATTTTTTTACACTTACAACTTTTGCACATTTACTCCCCCCCCCACCGTTTTCTATAGGCAATTAAAAGTTATCAGAGATGTTGTTTAAATATAGTTAGACTTGTGTGTGTGTTTACACTTACCCATGCCATTGTTAGCTAGGGAGTGCAGACCCTGTCCCTATCATCTGGTTGTGACACCCGCTCTGTGGGACATGGCAGCTCCCTTAGAAACCGGCAGAGTTCCAATCATCTACATGCCATAACCTTACGGCCGCCTTTGTCCTCACCTCCGCCAAGATTCATTTGTGTCGCCCCAGCAGGTCTGACCGCTGAGCAAAACCCCGGCAGAGCAGGAGGGAAATACATTTCACTGATTAAAGATATCTGGTGACTGCTCTACATGCTGTCAGCACACTGTTAGTGTTCCCCCACCCCCAGCAATCCCTCCTCCCTCTCACTCACCTCATGTATGCCATCTCCTAGATTCTCCCCTTGTACTTTCTCCTTCCCTCACCTCTCACATAAGAGAAATACAGAATTTGCAGCAAAAGCACATATCATAAAGAGACAAAGAAACAAAGTTGGGCTAGAAAGGAGAGAGGACAGATGATGGCAACGTCGAGTTTGAGGGCGGCAGAGTAAAATGAGCACTAATGTTGGCTGAGTAGTAAAAAGAGAAAACATGTGTATGTGTTATTATAAGTGTGTGTCTCATCTCAGTGGCTATGTGGTCTGACCTTGGGCTTTTTGCAGTACCCTTCTGCAGTGGCATGCCAGCCAGCTGTAAAATAAAACAGAAGATAGTACGCGCACAGTAAATCAGAAATAGCTGTGCTACTGTTCGCTGTGTGTGCTTAAGAGCCTTATACTGCAGTAAAATGCTTTGCAACAGAGGATTGAGATAGGGTAAGAGATACAGGGTACCCCTGAACCCTTTTCCTATCTAAGATCATATATTGTGTGTTGAAAGGTTAGGGCAGTGGAGGGAGGCGGGAAGTGTTTCTTTGTTTTTTTCTGTCTTGTGTCTTTCTTCGAGGCTCTTTCTTGTTTCATGCTGTCATACATAGTTCCCCTTTTTAATTAAAGACAATAAACCAGAACTGTGTAATGACTGTTAAGCTCCCCCCCCACCCACACACACACACACACACACACACACACACACATGCAGCGATTCTCCAAACCAGCAGGGGACAGTGTTATACGATATGTAATTTAATATGCTTGTACAAATGCATATGCACTGTTAATTAAAGACCAAACATTCTCCTCTTTGTTCTCTTATTTGTTGTTGACTTTGTTCACATTGAAGTTTTAGCCTATTTTGCGCTATTAGTTTGACTCAACTGCCCTGCCTACGTTGGCAGAACCACAGAAATACAGAGTGGCCTATAACTTCAAATGACTTGATTGTTCTACTTTCTTCATTAGGTACACTCGTATATGGGTCACATGTTTTGGAAGGTGGAGATGGAGGGGATGTGGGAATTGGCACATTTTTTTTTTTTGAACATTTTGCCCATTTCCATTCCAGGAGTCACCTCCAAACCCTAATTAACAAGGAAAGCCATCAAATCAAACTTTACTAATCCCAAAGGTGCTGTCAGCAGGCAACTGGCACAGACTTTCTCAATGCCACTCTCTCCTGCCACCTCTAGTATTAACTCACTCACCACTGTGCCAGTGAAAATGCATGTGTGTGTGTGTGCGTGCGTGCGTGCGTGTGTTTGAAAAGCCGTATAGGGGGCAGAGTTCAGTAGGAATGACAAGCGCTGCTGGTATCATGAAGGGCAAAGATCTGAACATATCAAACCCTCCACAGGCTGATCATCCATGTGTGCATTTGTCATCGTGTTGCTAATTTGCAGTGTGCACGTCTGCAGTGCTAATTTGTGTTTTTGTGTGGTTAGTGTTTGCGGCTGTGCTTTAGAGCGCGTTTGTATGCACGTGTGCACGTCAGAGGCGACAAGCGAGTGTTAGATGTCAGGTGAGGTGAGGGACTGTAGAATGTGGAGAGCAGTAGAGTGGTGCTCTGTGTGACACCAGTCCTGTAGACAAGGGTTAAGCAGGGAATAGGGAATAGTCCTGAGGTAATAGCATGGGGGCGGAGGGTTGATGAAGAGTGAACAAAGGTGATGCAGTGTTTCACAGACACGACACCCTGATATGCTTTGTTGGCTCATTTGATAGGAGCATGTGAGTGAAGGAGTGTGCCCTCAAGGGAAATTTAATAGCAGTCAACATCAGACTTTATGCCATGAAAATAAAAAATAAGGTAAATATACAAGACTGTGAGAATAGAATAGAAAAATTCAGCAGTGCACTGGCGTAGCTCAGGATGTCTAAGTAGTCAAGCATATTGCGCTCTTTAAAGCCACTTGGACCTAGCTATTTGTAGTTACTCTTTATTGAAGTTATGATTTAACCTGTATCTAAATGGGGAAGCCTTGGTGTGTGCATAGTAAAAGCATTCATAATTAAACATGGAGACTCCAGGTCTCTCCTCAACGTCTCGACCCATCTTCTTCCATAAGATTCATATCAGATATTTGGCCACTGAACTACATTATGCTCCTTTTTCTCCAAGTCTTCACAGCAACCAAAGGCTATCTACTTTGCACTATAGACCACAGTGGTGACTTATTCCCATGTGTGAAGCTCAGGAGCTGATGGGCTCTGAACATCCAATTCAGCGTCAGTGGCCCAATGGCGTCTAGAAAAGGGTAGCGGGGAAACACTTGACCTTCCATTAATTGTCTCGCATGCATAACCACTTGTTAATTACTGGAAGAACCAAAATGGCTTCCAAAGCTAGTTTCTAAAAGGTCACTTACCTCTGGGTAATGAACCTTCTCAGCAGTTCTGAAGTCTACTGGTCTAGTAGACTGGCAAGGCTTAACGATGTATGGTGTTGTAAAGTCGATGCTTGTCTTTGAGCGAAAGGAGATGGCACTTTATATTTCACGTTTCTTTGACCATTTTGAAGTCTTTCTGTCAGTTATTAGATTGAATATAAATTCCTTGTAGACAGACTATTCAACATTCATGTCAAATACCAAAGTATTAAAGTGGAATGAATGTAAGTCTATGGGTGTGCGAGATGCCAATTAATAACCTTGTGGTCCATAACTTGCAGGTGCACGCACATTCGTATACACACTCTGCTTCCTCATCTCATTAGCCTTTATCCTCATTCTCTTTATCTTTTTCACCTAGTCTGCATAAGGAGAATGTATACATTCTTTGTAGTGACAGTATTATCAGGCAGGGTCATCTTTCTTGCCTCTCCCGTACAGTATAACGATAAGGACGTGTGTTATTTTTAAAGAACCTGTTCAAAGAGAGGAGCGATAATATAGCGATAAGGTGATTAAACAGAAAGGGTTTTATATGATGCACATTAACAGTTTTGTCCCCTTTCATGTCTCAGGAATGATTACCTTTAAGTATCTCTCCTGCTCCTTATTGCAGTTTCTGAAAGCATCTAAATGGCGGGCTAGCAAGCGGGAGTTAACTTTCTAGGCTTCTTTGTGTGTTTGAGAATATTCTTAAACGTTTTCCCCAAGGTGTTTTTTCATTCAGCCATTTTGTTTTCAGCTAGAACTTTCTTTGTTGTCTTTACATTTTTCTGGGTCTATTAGTTGCAGAGTATCGCAGACTAATATTAAAATTTAAACTACACTATGCACCCCTGCACAAAGGTCTGATCCCATATTGTGCTAACTCTCCACCCAATCCATCACATGCCTGTCTGGGCTTTGTATCGGGGTTATGAGCAGACGGCTTGCATCACCACATATTTGATTGTTGGTTAGGAAAATGTGCTGCCTTCAACCTTGCAGGGGTCTTTAACCTTTCAGAGTGGTATGCAATCTTGGTTGATTTTTATTGGTTTATTTTCACCTCTTTCAATCCCCACCTATTTTCCCTCTCTCCTTCTCTACCCCTTTTTAATAGCTCCTGGTATTGTCTTGGTCCTTGCTGACAACAAAGGGGATAAATGCAATGCCTACTGTAAGTCCCTGTGGTTAGGCCTTGGACATGACACGTGTCAGCCTATGATAAATTGGCTGTGTGTCTGTTCAATTTCAAATGCAAAGCTCTAGAGAGAGAGGAAGAGAGAAGGAGAAAAGAACATGATGGAGAATTGGGTGAGAGAGAGAGAGGAAGAGAGCGAGAGATGCCGGCATATTTCTGGCACAGGGAGAGAAGGATGCCTCAGATGCTGGATGTTAGTGTGTGGGGTACAGATAAGGCATTGCACAAGTTTTGGAGTGGGATGCTCACATCCCAGGGTTTGGGAGGTGAAATCTTGGCAGTGGGACAGGTGCTAGACAGAGGAGGATGAGTTAGAGGAGAGGGGAGAGAGAAAGACAGGGCATGAAAGATGAGAGAGCTCTTTTCACAATGCTGATGAATCACTTTTCGCTGATGTGTCCACAAGCAGTGAAAACAAATTAGCTTCACCTAACTCTCTCTACTTTGCTGTGGTATACTTGCGGGGCTAATTGTTTGTTTCTGCATTTCTGTCCTTTTGTACTTTGCAATAGTGAAAATGGTGTTGGACACCCCGCTTCCAGGAGGATGCCTGGCTAATAATCTGCCTCTGCTAATCAGTGCAGCTGGGTTGGGAGAGTTGGCGCTCTGACACCAGGCAGCCACGCAGAGTGTTGGGGAAGAGGCAAGGATGTGAGCCAAATCCAGCTTGTATCTCCCAAGCGGAGCTTCATAGAAGAAAGGGGGAGTGCTGGGTGAAGAGAGGAGAAAGAGGCTTCCTATACCTTAGGATGCCTGCTTGATGCCTTTACGGGAAAAGTGGAAAGATTGGCGCTTTTCATAACAATTGGCCTATGAGGTGACAAAGACGATATTATGCTAATGTCAGCCTAATCACAGAGAGAGCGATATCTTCTTAAAACCTTTGGCACAGCACTGCCCTCACAAATATCTCATGGTCGCTCAGATTGCCCCCTCATCTTACACCCACCCCTACCCCTAGAGCCTATGTCTCCTTTTATTTCTAGCTACACCTTGAAAAATCACATTTTTATCAGTCTGCCTTTTTCTTCCGAATATTACTTTGATTTGGCTCCTTCCACTTGTCCATGCTATCTTGATACACCACTGGCGACACGTCATTATGACCTTTAAATGCCATTTTCAGGTGTGCTGAGGCGCCTCACTGCTAATGTGCATATTTGATAAGAAGTTTGTCTGTCCTTGAATCTAAGTAGATTGATACATGTTTGTTATTCCACTGTCAACTCATAAACCTCAACCCTTTTGCTGCAATGTGAGGAAATAACTGAATGTAAGATGTCTATGGCCTTCCCTGCACTGCTACTGTCTTGGACTTGTTTCCCTCCCTCTTTTCAGTGCTGCCAATAGGGTAGGGATGCTCCTGGTGACTAATTTGCTAGTTGTTTATAAAAGAGGAATAAAATAAGACAAGTAGACGAGACTAAAAGACAAAACCCTTGAAACCCATTTGAAACCTAGCACACTTTAAATTGACAAAGTTAAATGTGGGTCAAAAAATATTTTAGGTGCAGTATGAAACCATTAATTATATCCTTATTGATGAAATCATGTTTTAAATGTGCAACACTTTGCACCCTGCATAATGTTGCAAATGCACACCATGTCAAATAGGTTTGCAGAGTTTATTTGACCTTAGCAACACTAGGATGAGTAGTTTTGGTTTCTTTCATGTTAGCATCCACAACTTGGTGTAAGTTTGGAGGTGACTCCTGGAATGGAAAAAAGTTGGACATAACGCATTGGCATTATCAAGGACTGTCGTATGAAAGTAAATACACTGAGAGAACTATCAATTCACAAACCACTATCCTGAGGTAAGTTTAACTGTGGAGACCAAAGTTAACATTAATTCAGCTCAACCGAAAAACCAGCCAACAATGGTAACACCAATTCAGAGGGAGCACATGGACACAGCCTGAGTATGGCTGTACCCATGATGCAGAGACGTGAGACATCAAGTTGAGGAAAGTATAAGCACAGCACAAAGAGTTACACTAACTTTCATGTCGCACACTGTGGATTTATGTGTAACTCTAACATCTCGCTGTGAACTGTTTGCTGCTGTTGCCTTGCATTCAAAATACCTGTATTAGTATAGCAGTCCACACATGTTTGCATTTAGTTAAGTTTTGTAATACAAAACAGTTTGTTAGTTTGTGAGGTGCATGCGAAGTTTATGACGGGGTTTAATGATAATGTTGATCTTCTTGACAACAATAAAAATGAATAAAGTGAGCGAAACAGACTGAGGAATTTATCTTATCAGGTTAATCATACAAGTTTACCAATGGGGAAATTATTTGCAGTTGGAAACAAGGTGATAAATTGCACAATATTGCAGTATATGGTACTGCAGTACGCAGCATGCCACAAATTGTGATTCTGACCTTTACCTGTTAGTGCCGTGTTCAGTGAAGGACCTCTATTCTTCCCTTATTTAACCTGTTTTACCTTTGGAGCCATTAGGCAAAAAGAGGTGAATTACTGTGTTACTTTTAGTGTGTAAGAATATAAAGTCTTGTTGGTCTTTAAAAAAAAACAAAACAAAAAAACAAAGGAAAAAGCAAAAAAGGCGTTAATGTTAGCATCTGTTATCAGAGTGTTGGTTTTTTGAGTTGTTTATGGATCAGAACTTTAATTTTTGTCATCTGTAAGCCTGAAATTGTCCAACCATGCTTCAAATAATTTAGGATAATTCATTGTCATTACTCTTTTTAGATTGTGTTATTCAGTCTTTAGGCAAACTGCTCTAATCTGGAGGTTCAGGGAGATTACAAAGCAAAAAGAATATCTGTGGAGACACAATAGCGTCTCCTCTCTACACCAGCTCAGATGAGGAGAGACAGATTAATCGGCTACCAACTTCTGAAATCCAATAATAATGGGTGCAATTCACGTGTAAGACTGCTTTTTGTGCATCTACACGAAAGATTAAATTATTTTTAGCCTGGAAGGAAAGGATCTCCATTGTGTTTCCCTTTATGCAAAATAATCATGTCCATTTACCTTTTAGCAAAGTGGTCACATGATCTGTATATGCTTGCTTTATGCTTTAGATTAACAGATTTCATAAGAAGTATGCCCATCCTCTAATCTTGCAAGATATCAAAAAAATCTTAGTATAATAAACTGGAAGAAAGGTATAAAGGAGTCGAAGGAGAAAAATAGGAGAACAGAAAGAAAGGTTCAACACTGTGACTGTGCTGAGCCAGGAACTGTTTTTTTCCTTGTGATCTATCCACGGCTGAACTCTCTGACACCTCATCTGCCGTGCTGACGAGACGTCGCTGTGGCTTAATTGAAGTGGGTTTGTCTCATCCCTTCTCTCCCATGATCCTCTTCTCTATGGGTCAGTGAGAGGTGGGGGGAACCCCCTTGAGTACACGGCATTGGTGGGATTGCTATTTGCCTCCTGCCGCCCCTTCCGAGAGGATGTTAGATTGAAGTTATTTTATGCTTGGCTTACCTCTCTCTTCCACTCTTCTGCATCATATCTTCTGCTCTTCTCTTCCTTTATCTTTTCTTTCTCTGCTCAAGCGCTCCCCCGGTCCATTCTTAAAACCTCTCATGCAGCAAGAAGGGAGGAAAGCATCCGTTACACTGTGAAACTACTGTGATTTTATGGAGGTCCTGTAGTTGAATAGGTATACTTTTCCCAGTGGAGCTCAATTGTGTTTGAAATGGCTATCATTTCTTTTTTGGTCTCAAATGCAATGAATGTGTTTTCAGAATGGGCAAAGATCTAAGGATGTGGAAAAGTGCCTCCTTGGCTCACTTTGTAAAGAGCCGGTCCTGGAGAGCCACTATGCAGCACTCTGACCTGCAACAGCCTGTTACATATTTTGCCATCAGAATTGCGGCATTTGTTATATAATGTGTATAATGTGTTGAGGATTTTTTTCTTCAGTTCTCAGTAATGTTAAGACACAGCTTTGGTTACTGTACTCGAACACTTAAAAGAACATTATGTGTTGCTGGAGGATGAGTGCAGGCATATGTATAGTTTATCCTGTGTGAGTGCGTGGCTCTGTAGGTTTGTGTGCCTATATGTGTGTTCTGGACTCAAGCCTGTTTGTAGCTCTAAGTGTTGTGCGCATTAGGGGAATGAGGGTAATGATGTGAGAGGCAGTTGTGTTTTGTGCCAGGGCGACCCTGCGGCTCACACCCCATTCCCAGCCCAATGTGTTTCTGATTCTCTCCATCCCTCATCACCAGTCAGCTTCTTCTGACAGCAACCACATTCATATAAAGTTAACCCACAAGCGCGTGCACATACTTATACACATTTATGTTATATCGCTACTTGGGCTCAGACTTTTGCAGTAAACACAGAGCGTGCACACATACCGCACCTCATATACAGTCACTTCAAAGTGCATATCAAGATATGCATACACACACTTGAGTGTTTTAGGCCGCCCAATGAAATGATCACTCCATCTAACTTATCTGATTCCCCCCCTCCCCTCCCACACACACACACACACACACACACACACACACGTGCAAGCATGGAGCAATATGCAGCCTCTTTCCAAGGCTGAAATGGTTGACTCATTGCATAAGTAGAGGTCAACCCTGATTCACCGTTTAGAGATGCAAACGTGTTGGGAGACTCACAATCTCCCATATAGATGTATTCCAAGAACCTGTCAGAAACATGCTTCTGCATATTGATTCCTCTGTTGTCTTTGTGATTATAAAGATGTCCAACATTACCTGTATTTCCCACCTGCGTCGGTGGGTGGCTGAGACACAAAGGCAAATATATGAGAGAACTTTCTTCAGCAATGCTTACCTTTATGGTTCAACGCAGTAATTGGCCTAGGGTGAACATACCCGCTCGACACTGGCAGTAATGTATTTGAGAAGATATTGAAAAAGCTGATGAGGGAGACACAAGATGTGTTGTAGAATACAAAAGCTAATAATGGTGGGGATTTTGATGAATGGATCTCCAAATGTATACTGATATCGGTCTAAATTGCATTCTTTTGCTCACAGTTTTTCGTGTTTTTAATTTATACATTTCCTCATTGACTATGCAAGGTGCATTTCCCATAGAAGGGAACAGTTCACTTTGTGCGGAGGGTAGAACTTGCACAAGTCGTACTGTCGTTCAGTGCATAGATAAATGTCCACGGAGTTCCGATAACACTAGGGAACCTTCCAGTACTCGCATCACACATATACACAGTAAATGTGTCTAAGAGTCATGGACTCGATGCTCACGCAATGTGCTTTTGAGTACATACATATCATTTTATTGCTGCATATATCACCCCCATACTGAGACATCTGAAAAGAGAGCATGATCTATACCAAAACATTAATCATCATTCATTGTATGTTAATAAATTCAGAATTTCTCCATTTACCATGCGGACGTCCATGCGTGCTGGAAATGCAACCTTTCCAGAGCTCATAAATCACACACACTGAGTCATCTGACAAAGTACCCCAAACACAGGCTGAGGCGCTGCGATCCCTAGGGCACAAACACACGCCATCTAATGTGGCGGATTCAGAGCGGGGACCACAGTTTTCTCTCGCCCCTTGACTACACTCCACTGCCAACCCCCTAACAACAAGAACCATTCGTTGCGATATGAACAAATAACGAAATCAGAAGGGAATGCGGGGTGTCTGTGGCCTTCTCTGCAGTGGTTTTGGGTCCCACAAAGTACCCTCTCTGTCTCTGTCTTGCACTTGCTAGTTCACTCTGACTTTTTTCCTTGCTTATTCTAGGGGGTCAAGTCCGTGGGCAAACAACAACACTTACACCCAGCGGCTTGGTTAGTGTTGTGTTCAGCGAAGAACCGCTCCCTCTCATACTTTACCACAGGAACCATATAGAGTATAAACTGTTTTTAGAGCACTTGTTTTATGCAGAAGAACTTTGTTCTTCAAATATTTAGGCTAATACGGTGGTATTTCGCTTTAGAACACAAGGTGTGGAGGGTAACACGTTTGATAAAAGTATTTTAGATCATGTTATTCAGTGTTTAGATAAACTGCTCTAATCTGGAGGTTCAGGGAGATTACAAAGCAAAAGGGAAATCTTAGCAGATACAATAGCTTCTCCTCTCTACACCAGCTCAGATGAGGAGAAACAGATTAATCGGCTACCAACTTCTGAAAACCAGTAATAATGGGTACAATTCACATGTAAGACTGCTATTTGTGCATCTACATGCCAGATTAAATTATTTTTAGCCTCCAGGGAAAGGATCTCCATTGTGCTTCTCTTTATGAAAAATAATCATGTCCCTTTACCTTTTACCAAAGCGGTCACATGATCTTTGTGCTTGCTTTATGCTTCAGATTAACAGATTAAAGGCTTTGTTGTTAGTGAAAAGACACAAACAGCTGCCCAATGAGAGTCGTCAAAAAAGGGTTCGAGTCAGTGTTACAGCTGCGATGTACTGTATACATTATGAAGGAGACCTTCTATTGTGCGATTAGGAAGATAATGTCATCAAATGTTAATGACCAGAGTATTTACAGTGTGCAAAACGAGTGCCCTCTGATATGCAAAGACACTTCCGCTGAGAACCTACTGTATATACGGAAAACTAGTGAAAAAATAGAGACGCGAGACGGTGCGGTGTAAAACAGACAGCATTATTTATCCCCTTTTTTCTTTTCTCTCATTTTCCTCCTTTTACCCCCCTTTGGGTCTCTGGATCCTTTCCCATCTCTCGTCTGTTGCCCAGGCCTATCCCTGGCTCCCTGGAGACAGGAGGACGAGTGGTTATTTCTGACTTTGGAAGATGGTCGTGACTAATTGATTCGACATCTGATGGAATGTGTGTAACGTCTCTTTTCCCCCCACTGCTCCAGCCTTGCCACTTGCTCAGATGAGCAGAAACCATTAATGTATTGTGCATATATTTATGTACTGTACGGCTGTGTTTGATATGAGAAATGTGTTTATGCCAGCACTGTCTGTGTTTCTCTGTAAAACCGTCATCGCCTTGTCCCTGGTAATCTAAATTATTACTGGATTGTTTGATGTTATACTTAGAGAAAAGAAATTCTGTATACCAGTCCATTCCCATTGGTCTTATAACAATGGAATATGTGGCTAACACTCAAAATACTCCCACTTATGTTATCTGTTAGATCACTTTGTATTGTTTTTACATGTTCTTGAGATGTTGAACCACATAAACACAAGTGATCCCAAAGGTGCTTTATTGTTTGGGAGGCATCTAATTCATTTATTGAAGTTTTGTTTTCTCTCTCTCTCACTCTGTCTCTCCCTACTGTCTTCCTGGCCCTCTGTCTTTGTGTCTTTCTGCTGTAGTTTTGGGTAGAGTCCAGACACCTAATGAGTTGACTCTGATGGGCTAAGTCCCACAGGTCTTGAAGCTTGGCAAGCTGATGTTGATGGCCACTCTAAGGTACCTAATAGATCTAATCATTTAGCTGATTGGTCCAAGTAATCAGTCTCTGGTGGGCACACAGGGGATGAACAATGGCCAGTTTCCACTCTGTTTCCTCAATAGGCTGGCAGAATGTGAGTAGGTACTGTTGTGTTGTGCACAGAAATGCTGGTGTATGTATTGTATGCTGAAGTCATGTGTTGATCTGTTAAAATGCTCTGGTGACTAAAAAGTTTGGGGTTGCTTTTGTTTTCTTTGCTCATCCAAAGTTTCTGTTTATGAGCCAAATATTTCATTTGATCTTGATGCCTAGAATATATAGTTGTCCTTCAAGCCCACATGAAGTAGATAATATTTTGCATGTAATTTTAATGATCAGTGTAAAGCATATTATAGTGTAACAGCATTTTACGTCTTCAAAGGCCTGCAAAGCAAGATGCAATGAAGCTTCTTTTACGAGGAGGACACATTCAGTATATTGTCTGGATGTGGAGAAGGCCACTAGGGAATGATCAAGTGTGCATCCCATCGACCCGCATCCTCTTCCCCATTACCCTGACATTTCATCCCTACATTTAATTCCAGGCCTTTCTAAAGAGCAGGTAATAGTGCAGAGGGGTACAGGGACCCAGAATTAAGCAGTTTTACACCGAAGGGTAATTTGGTGTGATAAATGTGCCGTCGCTGGTAACTAATAATACATATTTTAAGTAGCAGCGGCAGAGCTCTGCGGCCCAGTAAAGGTAGCATCATTATTAATGTGGGAGTCGCTGCGTGTTTTAGTCAGGGTTACGGCACCAAGGTCAGAGCTACGTTTCACTGAATTAAAAGCCATTTTGAGCTATGGCACTCCTAATCAACTCAGACCTAAAGGTGCATAGCTCAGTTATAATGAGGCACCAATGAATTTAAATAAACAGCAAGATCTAGTGATTTATAAAGGCAATGTGCTATCCTTATAGCTCGTTAGCCATGACGGATACTCTTTATTCTCTGGGCCTCTTTACCCACAGGACCCCAAGCTTTTAACCAAGTAATGTCTGCCTCTATTGTCAGCGGATACGCATTCGGTGCAGGACACTTATCCCCGTCATTATGAAAAGTGGAGATACAATACAAGAGTAATGGTAATGTATGCCATCCAAATAGGTGATTTTTCTCCTCCCCTCCTTCCGTTTTTTTGCGAATGTAAAAACTACCCCGGAGTTTTAGGCCCATGAATTCATCATCATATTTTCTCAAAGGGGTTTTCATATATCCTGAAAGGAAGCATAATCCTTGATAGTAGAAATGTTTTGCATTTAAAGGGGTGCTTCTCGTCGGGGAATTGATGGTGATGTTCGGGTGGGGGGGCTGAAGAGAAAGGAAAGTTCTAGTTTTAAAGTGATCACTTATATAAATTATAATATTTTCATGAGTGAAAGGAGTTAGTGGCTTATTTCAAGTACTTTGCAATAATACAAAGTTTTCCAGTCAATGTGCACCATTAATATGCGGATTAGGAACTTTCTACAATAATGATGTCTAATACTCCCCATTCTCCACATTTTAGCAATTCGTTCTTAAGCATTTCCCTGTCTATTAGCAAGTCCCCCCCCCCCTTTTTTTTAAATTTTCAAACATTGATCTGGCCCATTGCAATCAAAGATACCTTGATTATCTTAATACAATGAGCCAGGGAGGATAGTTAGTACTTTAGCTGGGGCCAGAGGGGGCAGCGAGCCGTGCACATGTAGCCTCTGTGCTGCTCCTGTTGGAGCATGCCAAGGTATTTGCCACTTCATCAGGTTCTTTGTTGTCTGCCTCTCTTTTGTGTTTCCCTTTAAATATTTTTTTAAGCAAAGCCATGGCTACAGACTTCTTAATACATCTTATTCAGGGGCCTTTTTGAGAAATCAGCTGTTTGGTTGGTTTTCTTCATCTTTGACTCTGGTGTATCCTCGCCTTATGTCTAATACTTATCATTGTGCATTTTAATCTCCTAAAGATACATTTAATATGACAATTGATGTAAAGACTGGCTTTTTACCAGTAAGAGTAACCGTTTCACCTGCGCATGAACATGAGCCTGATATGCCATGCACTTTTTTTATGTGCAGTACCTGAGGCCGGTCTGAATTTAAATTGACATGAAATATTTTCATTTTCCAAAGGACAAAAGTGTTGACTCGCCTCCAAAATACACTTGTTTGATTTCCCATGTGAACATAGTACACAGTGACACCCATAGCTTTCACCATTCAGAGACTCACTCACTCAGTCTCTCACTGTGCTCCGCATTTCAGAGTAATTTTCACTCCTGACACCACGGCTCTGCCTACCTGCCAATTTCTGCCTCAGTTCCTGAATGGGTGATTTGTAAAGCCATGTTCACCTCAACACTCAGAAGATTTACTCAGGAGTGAGCTTGCCAGGTATTTGAGCTGTCAGTTTGCTCTGTGTTCACAAACTTGCTGAAGGGAAAGTAATAGCCATACTCAGCCAGTTGACTCAGCCGGTTAAGTTGCTTTTTGAGATACAGTGGTATACATTTAGATTTCAGCTACTAATGCTGGCATTATTTAATTAGAATGAAGAACATTAGCTAGCTTTCTGACACATGAAGCTGATGATCTTTCTTTTTTTTATCCAAAAAAAAAAACATTACATGTAAATGCAAATGAGCTACCTTTAATCATTAAGTTAAATAAAAGCCTAAAAAACTGTTATCCAAACAATACCCATTTCTTTAGTGCTTGCATATATACAGTATGGCAGCTCAACTTGTATTGCTGATTTGCCTACATATCTTCCTGGCTTTTCTTTCCCTGCTTCTGCTCCTGCCTTTCCTTTCCACATGATTTGTAAACAAGATGTAGTTGTTTTTGGGGCTGGAGGTCGTTGATTTGTCTCCTTCTCCCCGTAGGTCATTAAGGTCACCATAGCCCCGAAAGCATCAAGCTTAGAAAATGAGAAGCCCGCTCGGCTCTCCCGCTGGCGACCGGGAGCACCCCTTGCCCGCGCTCGCCCTGATGATTAATGCCACCCCCGTCCAGCCACAAACCTTTCTGCCTCAGATAATGCCAGGCAGCAAGCGCGGCTGACACTTTTAATGTATAATTAAGTAGAAAAAGTCAGCACTGGCTATGCAAATTTTTTAAAATGATAAATGACGCTGTACAGCAGCAGGGATTGATTTGGTGTAAATGAAACTAATTAAGGAAATGTCAAACATAATTAATAAAACAGGTTTAAGCTGCAAAACATTGTCAATTGAATGAATGAGGAGGCATTGGCTCCCATTGTTCAGGCTTTATTTAGGTCTTGTGTTTAGCTTGTTCCCTGCTCCAGAATGCTCTCTCCCCTCCTCACTCCCTCCGCCACCAATTCCCTGAGAGGGGGAAAATAAATTTGCTTGTCTCTCCACTGACTGTAGAAATTAATTGCTGAAATCTTGTCCCATCCAAGTGTTACATTCACACGCAGGACATTAACATAACTAATTTGAAAGAGCTCAAATGACTGCATAATGGAGCTCCGTCACCATGCATGACAGTCGCTGGTCATACCAAATTAGCTTGGCTTTATAATTGAAAAATTTCCCCCTCCTTTCTTATTTTTACATCATCTTCCCTCCACTTTTTACACATACTTTTTCACGTCTTCCTTGCTCCCTGCCCTCCTGTCGTATCTTTCCTTCTTGTTCAGTTTTCCTGATAAGAACAAAGGTTTTATAATTTACAAAAAGAGTGCTTGACCTATAATTAGAGAAGAGGAGTGAGGGGAGAGGAGGGGGAGTACCAAGTGGTGGCGGCAGAGTCAGATCCTTAGTCCTGGTAATGATGCTGGAGACCTTGTGGCCCCCAGGGAGGCAGAAGAATAATGGGATGGGCTATTTTTATGGGGGAGCAAAGCAATGGGCCACCAGCCGCTGGGATGCCGGTGCCTGCGTATGGTGCAGAGCAGCAGGGGCTAGCAAGGGGCTAGTGGGGGGCAAAGGAGGGTGAATACTCAACCTGCCAGATTGCCCGCTCTCAGCCCAGCCCATCAGTTCTGTTTGTCAGCCTGATGCACCGCTGTCGGCCTCCGTGCCCCCATGCCAGCCACAGACAGAGAGAATGTATGTGTGGGTGGCTGGGTGGGTTAGGGTGGGGGTGAAAACATCTGCCACTCAGAGGAGAACAGAGGGCTTAAAGATACAAGGTGAGGGACATAAAACAGTAAAGAGATGCATTTTCCTGAGCACGTGTATTAATTATGAAGACCTGGATTTAAATACTACTTTGCAAAGACATTTTTTAGCCTTTTTAACGGGTTGGAAGAAGCACTCTGCATATGAAAGGATCAGACTGAAACTGTTAAACTAACCAAATAATCAACTTTTATAATCTAAAGTTTTCTGTTTTCCCAAACTAAAATACATTTTAGATGTAGATACTTTTTAGTGTTGTTTACTGTTTGACCCAAACCTGGTGATAATAGATATCTTTAATAATGCGCCTGTGTGCCGAACAACACAGCAGACCTACAGCTGCCAATATTTTTTTGTGCTTCGGTTCAACATACTCTAACCACTGCTATTTATCATACTCCCACGTTACAATTCTCAAGAGTTGGAGTAGCAAAAGAAACAAAAACAGAAAAATAAAAAAGTACGAGAAGAAAAGGATACAATAAAACACAAAACTGCAAAATAAAATAGGCGCAGTCTTTATTCCCATTGCATTTTCACTCTCATCTTTATTTCATTATTCCACTAAGAATTCTTATCCCAGCCAAAAGTAAAGCTCGACTGTGTTTATATATTTTTTTTTAAATACGTAAAAAGTTAAAGCTCTTCTGTAAACCCACAGACACTCAAGTGAAATATAGTTGATAAATTTTGCTTAAAGTTTCTGTATTGTTTTTGAAACTTGTAAGCAATAGATCCAGCAGTACAATACATGATAGTATATCATATATAAGATGGGAAATGACGACCGGGCCACAGGTCTAACACAGGCAACCAGTCAAAATGATATATTTAGGATAAATTACAAGTTAACCGAACAAGCACATCTGTGGCAGAAAGCCGAGGAGATTTCGAACTCATATATACATATATCTGTATAATCATATACAATATCGTTTGTGGCTAGGATTAATGTAAAACCTAGTATCATTTGTGGAGAAAAAAGGTGAGGTGAGACAAACAAATAGTTAGTTTTAGGTGTTTTAACATTTTATGATACGTTTTGTAACATCACAGTGTTAAAACTGCCATAATCCTAAAATTCTCTCAAAACTAATATTTTACACTGGTGTTCAAAAAAGTGAAATATCCATTCACCGTCTTCTGCCACTTATCCAATTCAGGGCTGCACAGGCTGGAACCTATCCTAGGGCCAGAGACAGGACACAGCCAGGATAGGTGCAGTCCAGCTTTTGTCGCAGAAACCTGGATCAGCCAATTAAAATCTGTTCCCAAAATCAGTCTGAAATGCATAACATTATTGCATGTATGTGATGGTTCATAAGATGAAATCAGCTGATACTGTGCTTCTAGCTACATGAGTATGCTCTGCAAGAGAGTAATCAGTTGCTTCCATGAGCATGTAAAGTTGTGGCAACAAACTTACACGTCTTGCAGTCAGAAAGTTCAGAAACTGTTATTGTTGCACACACACACTGAACTAACCTGCGTGTCGAGGATCATTGCTGATGATGAGCTTGCTCTCAGAAACTAAAGAGCAGTCTTGACTGGAAGAGTCTGCAGTCTCTGCCATGAGAACTTGTCAGAAGCACGAGCAAGAGCATCATTTTCTTTGACATTCATAGGATTGTGCACTGTGAGTTTGTCCTCCAGGCTGTCAAAGCTGAGTTACACTGCAACATCTTAAAGCGTCTTAGGGAGAACATTCGCTACACACAACCTGAACTGTGGTGCATGTCAATAATAGCCTGCCGAAAAGGCACGTTTTAATTCATACACACATATTTTTCTATACTGCCATGTTAAATGTAACCCGTTTACACAAACGCATAATTGAATTTTAAAATTAGACACTTAAAAGACAAAAACATATATAATGTATGTAAATGTAAATATTAATATACATATTAAAAATGTCTTCATAATAGTGACATTTCTAAGGCGAGTGGCTTTCCACCATAATGTATGAGCGAATGGTTAAATTACAGTATTTGTGTATTTAATGTAAATGATAAAACATTATATTATTATGGAACATATGCAGAAAACATAAAAAAAACATCATGCTTCATGTTTACTAGACTCATAATTGCTACAGTTTTGTTTTATAAAAAACATAGAATGAGAGTCTAAAAAAAAGATGCTATTTGAGGCAACAACAATCTCTTCTTTTAATTTTATGTATTGTTAAAACATGGTGGTTTAATTAATTTCATTTAATTAATTTTGTTTATATTATTAATGTGAACACTGAAAATGTACATAGACCAGTATTGAGCAGCACTTCATAAATATTGTGGTTGGTCCATTGAGCAGTATGTCCTGAATCTAGCTAGAGGAGGTAATTTCACATGAATTATTACCTAATGCACTTGAAAGGTTATAAAATGTCTGCATATTAAAAGTGCAGTTTATTTCTGCTGCCCAACTTGAATATAAAGTTACAGTCTATTTGTTGATTGCTTGATCTTAGTTTGTAGCAAACCAGCCAAAGTAGTGGAGCAGTTCTGCATTGTATGCTCGAGTAGCACATGAACACGTAGATGACTGCATAAATGATGATGTACATAATCATATTTGCAGCTAATTTCTCTAAACACATATCTGAATATTCAAAATCAGAATCTAGAAACTGGAAGCTTTGTGGGTCAATACTTTGGGTTGGTTTTGGGTGTGGGTGTACAGTTTGGAGTGGAGTGAAACTGAGGAACACAATTCTTTTTAAAATGTATCTAAATTCTAAACAGTGAGAGGCTCATGGAATAGGTAGTCAGTTATCCTTTATCCAGAAATCTGCTGGCCAAAACACTGGCTGTCACCTCCAGAGGTTGAATCAACAGATCTTCACCAATGATTTAATGAGACTGACTAGTAGAAAACTTTGATTCGTGTATGTGTACTGTATTCTGCAGAAAATCTACCCATAGTCTGAAGATGTAGTATTTTAACATCAGTCAAAGTAAAGAAAAGTGTGTGCTCTACAGTTGTTTGATTAGAAACTGGTTAATTAGGGACAATATCTATGTATCAGTGCAACGTAGGTGCACAATAGGTGTTGTATTCTGGCAAAAGGAGCAATCCCTCAAATGTTTTGAACATTTTCCTCAAAGTTTCCCAAGTGATATTTCACTTTTCATGTTATTTTCTTTTTTCCCCACATTTGCCTGTGACTCTTTCATACAACCCGATCCTTAAAATGCCAAGGGTCACGTGTCAAACATATGCAGCACGGATTGCAATTTATTACCCCACATTTGCCTGATAATTTTTCTCTTTTGACAAGCTTAGGTAAATCATAAAGCCTACTCTATAATGTATGAGGGCTCCGCTGGCTTGATGAGTAAAGTCTGTTGCTATTGGCTGTTACCCCTGTGGTGTTTGAGTTCCCATAAGACCAATAAGACTTGTCTGTATTCTAGCGTGACTCGAATCACTGCAGGAACAGGTAAGGTCCAGGTATTTATAGTAACTATATGCAAATGGATGAGTGCCATGTTGGACTCTTAGTGCAGAGGTGACAGTTAAATACATGTACATAGAAGGAGAAATATATGGGCTTCGCCCTCTCTTTGAGACAAGTCTAATCAGTTAGGATTGCCTTCTCTCCTCATTTCATTTGAATATATTCAGCTTGGACTTATTCTAAGGAAGTGTCTCCCATGTATATTATTCCTTCCCGCTGAAGGCTCATTATTTTACAGCAGGGTGTGTGAGAGGCGGCCCCAGTCTCTGAACTCTCTGTCGAGGCTGTATTAATCAAACTTCACGCAGCGGGAAAGGGTCCACCCGCTGACATGGCACTGCTCACTCTACACTTGAGGACAAAAGGGAAAACACACAACCTGAGCCATTACTGTGAAACATCTGCAGCTTTTAAGCATTACCACTTGTCATTATTTCAACAGCAGTAGCCACATGCGAGTCCAAAGATTGTCTCAAAGAATTTGAAACGACCGTTGACGCGTTTCGGCCGACATGTCATATAATAACATTGTCCTCTTCTTCCTTTTCACTACAGTGGATAACAAGATCTTTGCATGGGGAAATGGCACCAGTGGACAGTAAGTAAATGTCAGAAGTAACGTTATCTGTCTTGCTTTGATGGTGTGTGAAGGATGAGGATGAGTAGTGATACTTTGGGGAACTACTCATCTGTCTGTGAAGCTATCAGTTTGTTCTGCCCACTGGCCATTCAAACGTCTTATTGTTTTCTGCCGGTGTACTGCATGGCTGTATATTAATCGGACGAAAGAGGCTAGCTGACAGACAAACAAACTCAGACATAGTTATAAACAAACAGAAGTTGTTTATCTTTTGATGAGCTTCCTTGTTAAAACTTCTCCAGCCAGGAGCCAGTCTGGCTCTAATGACATTTAAGGGCATGGGGACTACAGTGATTCAGTGGCCCTCAAGTACTCAAACAGCTGCATGGCAGACCTCAGAGAAATACATAAAAGGAACAAAGGCATCACTTCTCACTCTCTCATCATTTCCCATTGTCCCTTAGTCTCCTTCTCTCAATCTCCATTTCTCTGTCTGCGGTTCTCTCTCTACTGATGATGCTTTGACCTGTCTAAGCAGGTCGGGGCTCTCTAGTGGGGCGCTTATAGTTGGAGGAGCCTATAGTTGGAGTTCTGCAACACCCACTTGCAGAGCAAAGGGTGAGCATCTGTGTTACACAACTGGCACTCTGATATCTGAAAATTCCTCAGCTCTCCTGTGTGTCTCACTGGAGGCGAGAGAGGAGAAGAGTACGAGGGAGCTGTGTAAATTTAAACTGGCAAACTTTCTGATGGAAATAGCTGTGACCCCAGAGTGGTCTTGTCTTGAGTTGAAGCATTGTTGTAATCAATACAGGCTCTCGTGGGGATGACGGGCGAGGACCTTTCGTTCCCCGTTTGTGGAAATAATGGAGAAGACTGTTTGTTATTTTTCCCAGACATGCCGCAAACTAGCAGATATGGCCGGGGCATTGCAGGTTATGACGCTGGCTCAGGGAAACAAATACAAAGAGGAGCATTTTATCAAGAAGCAAACAGCAGAGCTCCGTTTGAAGCTGCTGGGAGCTCATAGGTCACAGGGGTGCTGGGGCTGCGTTTGACCAGCTCATCTTGAAACAGGGGCTTGGATGTTCTTTGTTCACTCGCACTAGGCATGCAGAAGCAGAAACGAGTCTCGGCTCTGGCCTGTGTAAAGTCATTTGTACAGCTTCAAATTAAGTTGGGTTCAGCGATTTCCCCGGAATGTAAAACTGACCTCACTGAAACATGCTTATTAGGCGACTCTTGTTTGGTTAGAAGAAAAATAGCTCAAAGGTAAAATTATAGTATCATTGGAGTAGTGCAAGTAAAAGCGATTTCTGGTGGTGTCTTTTGTTATGTTGCAATAAAATAGAAACAGTGTTAAAGAAAATAAACTTTTAAAGTGTAAATAGCAGAATATAAAGAATATTGAATGACTGCAGAAGAAGAAAAAGCCTAAAGGTATTTTCTGTCTTATTTTCTTTTTTTTTTCCTAGGCTGGGTAATGGAGAGAGGGCAGTAAAAAAACAGCCAGTCGAAGTCAAATTGCCACAGGAACTAAACGTCAGAGGAAGTCACCTAGATGGGAATTTTGCCAATGTAGTTGGCATAGCCTGTGGAAGCCGACACTCCTTCATATGGACCGAAACTGGGCAGGTCTACAGTTTTGGGAACAACTTTTATGCTCAGCTAGGCTATGACTTCCAGAGGGCTGACTTCAAAGAGAACCAGGTATGAAGATTATGGTTTCTTTACAGTTATGCACAAATCGTTACCCAATCCATCACTACTCCCAGTGGCTTCTGATTATCTTAAAGTTGTTTGGGTCATATTTACATAAACGCAATATAGAAAAATGAAGAGCTGGGAAAGAAGGTTTAGGCTAACACAGCTAAGAATGTTGTGAAGCCTATTGGGCAAAAATCTAAGAAGTATTGAGAGGAAGAGTTTCAATCCAGAAAGAGGTTCACAGTGTTTGTGTAATTGCTCTCACTGATGGAAGAGGGAGCCAAAATTTACACACTGCAGATGCAAAATTAATATGATTTTTTAATGACCCCTTTAAACATCCACACAGTCTCTTAGCTATAATATTAGTTTTTAATTCACTGTTGGGAGTAGGGGCAGGTCTACGTGATGGATACCTCAAGAGCCTGGATAGCTTCTTGTTAGTTGCCTCTCAAGCTTTGTCCTTACGTGGCTTACTATACAGTAGCATGCTGCTGAACCACACAAATCCTAAATTAAGTGCTGTGGAATTGAAATTGGCTCTCTTGTGAAGTGTTCCACTTGCATTGGAGCTTAATTTTGCCTACTCATATCATTTGATTCAGTCCCTCAGTCCCTCTTTTGCTCGCTGCAGCCCATCGCTCCCTCTTCCTTCTCATGCAAAATAAGCCCATTTACCACAATGTGGCAGTGTCTAGGTGAATGATTGCCACTCAGCACTTGATATATGGGTATGTGCTGCTGTGTGCATGTGTGCTGGATATATTATATTTCCAACAGATTCTCCCAGCATTTTGCAGCAACATTAGTGCGTTATACACTATGTGAAGCTCTTTAGGCTCATTTTCGTAATGAGTGGATTTAAAAATAGATTAATATGTTTGTACTTCATTCTACTCTATTTCTTGGCCCAAATATTGTTGCCTGTTTTGTCATTACTGAAAGGCTGGCTTTTACAGTCAGTTGTTTAAGACAAACATCCAATAGAGAGGCCTTTCAGTTCATATGAGACAGGCCTCATACATGAGGGCAAAAGGTAGCCAGCCACCAAGCAGTGTGTCAAGGTTCATGGGCTTAAGCTCTTACCTGTTCTCAATGACAAAGGCCATTTGGATCTGCATGACTGCTCCCACTTCTAAAATCTTGCTACTAAAGAAAAAACATGGGCCCCAGTGGTATGACTATCCCAGACTTATATGTTCATCTCTCTAGGCTTACTTGTGTCCTCTGATTGCCTCAGGTGGAGACCCAAACCTGGCCCTGTCCGTTACCACCCAGCTCCCACTTCTTTCATCCCTTTGCCTTTCTGTATACACTCTCCTTCTGAAGGACCAGACAGGCTGCTCCATCTTCAGCTGTCCTCCAGTCTCCTGACTATATGATACTGGCTATTGTTGTAAAGAATCTATAGGCTGGAACTGCCTGCTTCACCCCTAAGGCTCAGTTTCCCCTTTTTGTCTGAAATGGAGTGGTAGCAAAGCGCAGAGATCTAAGAAACACTATATTCTGTTCTTTATTGGCCCAGTGATAAGGTATTGGGATTCCGCTCACACCTGCGAGCCCTTTGTTCAGGCCCGCTATGGCGTTTCACCTGCACCAGACAAGGTTAGACAGATCGCCTATTTAATGGTTTGATTGACATTATTTTAATGTAACACCGTGGGGAGCGATACGTCTTTGAACAGAAAAGAAAGTTAACCTTATATTTCTCCAGGACACCCCCCCATTAGAACAATGACATTGGCATTTTCTTGGGATTTTGTTTGCACATAGGACATTCTGAGGTGCCTTATATAATACATTATAATAAAAACTTGCAGTAGGTATTGTGGTAGCTTTTTTTTAGTATCAAGCCTGCATCATATACCATACATCTACTTCTTTTTTTCCATTTATTGATTTTTTTCCCTCTGAACACTGCATAGCTTAGTTTCTAAGTAGGCTAACACCTTCTAGCTAAAAATGTACCAGTGTATTTCTACAAAAGTAAGCAAAAAGCGACCAGGGGAGCAAGAAAATAAACTCTGTTCCTAAGTGTGACACGTGTGCAGCTTGAGCTTGGCATGGCATCCGTGTTCAGCCTGGCTGCGCACAACTTGTTTGAATGTCATATTTATCCCTGTGTTTTGTCAGAAAATTAACTTCCTGTGAGTTTGCGGCAGAGCCGAGCATATGGCCACAGCTCTCTGGAGATGACAGCCTAGCGGAGCGGGAGCTCGCCGGTGCCGCTGCCCTGCTCTGGCGGCAGATGCTCCGGGCTTCTCCGCGATTAAGTGGAGATCATCACTGTTTTCTTTGAGCACCGCTGTGCCTTGTACTCTGAAGTGTTCAGTTAATCACTGCCTGCCTCCCTGCCTTTTCCACGCAAGCTGCCAAAGCACTCATTAAGTTTGAATCTCCCTCTTACTGCTCGCTTGCTCACCGGCTCGATATATTTTGTGACTGAATCTTAGCAGTCACCCTTTCTGAGGGTTTGTTGCACCTGTTTACATGAAGGATTGTACAAAGGCAGTATTTTTTGTTTGAGTACTGTATGTGATTCTATCTCTAGCCATGGTTCATTTGTTGTGTATCTTGTGTATATAAGAAAAAGCCACTCTATAAGTTACCGAATGTTTCCTTTAGCTTGTGAATACCGATGTGCTCTGTTTTTCCCTAAGTGCCAAAATACTTCCTTCACAGGCCTCTGAGGGAAGTGAAGTCTGTTCCACAGTTGTGTTTTTTCTCATTGAGAAACACTGATAGTCACATTTACAGCTGTAAAACACGACTCTGTTATCCACTGAGTATGTTGAATGTATAGAATCAGAGCGCAGGTATAATGTAAGTCATAATATTAAAATAAAATAAAAAAACTGAGCATTTGCTAACTCCCACCGCCTCCCAGGCCAAGTATCTCACATCCAGTTGTGTTGTATCTCCTACACAAACAGCCATGTATTGTTAATGTGAAACATTGTGACACGCTTTAACCCTGATTGATCTTGATCTCCGACACAAATAATAATGTGATTACAGGCTTTTCTCTGCCTCTGTCTTCGCTGCAGTGGAAAATAACATTAGGACTATCCTTTCATGTTAATCGCCTTGGTTGGAAGTATACCTCAGTGCACCAATAGGCCTCAGTAATGCCTCCTTTCTTCTAAAAAACCCATCCAAAATAACCTATTTGCAGCACACCCACACACACGTTGCTTAGCTGTGTAACACTGTTATTCTGCACCAATCAAAGCCTGGCTTGCTTGTCCTGGTGCGGTGATCATTCCCCCCACAATAGCGGGATGGCATTACTGCGCTTTTGAAAGCATTTGCATGGCAAAGCAATAACATGCACCTTGTAAATAAAGGAATTGATCCTGTTCATCTCAGGTTGGATTTCCTGGATAAAGCTGTGGAAAATGGATCCCTGTATCGTATCGCGTCAATATACACACTCTGTTTCCTCATCCTCAAGTTTACTCTGCAGTAGGAATCTTCTTCTTCTTCTTAATCTCGTCTGTCAGGCTGTCAGGCAGACACAGAGAAATGTTTGCGATTCCCTCTGCTACACTGGTTACTTGGCAGACAGCTGATTAGTGCCAGTTTGCCTCGTTCCCAGTATGCAGATACCCAGATAGAAAGCTGGCCCCATTCATTGAGTCCAAGTACCAAAATAGCAATTGCTGTTCTCAATCAACTATGAAGAAATGGGTTTGCATTGTTGGAAGAGGTTGATTTGAGACTTTTTGAAGAGGCTCTTGAAATTACTTTCAAATCAGCCCGAGCTGACAGACAGCTGGTCGAGCATCATGCTGCTGTGTGCGGTCAGCAATAAAGAATAATGTTGTTTTTTTCTTTTCTTTCTTTTCTTTTTTTAAAATCATAACTCATACTATATGAGCATTACGCCTTTGCACCCTCTGGGCCCGCGCATTGTTATTCGTCACAATAGACGTTTATCTCCTCTACTTAGATTTAAATGTATTCACAACTGTACAAATTGCCACTGTGCTCTTGGCAAGGTACAACTAATTTTTAGACGAGGAAATTCCTTGTCAGGAGCAGCCAAGGGAGAAGGTGTCAGATTGATACCAGAAGTACACTAACGGCTGTGCGGGAGCATAAGCGTTTGCTGCGCTTCGGTGGCGGTGCGTTTGATTTCAACACTGACCACCAGTGATGCCAACCCTGTAGTCCTTATATGAGCTGCCTCTTGAGACATAAACATAGACAGCCCTCCCCCACATCTCACTCAAACTGATGCTGCTGAAGTAAAGAGACAGAGAGGGGAAGAAAGTGAGACACTGCCAGACAATAAAGCCGTTGTAGAGTATATACTCTACTTGCTTGCCTATTGTTACACTGCGGTAAGTGGGAACTCAGTGTGGGTGTACAGTGACCTCAGCTACTCTACCCATCTCCCCTAGGAGGACCTCAAAGGGCACTCGTTCAGTTCCTTATTGCACGCCCTGGGCTTTGCTGCAAAATGAGAGACAACAAAGAAAAAAGAAAAAGAAAGAGAACCGAGGGAGGTAGTCTCAACTTTACAGGAAGGCTAACCTGTGCCTTTGGAAATCCTGCATCTTTTTAAAAGTGCCTATCTTCCTGACTCTTAACGGTATCTGACAGAGTTTTTCGGGGCTGGAAGTGCTCAGTGTGATGACTTCTGTTGCACTCTGGAAATATTCTTTTTACCATAAGATGTTATGCAAAGCTTACCCTTAAAATGTGTATTGTTTTCTCAGTGTGAATGAGAGGATATGGTGTTTGTGACCTTGTTTCAGTTTGAATCATGTGCCCTGCTGTTTCCCCAATATGCCCCTAGTGTATGTAATGCTGAAAGCACATTTAGTATCAATAATTCTGTACATTTCCTTCTGGAAAACTAATTCTCATAATAGGATTTTGTCAATGTGATTTGAATAATGATCTCAAAACATCCCATTTTAGGCTACTTAACTAAATAGAATATTACTGATTGCAATACTTATCCATGGTAGGGGTTTTGGTAACCTTCTTTTCTGTTTCTTGCCAACAGCCAATTTTCTCTCAATTAAAGCATGATATTAGCACTCAGTAGGGCATAAACAGAAATAACCGTACACTGCTGAATATCACGCCTTGATTATGAGCTTAAGAGTGGGTGTACAGATGGATTCTGTTTCTATACTCCTATTAGAGAGCTGCTGTTTATATGTGTGTGCATATGTGTCTGTGTCAGAGAAATGGAGAGGGAATCGCTGCCTGCATGTGCAGGAGTGTGTGTCTTTGGCAGCAGGAAAAGCTGGAAGTTTTCAGCTCTCTCCTGTTAAAACCTCTGGAAAGGGAGGGCAGAGGTAATAAAAGAAAAAAAAAAGAAAAAGTCACAGGTATAGTAAGAAGGAAAAGTGTATCGTTACATTGAGAGCCAGTCAGTGGCAATGCCAGTTGGCCAAAGTTAGCAGGAAGCTGTCCTAGTAAATGGCAGCAGCTGCTCGCAGTTCGAGAGAGCATGTCCCAGTCAGAGGAGAAAAGCGATGGCATCTACATTAATACTACCTTAATGGCCCATCTGGCGCTCCGTAGGGTCCCTGGCTGCGCCACCGACTCATAGGCGTTTGACAGGCAGTCTCCAGCGCACCAGACGCGCATGGCATGCCAAATGGCTGGGAGACGCCTCCGTGGCGCACAGATCTGTCAAACTCTCTGACGCTGTAGTCACACAGGCAAGGGAAGTTAAGGCAAGTTTTCACACGTGATTGGTTCTTGACATGGATGGGGAGAGGGAGGGGGCAGAAGGAGAATGACTGGCTTGTCTGTCTCTCTTTCCTCCACAGCCTCCTTAAATGCAAACACACATATGTGCACACTCACAGGGCATGCACACATAATCATTCACACCCTCACACGTATGCGCACGCTCTTCATACTAGATGCTAAGTTGCCATGACCAGATTAAACCTCAATGAGAAAGCCAGGTTAAGATTAGCCAGTGGTGGATTCACTGTGCTCTGATGGCAAATGGAGATAACAAATATTATTTTCGCTGCAAGTCACAGCCTCTCTCTGTAAACAAATGCTGGAACTAATTGCTTCATTGGAAGAAATTGTGGAAGGTCTTATCAAAACACCACAGGGGTTTCTGGCTATAATTGGCATAATTGGTTGACACAGCAGGCTGTAGTCCATGATGTGGCACAGTGATGCACTTTATGGGGAATGACTGATCATGGCTTTAGGACTATAGATTGCCCTTCTAGATACTTAAACATACGGTATGAGAAGTGGTTAGTTAACGTGCAAAAGCAGGACCTGCACGCTAAACGATTTTGTCATATCTTCACCTCAAGACTGAGCTTTATGCCATAAACCAAGAATATACAGTTTAAAGGGTTAATGGGAGACCTCAGTCCCTTTTACTAGTGGATGATGAATTCCAACTCTACCCCATGTGCTTGGCCTTTACATCAGCTCAGTTGAGCTGCACAATACTGACACAGTGGTTTCTGTGCAAGCAGGCCACATTCTGCATTACACACTCGCGCAGATCACTGCAGAAGTCTGTATCACACTGCTGCGGGGAAACTATGGCTTCTTTCTGTATGAGTAAACTGCACAAAAAAAAAGTACAGCTGAAGGTACTTTAAAATATTTGCCACCATTCTTTCTCACACTTTTTCTTAAGGACATTTAGAGAGATAGCAGCAGTTCAAAAATGGAACGGAAGGTTCTTTAGAAAATACATTTCAAATGGCTTATCCAGTAGGTAGCCCCAGAGGACACCTCAGGGATAAAACTTGGCAAGAAAGGAAGATAGAGGGGAAAAGAGTGGAATTGGAAAGAAGACACAGCCGTGACTAAAACAGTAGAAATATAAAGGGAAAAGGTATCCTCTTAACCTGCTGACGCCTCTTCAGAGGAATCACAGTGCTCCGTATCAGCATTCGCTCTCTGAACATTTTGCTGTGTTCTGTGTTTATAGGAAAAGCATAGATCTGCTGATGTCTCTTGCCTGAGAGTGTCTCAACGTTAGGCAGCCAGTGCAGGTGATTTCAAAATGACTATCTTCCCGTCACACACTGTTCCAGTTTAGATTCGCTGTTTTATATTTTTTGTTACCAATGTTGATCTTGTTTTTTTGGGGTTTTTTTTCCAAGTAAATCGGTGTATTGTGCGTGATTATAGTAAAAGCAGGAGTGGGTTGCATTTTCTGTCAGCTCAGCTCCATCTGTAACACACTGACCTTGAATTCTTTGTCTTTTTTACAAACATTCACTGAGACTCAAGGATGAACTGAGAGTCCATAACATTTACAGTGTCCAATAGGATCAAAAGATGACGTAAAGGCATTTTGTACAGTGTGCAAAAGTCTTGGGCCACCTCTCACTTCGTTTTGCTTACAACGAGGCAGACTTTCCTGTAATGTTATAAAGTGGTCTTGAATAAAAGTTCTCTAGGTTTTCTGAAGGACTTTCAGTTTTGTCTTTGGATACTGATTGCTTTTTCAGTCATTTTCACACCATTCCTTGCACCTGACCATTGTCAGAAGAATGATTTTGTTTGTTAAGCCACTGACCTATGAATCATGCAAGCATAAAATGGCACCTTTTGTGCAGTTTTACTTGTATATACCCAGGTGATTGCAGAGCTGTAAGCCAAAAACTTCCCATATCATGGTATGGTGTGCCGTGTATCCTTAAAAAGTTGAGGAAACAGGACAAAGAGAGGACAAAAGAAGGAGTGGCAAACCTAAAAAAAATATCTACAGCAGATGAACTGTATCAGTGACATGACATGAACATCCCAATTTCATGTCCTTAAGAGATAGGAAAACATCCATCAAAGATCGGACACAAAACCTGAGAGATGCATCAGAAGCTTCCGTTGATTCGGATCTACTGTTCATAGAAGCCTCAGGGCTGAGGCGTGGCAAATTACACAAAAACTAGACTGAAAATCAGTGGAAATGGGTCTTATGGAGTGATGCGTCATCAGAGAGTCAGGAGATTGATAGAAGAGTAAGCCTCTACAGCCATCTGTAAAACACGGTGGAGGCGCTGTAATGGTTTGGGAGTGCCAGCTTGTGGAGTTGGGGATCTTGTCATTGATGGAATTACAGAAAAGTACGGTCATATTTGCCTCCACAATGCAATACCATCTGGAAACATCTAATTGACAGTGGCTACATTTTTCAGCATGACAATGATCCCAAATACACTGCCAATGCAGTAAAAGCATGCATAGATAGAAGAACACACAACACTAGTCATGGATGATATTGACGAGCAGTGGAACAAAAGGCAGCCAACATCCAAAGAAGAACTTTGAATGTCCTTCAAGAAGCCTGGAGAACTATTCCTGAAGGCTACTTAAAGAAATGACAAGAAAGCTGCCTAAGAGAGTTCAGGCTGTGTCGAAGAGTAAAAGTGGTCAAAGCAAATACTGACTTTGAAGCTCTGTAGAATTGCACAGTCTCAGGTTTTTCCTTATACATTATTTGTTTCAATAAATCACTGCACATATTTTTATTAGCAAAATATAAAGAAATGAGGGCTGATTCAAGATTTCTGTGGGGTACTGTATCCAAAAAGGTCAAAGGTCAATTCTCTTTAACATTAAAACATTCTGTAAAAACTCTTATTTTGGCGATTATTCAACAAACCGAGTTGATTGGGTAGCTGTTGCGTTGAATTTTGGAATTTGTTGCCCATATTTAAAGCACTGTCTACTCCTATAGCTACAGCATTGTGCAGACTGAGCTTTATTAGCCAAACGTAAGCACATTTAATACATTTTAGTAAAATTGCCAAAGTCTTTCCTTTATGGCAAACATGGATGTTAACTGCAACTTGACTGCTTGGCAGAGGCATATGACCATGAGGCAATAATTCCAGTCTTTTAAATGAACAAAGGACACAACTAGTAAAATTTATGGCAAGGATAAGTCGGCTGGACAACAGCTGCCAAGTTTTTGTGAGGGAAGGAGAGCGAGAGAGAGAGAGAGCAAGATGATGGCTGAGAGGAAAGAGGAGAAGAAAAAAGAAGAGTCAGCAAAATAGGTTTAGGGGCTTGCGAGAAAAGAGCATGAGGAACTCTTCAACTTTCACTCCCATTCCCAGATGTGTTGTAGGCAAGACATAGCCTTTGAAGAGCTTGTGGCAAAATAGGCAAAATATGAATATACACGCACTCCACTTTACCTCTTTCTCATCTCCTTCCTCTTTTCCTCTCCTCTTTTTTCCCCCTCTTTCATATACTCTCCACGTCTCCTTCTCTTTATCTTTCTCCCTGGGCATCTCTGTTCCTTAGTGGCAAACCCAGCTGCAGGGTTTCTGTGGTACTGTGAGTGAACCCTCACTGACTCCTTCACCAGGCAGCTGCACAGCACGCTAAAACACACACACGGTGTCTTACCCAAGTCTGTCCTGCTCACTTTTATTTGCTAAGTACATCACATTTGCATATGCGATAGGGTCAAAATGGAATATTTACTGCTGTGCTGCTTTTGTTACGCGATGTTTCGAAACAAAATTAAGTTTGAAAAACATTTCATTTCTAGCAGTGCTAAAAAAAACCATGGCTTTTTCCTTTAACATGAAATGTATTGCAATCTTCTGTAAAGCCACTAGAGGGAGCTTATATTATGCTGTGTTTCCCCCACACCAGGAGTTTGTTTCATAGTACTGTTGCTCAAGCAATGAGGCACAAAAAATAAAAGGCTTTCAGATATTCCTCATTCTGCCCCTAAATAATTTTGCCAATTTTGCCGATGTAGAGATCACGGCCTCTCACCTACACAAGAGACAAAGGCAAGGTTTAGAAGTAGGGGTCTGCTTTCTTTCAAACAAATTCGATGATTACTTCTCACATGTTTTTGCGACCAGATATTTGCTGGTGGGAGGCTATGTGTGCGAGTGCAGAGGTGATAATTCTACTGTTGTTCAGAAGCTTGAGCAGGGTGCGTAATGGCAATAAGAGAGAGCGTGCCCAGGCGTGCTTTCAATCTGTTTCCCAAATGTAATGAGTCCGGGCATAACTCTGGTCATCCCAACTTGATCAAAAATGGGAGGAAATCTGCAAATGATTTATTATGTCCTGTAGAGATTCATCAGTTCCACATGTCAAAATGATGCTGAGCTGAAAATTAAAAGACATCTTTCGTCACCATTATTTTCTTAATATAGATGGAAAATGGGAGCATGAAAGTAATTCAGTCAGCACAGTGAAGGAAATCAGATTTATATGCTTGTGTTTAGAGCATATTGCATTGTATTTGATCTCATTCCATCTGTATCTTCTTTTTAAAAAATTGTGATCATTAAATGTAGTACAATGATATAATCAACCTGAATACGAAAGATCACTAATACCGCTTTATTTCTAAATTGTTTTCAGAAATATTAATTCTAAAAAGTATCACACATTGATTTTGAATTTGGCTTCTTATCCTTAAAATATAGGTTGTTATCATGCTCATGCGTGCATAATTATCTCTACTTTCTGTGCTCTTTTGCCCTCTTGGATTTCATTAAACTGTAAAATACTAATGCATATTGCCACATAATCATATTTTTCTGTCCCTGTCCCTTCATAATAGAAATGGGGTGACACGACAGCATCTGAACTAGAGTCCCAGACTTGTCCTGCCGTAATGTTACACGATCTCAGCTCTCACGTTACTAAAACAGGCTTGGCCGATGGGATTCGCCATACTCTGCGCTTCTCCACTCCTCCTGGCCTTTTCCTGTGACAGGGCTGCCGATGATACAGATCCGCTGTGACATTTTACATTGTGCTTCCTAATTGCAGCAGCTGATAGTAGGATCGCTCACCATACAGCTGCATATTTTCTCTTTTAACCACCCTTTAGCTTTTTCTTTTTCCCTGTTGGGAGATGCAAGTACACGGCGGTACTGTAGTGACTAATTGCGTTGCTCAAATGCTGCCTTATGTATGCATTTAGGTGTTTCGTAATCTTCTTGCATGTATGTAAAACTCTGTAAATCAACTAAAACTTGAAGTTGAGTTTTTCTTATTTAAAAAAAACAAACAAAAGTTTTTTGATCATGATTGAGCAACAGTGTTTATTGGCAAAAGTGTCGTCCGTTCTTTCTTTTGCTCTGGGTTTTTCTTTACTTCAAGTGTTTCCCACTGGCGGCGACTCCCGAACTGAAAGCCGGGATAAACCTGCATGACAGATGCAGCTCTAATTATACAGTTGTTTTAAGACTGTCAGGTTGCCGCAAAGAGGGAGCCAGTCATTTGGGAAAATGAAGGAGGAGGGTTGTGAGTGGGAAGAGGGAGGTAGAGGGGGACAGTTTGATGGACGGACATTGTAACACCAGCATCTGGTGATAGCTGCAGCTGCCGTATCGTTTTCCCACCGCCAGCTTGCCAGCTAAATAAATATTGCCACGATCTGTCTTGTACTAGCAAGTGTAAATTACTTTAACACATCAATAACTAGTTTACAATGATGTTTTTTCCTGCCATTTCAGAACATATATTGATTTCACATTGCTGTTAAATGGCACAAGCATTGTTTCCTTCAGCCTGTACTTTGTTTTCCAGATAGACTCCTGGCAGGCATGGTAAAGCAAAACAAACAAACAAAAAATATCTACATCAATTATGGAGTCATTTTACTATCACTAAATATATATATCGATATTATATATGTATTTTATAATTGAATATTTATATATGGTGTCTATCATGATAAAAGTACCACTATTTGTCTGTTCACATGAGAAATACGTACTTATGTGTCAGGTATAGATTTTGAAACTTTGTGCTTTAAATGCAGCGTTGAGTTTTGAACATCATGGTCTTGTTACTGATGTCATGCGTTTAGAGCGAAAACAAAACATTTCTCTGAAAAAATTTGCATCTGTTTTTTTTTTTCTTGCTTTGGTAAATAAAGCAGATTATAATTAGCACCGAAGACAAAGATCTTTAGAGCAGTGTTTCCAGTGCAGTTTTCTATTGTGTGTTTCAATAGATTCCTCAACAGTAGTAATTATGCGAGGAAAATGATTCACGCTATACATGATTTACACTGTACATTTCTTTGACAAAAATAGACAAAAGAGGAGAGATTGTTCAGGATGTACGTAGCTCTGTGTGAGTTTTCGCTGCTGTTTTTGAGCAGGTGTGCACATGTGTGGCGTGAAGTGGGAGCGTGCACGTGTGTGCACCCATGAAGCGCAACTGCAGGCGCTCTCGCGCTTCTATATTGTCTATTTTCATTCGTATGGGTTCCTCCTCTCGAGGACAGATGTTGGGGGAAACCCACAAAATCAGAGCTGAAGCCGCACTATAATCACTGCGATTTTAATCAAGGTCTCGCATTGTGACCCACTTATTTTCTCACAGTGCTGATTGCACAGCAGTGCAGTGGCGACTAGCATTACAAAACTACAGCCTGTGATTAACCTTCACATCATATACATGTCCCCTAACCAAGATACAGCGAATCCTAATCCCAAAATTACACCCACTTGGACTGAAAAATCTCTCCCTTTGTCAAATCTGAATATTTTCATCCTTCATTCTCCCATTTTTATGTGAAAGACAGATGATACTTGCGTTCTGCATATGAGGAAATTGAGGTATGGCTGAGTGTATAATACCTAACTAATATATTTCAGTTGGACAATAATATGTTTATGCAAGCGTGCGAGCACAGTCTATGACCTAACTTTTTTCCCCTACACATTAAAAGTATACGATAATGTGATTCAAATGAACCTCACACATAATATTATAGGCTTTTGTGAGAATAAGGACATATTCCAACCTTCTTAGTCGTTTTCACCACTATTGTAATTTTCACATCAGTGATAATAAACCAGATTGATTATTCATTCTCATGCTTCAACACCATTTAATTGTGTAGCCAGAACACTCCAACTTCGGGGTCAGCAGGGCTCTCTCTTTCATTTACACAAAGACACATCAACACGGATGCATACACCCACCCACCCACCCACATGCAGACAGGCACACACACCAATTCAGAAATCTCTCTGTTTCCTTCTCTCCTTCACAGATGCTCTCAAAGGGCCCCCCGAAACATGCCCAGACTGGAATTTGCCAAAATATCCTTTCTCCTATCAAGCACACACTGTGCCCGATCTCAGTCCCATTGCACTTATTCCTCCAACATCTCAATTAATACCCCATTGGAGGCACAGCACCCCACAGAGCCTCAGAGGCTCACTGTGGTGGTGGATTTTTCCTTGTAATGTTCACCACAGATGCTGAAGTGCTTTCATTTTAAACCACATTAGTGAACTACCTCGGTCTCAATCAACACCAACAGATGAAAGATGTACGTTTATGAGCAGTTGTCAGTTATTATATGCATGTGTGTGCCTCTGTTTGTTTGTTCGTGCCTGTCTTTGCCATATCAAAGCTTGAACACCTTTTTGAAGAGTGTCCATTGATAGTCTTTGTGTTGTGTGTCTATATATATATATATATAGACTCTAATCTATCAGAATGGGAAGAGGAAAAAAAAATCTATTTATTGGCTTGTCCTCTGGTGTTATGTGTTGACAAATTTGATGTGCTAAAAATACTGACGGCTTCCATCCGACTGACAGGCATACAACCTATATCTTACAATGCTCTGTTGTCTCTCTCTTCTCGAGCTGGCTGTTCCTCCTGTTCAGTAGCTAATGGATTTTCATGGTTTCCAGGGTCTGTTCCAGAAATGTTCTCCTGTGGAGATCTTGTAAGAAGTGCCCTCAGCTGGTCCCACAGTCTGCCATTAGGCCTCTCCACTCTTTTTATCCCTAGACCTTTGAGACCTCAAACTGCCAAATGAGTTGAATTATGGCCAGTTATGTGGAGTGGACCCAGCATCACAGGGGAGAGGCTTGAGTCAGTGGAACTAACTACACTCCTGACCATTAAAAGGCAACCTGACACTGCCTCTTCATCTTCTTTCTGCTCTCAAAGGCCGACACCGCGAGCCCACGTCTCCAAGAGCAGAGACGGAGTACAGCTATTCAACACATGAGCCAAGTAGCCAAAACAAAAAGGCAGTCTGTCACCCAGGCAAAAGAAAAGCAATCAAAACACCAATCTTCTCCACATTCATTAAAATTGTAAAGCTCTCCCTGCACTCTGTGTACTTTTCAATATTTCCTTTATCAATATATTCTTCCCATCTTTTAAAATTTGTCCTCTACCCTTCAGCTTAGTGAGTGGGGCTTCAGGGTTATAACCATGGCAAGGTTAATTGGAGCAGCTTCAATAAACGTGCTAGCTACAGCTCTGGCTACTGTATGAAGAAGGCCATCTACTGTAAGTCAGGCAACCTTCAGATTCTTCAGATTCAGAAATTCACCCACACAGTCTTTAGTCACACAAATGCCAATCAGTCCAGCCTTTGGTACAACCGTTTGCACAGACAGACACTGTACGCGCACACATACACACAGAGCACTGTATTTGATCTGTCACAATAACAGGGGCATCATAACATGATGGATACGGCCCTTTTTTCCCCCCCTCTTCTCTCCACCGTGCTGCCTCTCGCCTGTAATGTTGATGCACTGTGTAATGTTTGCTGTTGCCGTTAGCTGAAATGGAATGAGTGATACAACCAGAGGTGCTGGGATTACCGTGGGCAGAATTGATACTATCTGTCCAATGATGTGTTATTTTGTGGAAGTGAGGCAACAAACCGGAGAGAGAAATGGTTGCAGCACTCTGTATGATTTTACAGTTTAAGTGGTGAAAGACAAATAGAATAACAGTGATATGCTAGCAGGGGTTGTAAATGGTTGAATAATTTTCCTCGATTTCAGCATTCATTTATCTTTTCTACAGTCCTTTGCGGAGCTTCTCGTGGCAGCCTGAATGGTATTTATCCCTCTAGTCTGCTCACAATTGCAACATCAGCTAGCTCAGCGCACATCTTTAGAGGTGAGGCAGGTTGCGTCCACGCTATTCCTCTAATAGGGGCGGCTCAGAAAAAGGTCAGAGGTAAACTAATGACACCTGCAACAGATGCTTCTTTCTGGGAGCCTAAGCTAAGACTGAGCATAGCTGGGCTTGTGGGAATAAAAGTGTGCTGCTTTGAGACTCAGCAGGCTGCGCCCGGGTCAGTCGCTAACCACTGAAAAGACTAAATTCAGCTCTTTCTGCCGATTTGGGGCACAAGCTGAGGGTCCGGGGCTATTGTTGTGGGGTCAGGTTAAAGCTGTCCAGATTGCCAGAGCAGCTGACAACCATTCATCACAAATTCAGCACCGCAAAGCTATAAAGTTCTGCTTAGGTAGGTCAAAGGCGCTAAAGAAACATTTTAGATTTTACTTTCACAGTTGTTTGCGCATGCTGATATGGACTTGGGTTTGTTTTTTATGTTTTCTTTATTTCTTTAAATACAGGAAACCTCAGGTGAAAAACACAGCAGCAACTTCAACTATCAACTTCCTGTTTGTCCTAAAATCTAAATGTACATATCCATACATGTCAGTTTTTGTCCAGTGATGGCTCATGAATTTGAGCTTTGCCTCAAGCACTGCTTTGACTCCTTCTTCTTCTTCAGAGTTAATGTTCTGTATTTTGTACTGATTTCAGTATTGCGGGCTTTCAATACATGTCTTCACAAGAGTACCTGACCCACTTGCTTTTATAGTATATGCAAGTACTACATCATGCGTTTTCCGGCAGGCAGTGAGATGTTGTGCTGTTCTGTATGAGGGAAAAATGAAATAAGAAGGGCTATTTTTCTCCCCCATGTAAACAGCTGGCAGCATCCCATGCTTGCACAATTAATGGGCATCTAATTGGCAATAATCATTTTTACTTAAGCAAATATAAAGTAGGCAGTTGCCCCTGGAACAGACAGCTGTTGGTGGAACCTTCTGGCAGCATAGCATGGATACCTGAGGATGTGGATGATCACTTCTTGCTGGAGGTGGTCCATAAACTTAAATACCAAACTGCTGGTGCACAATTGATTTTTTTTTTATTTAAACAAATCTATTAACGACGCCGGAGGATTTACAGTATGTAGACTACAAGTGTATCTGATGCGTTAACCATCTCGCACCGTCATACTGTCTTTTAACCTGTATTGTGCCATAAGTTTCTGGTATTTTATGGTGTTAATACATCACCTGGTTAAAATTCAGAGGAAGTAATCACTGAAACTGTGTTGTACACATAACAGCAACTTAGTTAAAAAGAAGCACACGCACATTAGTCTCTGAGGCGGTAATGGATTTTTTTCAGTGATCATTTTTCAGTGATGTCAGGGACTTTTCAGACACTTTGTTTCCAACATATTTGTCAAATTCAGATTTTAAGGTCAGACCTCTGCAGTGTAAATCCATAGAGTTGTGATTTCATTCAGCTTAAAGTTACCCCATCAAGGTTGTGATTCAATAATAAAAAGCTATGAAAAAGTACAGTGCTGCCAGAAAGGATGAAGCCTTGCAGCTGACAGACAAGGAGGCAGCGTGCAATGAATTAAACACAAAATTGCGTTTTTGCCATATAACTCATCTGGCCAGGAGTTTCTCAGACAGGCAGCCAAATAGGACATGTAGAAAAAAAAAGGTAAAAACGCTACTTCATGTGATACAGTGAAAGTCTCTTTGACATTGGCTTTAGGGTTCTTAATGTAATGCACAAATTAATTTGCATGATGAAGTCTCTTCTGCTTTAAGCCTTCTTCTTGATGAAAGGGCGAATGAGTGAGAGGAAAAAAAAGAGAAAAGAATAAGTGTGTGGGATACTGAAAAGTAATGTCAGCCAACCTTATTATGAGAAGGGAATGGATTAAGGGCATTGTTTGAGCTGGTAGAGGAGGTACCTTCCATACTGCTGCCTGCCATCTTATCTTGTCCCCCAACAGTGGTTTAATCTGTTGGTCGAGCATGCCTGCAAATAATTTCTGTCTGTCAGACAGACAATGGAGCTGTCACCTTGTTGTGCATCACGGATTACTGTACTGTGCATTCTGCCCCGCCCCTACAAAGAGCCCTGACAAAGGACTTAATTGAATGGCTAATTTGTGTGTGTTCCATGTGCGAACATGCATAAACACGAGCTTCAAGTCATCACGAAATGCATGCAGACTTGTTTTCGCATGCATACTCCCATCAGTAAGCACTCGCAAGTGCAGAGAAACAACCGTTCAAACCCACACACAAAGCTGGGTGCGCACACTCCCTATAGGAATTTATTTTGAGGCTACTTGTTCATTTAGTCTGATGTCAGGAATTATTGCTTCCAATCCTTATGGCTAAACTGTAAACAAATTCAATGGACCAGATTCAATTAACTCTGCCTAACCTAACATATAATTACATGAAAGCACAGAGTGAGAAGTAGAAGATAATGGAGTTTTTTTTACCCTTGAACCTTAACCCTACTTTTCCCATTTGTTTATCAAATTAATTTAAGCCAGTTGATTTGTTATGCTGTGGCTTAGATACATATAATCACCCATTTTAGCTTCATATTACACTTGTGCTTAGGCTAATTAATCCGCAATGTTTATCACGCATAAACAGTGATGGCTTTGCATTATACATCTACAGAAGTAAGGGTGTTTTAATTGTTCTCAAAAATGTTAATTATTTACAGTCAGAACAAATATCCAAAGACACATCTTTTTTGAAAAACACTAGTGAATGACTTTGGATGACATTGGTCTTAATGGTGGGTAAAAAACAGACACAGAACAAAATGCCATGATTGGTTTTAACAAAAGGACAAATACATAAAAAAAAAAAGATTTTATTTAGTTTTTGAGAATAGAGTATAGAACTTCCCAGTGGAAAACCACGCTATCATCATTGTTCTGAGAAGGTCTGTGCAGGTTTTCTGAAGTGACAGCAGTGCTTCGTCTCATATGATGATGTGTTAAACAAAACACTGCCCACATGTTTGCCTTAAACTAAGTAGCCCTTAACTGCTTGGACAGACAGCAAGCTGTTGCACTTTATGTATTTGTTTATTTTCAAGATAAGGGGCCTCTTTTATGGATAAGCAGCTGACGCTTCCGCTCTGTCAAGCTGGGACAGGCTGAGGGAAGATAAAATAGAGTCTGTTAATCTGGTACTGGTGAGGAGAGAGAGCGATGTTATTGACCTACGCTGGCAGCAATGTGTTTCAATTATACACCGCCATCCATTTGTCAGGCAAGCAGAGCGATGGGCGGGGGCACGGGGTTCAGGCTTGGGTTAGAGTCATTCTCCATCACTTACGATGTGTCTTTGGAAAGCACTTTAATTGAATTACCCAATTTATTCTTCAAGCAACAATGCCCTGGCATAGACCCATCACGAGAGAAAATTAAATGCAAGTTTTAAACTCAGGCAGTTTACATGCTTCACATTTTCTTGGTGTACACATGGAAGGAGATGACTAACTTATGGTGACCGTCCAGAATAAACGTGTTTTGTTAATGTGAGTGCTGTGACTTTATCATGAAAATGTTATCTTACACTTTACACAGGACTTTTTGACACGCTGCCTGTTTGTTGCTAGTCACCCTTGTGAACTATGTCTATTCATTGTGTGACAGGTAAGAAAACACCTGGTGCTTTGGCTAAGTGAGAAATTAGAAGGCTAATACATTCCAAGCAAGTAAAATTTAACTTATTGTGCAGGAGATGCACAACCAACCCTTCAATAGTGCAAATGTTTTGTTGCAGTATTTGCTCATTTGTACAGAGTTCACATATCAAATTAATTTGGTTTCTCATGCAACCGAATGTCTCCATCTGTCTTTTTAGTTAAAACATTCTGTCAGCCAAAGCACGTTGTCAAGTCAAGTTGCGCTGCTACAGTCATATTTTCCTTTTGTTTCACTGCTTGCAATCTTCCAAGCAGATTTCCTTGAATATTTTCCCCGATATTTGCAAATTGCACGAGGTTGAGTGTGATTAATTCTAATCAAGTTCAATTTATTCTGGAAGAGCAGCTGGAAGAGGCCTAAGTGTTGACTGCATTCAGTCTGCGAGCTGTCTGACAAGATGGCCAGCCTGTCGATCACCTAAGCCCCGGTTCCAGGTGTGGTTGAAGGTGCTCATCTCTGCTGCATGCTGGCCTACTTGCACTCTGGCCCTAACACCTGGCCGTTCACCAAACTCCGATCGTCAGTTCGTCTATTTTCACGAAGACAAGCCTCGCTGTCTGCTCAAGCTCTCTGTGTCTAATCAACAGTTTCTCTCTCCCAGTATCTCCAGAGCTCATCTTGTTAAGGACAAAGAATTGTGGATAAAAATGTACTCTCTATAAGCGTGTAATGTACACCAATTATGCTAATTTGCAGCGTTGCAGATGGCCCAGTGTTGATTGCAGTTTTAGGATCAGGGGAGGCCGTCTGAAATTCGAGTGCAGGAGTCACGTGACACTCATTACTGCACAACCTCAACCAAATATCCCTTTGTCACTTGTCATCCATCTGTGCTTACTATCTTTGACAGATAAGACTATGCAGAACTCTAGGCAGCTGAAGAGCTGCACAATAAGCAACGGAAAAGCACTGTTCCTAGTTTTAATTGGCATTTCCCTAGTTTTGCTGTATTTGGCCATGTTTTCTGAACAATGAGTATCGTAATCTAAAATGTCAGGGGATAAGATAATGTCCTAATGTAGGATTTCATTGCATTTTACAAATTAGACACTGAGAATACAGAGTACATTTTTAATGATGACAGTTAATAGAACCATCAAGATGTCTATTTTCAACTCTTTTCTTTGTCCCTTGGCGTCTACCTCGCTGGGATATGTATAGCTATCAACTCTCAGTATGCTGGCTCCAGGGGCAAGAAGAATCCTCTCGAAAATGCCAGTCCACTATGGGAACTGTGACATTCACGGCGTGCCAAGGTGTGCTGTGCGTTAGAAAAGCATGTGCAGTCAAATGTAAATTCATCATCGTCATCAGCCATGATGCTCTTTGTTCCGGCTATTCAGGCGAGTCAGTTTAGCCCCCATCTTCTTCTATGCCATGCTAAAGTGAGCCCATGCTGATGTTCAAATGAATGGAGTCCTTTCATGACGCCATGGCCACTGAACTCTGGAGGCTGCACATAGCCCTAAGTCCTGCAACCTTTGTGGCAGGGGGTTCCTGCCAGGCATGATTCCTGTTTAGTGAATAAGTGGGGTAATTATGGTGCAGTTGGGGCCATGCAGCAAATGTCACCAGCAGATAAACAGTAGGAGCAACTCTTCCGTAAAAGCCTAATTTATCCACCATGGACCTCCTGTAGCCTGCAGATGAATTAGGAGCAGTTGGGTGTAAAAAACAAACCAGCTTCTCTTGATTTCACTGGAGTTCAAGGATGCATATAATTGGAGAAACACTAGTTAACTGATAAGGCCCCAGGTTAAACCTTACTTTGTCACACACCAAATCTCTCATGCTGGTCTCAAACGGCAGCTGCTAGTTTGATGTGTGTATGCCTGGCATGTGTGGGCGCCTGATGTGTTATGACATGATAGAGATTTAACTGTTTCAGGGTGCATAGAAGCTCTTTTCATAGCTGCATTAGATACAAAATGTAACTAGTGGAAGCTATAGGTTCAAAATGACCCCTTGCACATATTGTATTATGTGTTACTATTAGAATGTGAATCTTACACTCTAGCCCCCTCCTCTGCATCTCTAAAAGGAAACCACATCCATTGCACTCCATTAAAGAGTGCCCACTCACGCGTGACTACAGGGCGGCCTTTATAACATCATGAGCCTAGGGAAATGGGAGAGTCAGCGAGCGTCATTCCATTACCTGCTGAAATGGATGCCCCTGTATCTCCTCCTTGATTAGCTTTGTCTCGAATAACAATGATAGCTTTAAGTATGTCTAATTGAGGCTGGCCTCACCCTCCCTCTCTCTGTGAAAGTGCTTACTCATTTTGTCTGTCCTTTTAATAATTACATTATCATTTTACGCCCCTGCCGGTTCCTTGGGAAGTGTGCCGGCGCTTGTGTTGAAGTGAAAGCTCATTATTGGAGTTGAATTATGTGCAGTTTATTGATCCCCATGGTGGATTATGGTGCTCTAAGTTAGTCTAGACAGAATAGTTAGCCAGATGACAGAGAGGAAACATAGAGGCCCCAGGGGAAAGATCTCTGGGCTCAGTGAGCAATTAATGCCTGCCAGGTAATGGAATTTAAGTTTACACTAAATCCACCAATGCCTTGGCATTTGAAGTGCCTTATAAAAAAAAACATTAGCCTAATGAGACGGTCAAGGGAACGAGAGGCATTCTTAACACACATTTTCTCTGTCACACACACTTGTCCTTTTCTCTGTTCTACTCGATCTTCTGAGCTCATCCCACACACAACAGCGCACAAACAGCCAACTATCACTGCTCCATTTTGATGCTCCTAATAGAAGGCGTATTGGGATGCATTTTAGAAACCAGTTTTTGTTTGATTGATAATGTTTAGTAGGCTCCATTTTAAAGACAGGCTTCGCTAATCTCCATCTTAGCCCCGGTGAGGCTGTTTGTGTGATAAAGCGCACAGTGAGTGGGGGAAAGGCCAAAGTGCTGAGTAAGAGGCCAAGCAGGACATTCATCTCTATAAAGCTGAGGGTCCGTTTTAAAGCTATCCATCATTATCTTGATGAACAGGGCACATTACCAACAGCAATGCCTCCTACCGCCAGGGCTAGCAGCGTGGTGTCCTTCAGTGGACTTGTAAGGACCTCAGTCTCGTGTGAAGTGACATTTTTTTTCTGCAATGTTATGAACTTTTAAGTTGCATACTTGATGGTAAGCGGTTTACTTCCTGTCTCTATGTTCACCAGTTACTTGTAGATTGAGGTTTCGGGTAACTAGTAAATATGAGCTCAATGTGCACAATTAATTTTGGTCTCTACTAATTCTTGAGAATGGTTTTAAATAGATAATTGTTTTACTGTGTTCACCAGTTAGTAAAGTTAAATATACTCTGAACAGCCACAACGCTTTGACCATTCACCACTTAATCATAATCATGTTGTTTTAGATGTGGTAAGATGACCAGTGATTTGAGTTAATACAGAGAGACTATGAAAATACCCCAATTTAGGATATAGGATTATTAGGACCAATACCGATATTTGGTCATTTCAAAATCGATATATGGGCCAATTTTTTTCAAATTCTATTTTCAGGTGCGTAAAACATAAAATTTGTGTTTTTGTTCTTATTTATAATTTCTAAGATAAAATATTCTTGTTTTTTTCCTACAACAAGTCATGAATTACTCGTTTACTCTCTGCCTGACTCTCCTTACATCAGCTGGTTGTTGTGTTTGCAGTGTTGCCTATTGTGACAAAAGAAAATGAACAATGAAAGTGAACTGACATTACTGAAAATCAGTTTGATCATATTACAACATATCACCAGCAGGGTGTGCTAAAGCATGAAATTGTGTCCACTAGAGTGCCCTCTAGTGGACACAACTTGGAAAAATAAACACTCATAGAATGACTGAAGGGTGTTTCTTCCATCTTTTACCTTTTTTATTTTATTGCCTGTTATAAATGCTGATACCAGTATATTAGCAAATAGCTAACATCAGTGATCATAATACTACTGATGACCAGCAGAGTGTGCTGAAGCACCACTGTTAAAATAAATTTAAAACTCTTAAAGCAATTCAAAGAGTGAATTTTAGTGTGTTGCATGGTGTGTGTTACTAAAAATATTAGTTTTATAACTGCCATAACTCCACCAACCTTCAAATCAGCAGTTCCACTTGAAACTACCGAGCGGTGCAGTAGTCCACTTATAAACAATACTGATACGTATCCGCAAGTTAAAGCACGTGTCAGCAACTCACATACAAAACAAGTTTACCTCTCAATAAAGTTAATGCCCTTGTCACCTTAGCTGAAAAATGTCTTCAGTAACATGTGCTGGTGTTTTGAGACATGCAAGCACAAACACACCCATCACTTGGGGCACAATGCCAGTTGCTAAACTCTATTTTAAATGACAGCATTAATGAGAAATATTGGATAGTCAGGCAGAATGCTGCACCTGTTCATGTAGCCTTGTACATCCTGAAAGCGAATGAGGACGCAAGGAGCTTTACCCCGTAACGAGGCCAATAACTAGCTTAAAGCCTTTTTGTGCATGTTGTTTGCTTTAATGTGTCCTTGGCTCATGAGCCTTGATAATGTTAGTAAATACATACAGGAGTGTGGTGAAACTGGGCTGGAATCCACACATGGAGGAGGAAGGGAGTGTCACCAGGGAGAAGAGAGAAAAGAGAAGTGGATGATTAGACTGGTTTTACTGCTCCTCTGCCGACCTAGAAAAACAGCAGACCTGACCTTGCATAGCAGAACCCTTATATATCTAATGATCTCTGAGTAGCTTAATGATACAATGTTTTCTCTCTCCCACTCTTTCTCGCCGTTTTCCTTCCCTCTCACATTGCAGCTTTTCTCTCTCTTTTAGCACAAGCTTTTGCACACGCACACTAGTCCACACAGACACACACAAAGTACACAGCCTTGAAAAACCCAGTCAGCAGTTTGGGCTCGGAGTCTAGCAAATGAGCTGTCCTATTGAAATAGAAAAGAGAGTGCTCTATGCTGTGGAAAATGCTGCTATGGCAAGGCTTATAGAAGAGGGACGGAGGGAAAATTACTTGTTCGGACAAAGAAACATGAGAATGTCCTTTCACTACAAATGTACCAATTTACATTTGGACAGGGCAGATTACATCCATTTCCTCTATACTTTATTTCTTTTTTAGCCCTTTTTTTTACCACCCTTACACCTCTTCTCATTATCATTCATAAAACGCCACTGTAAGTGCAGCGAGAGAGAGAAAAAAAAATTCCGATTCAAAAAAATTACCCTATTTTTCATTGATTCACTGTTCCTTTATCTCGTCCTAGGTACTCCATTGGTTTTTAACGCTCCAAGTGTAGTTGGACTCCTGCAGTTTAATGGTGGTAGCACCGTTATACAGCTCAGTTGAATTGTATCAAAGATGACTAACCAGCCATAGTGCCATTCCTACAGCGGGGTACTAAATACTGTGTAGCAGTACAGTACACACCAATAGGAGTGCATTTTTTGAGATGATGGGTCTTAAGTGATTGATTTAACTTAGCGATCAAGAAATTTGACCACTGGGAAGTTTATTAAAAAAGAGAAAGAACACATTCTGGCCTTTTTGTCATTGTATAGAAGGAAAACTTTGGCTTAAGTCATTCATTTTTGGGCTTAATTCCCTCTCTTTGACTACTTAATGCGTACACCTCCGCTTTGTCCTGGTATTCCCCTTTCTTGCTGCACGCGGTAATTAAGATTCCATTTTCCTTTCAGTACGAACGTTAAAGTGGAGGGTTATCATTGGGCTTCTGTAAGCTCAGCCAATGAAACACCTATAGTGACCTCTCTGATTTCCCCAATAGGGGGTCCTCCCTCCCAATAACCCTCTCCCCCTCTTGGCCATCTTGTTGTGTGGTCTCCTCTCTTCAGTTCTCTCATTACTCCCTGTGTGAAGGCCCGGGCGATGGGTGGCATGGGAGGAGTGGGGCGGTTGCAGAGGAGGGCTTCTGTCCCTGGATGAGTGAGTGTGGATAAGAAGTTGTTTGAATTCATAATTGTGCTCTTGTGAAGGGGGAGATTTGTAAAGCAAGGCTGGGTTCATTGTGTGGCAGTGCGGGTCCGGTGGAGGGTGCGAGCTGCTCAAAGCTAATGTAATCTACGCTATTAGAGAGGGTTAATTAGCTGCTGAACTGGAGCCTGAAGAGCAGGCAGAGAAGGAGAGGCACGCAGAGTGAGACAGAGAGAGAGAGAGGGAGACGGAGGGCGGGCGGGCGGGCAGTAGGGATAGAGAGGTCTTCAGGGAGTCATTAGAGACTGCTTGTTGTAATACAGCCACACAGTCAATAAGGCTTCTCCTCTGAGGAGTTAGAAGAAAGGCGAAGAAAGGCATGGTGGGAGAGAGAGAGTTTCACACCGAGCTTGTGGACGTTAGCAGCTCTGCCACTGGACACATGCTAGGGAAATTCTTCCAACTTGTAACCTTGTAAAGGTTTTTACCGACAAAATCTGTCGTAAATCGATCAGTTCTCCACAAAAATGTATTTTTATAACACACCGTTAAATTGTAAAACATAATTTCATCATTGGGGTCAACTTTTTTTTCTTCTTTTTTTGTTTTCAAAACCAAAAAAATGCTCTGAAAAGTCAAAGTGTTTGGCTTCTGACTTTAAATACTTTAAATGCCTTATTTTTACTTTTTATTTATTTATTTGTGACTTCTTGCTGTCACGTCTTTTGTTATTAATTATTCCCTTTCACAGCTAGTAAGCAAGAAAACAAATCCCAAACCCAACCAAACAAAACAGAAATTGCACTCCAGGTTTCAATGTAATGAGTTAATTGTTTTTTTTAATCAATATCCTTTAAGAAAGCATGCGTAAGTGTTCTGAAGCTCATCTATTGACCCACAGAGTTAAGTACCTAGAGCAGCTTGGTTCATTTACATAGAATATGTTGTTGAGTTGAGACAAAATGACCACAGATAGAGAGCAGACATCACATAGTTTCAGTGAAACTTTGGGAATTCAATGTGGAAACTTCTTATTCCAGCATAGTGAGTGGTCTTATTAGTCTATGTTAACATCCACAGAAATTAAGAGTTGCAAAATTTCAGGATGCAAAACTGTTGATTTCTTGAAAATGCATTAAAATGCTACTAATGCTAAATATTGGCTGTAGAAACCAAACCTGAAGAAAGAATATCGTATATTCCCTGCCTGCTAATTGTTTACATTGAACACAAAATGCATCAGTTTAATTAGACTACCAGGCCTGCATAATTTTATGTTCTTTTAGTTTAGCTTCTTATGAGTGTGCAAAGCCTAGCCTTAAAGTAGCTCATCTGAAGCACTGCAGGCCCCTGGTTAGCAGTTATATTTATCACCGTGTCCTCCAGTAGTCCATCCTATGCTGCCATGAGTCGCTCTGAGCAAAACTTCGCTTAAGACGGGTAGTTAGTGTCTGCTCCCTTGACAGATTTAATGCAGATTAATTACTTTCCCTGGCCCAAGCAATCCATTTTTGTGTGTTTGTGGATGTTTTTAGCTTTTTTTTTTCTTGACCTTGGGGTGAAGTAAGACAGAAAGACAGAGAGAGGAAGGAAAAAAAGCCCTCCACACTAGACTTATACTCTCAATTTAATAGCCGAGTGAGGTGTTTCTCCTGCATCATCAGATCAATGGAGAGTAAATAGCCCGCACTTCTTGTTTCACAGAGCGGTATTGATCTTTTCCTCAGCCTCGGCTTCCCTTTCCCCAGCATCTCATGTCTTTCAACCCCTGGGACTGTGCTGATTGCCATAGATTGGACAAGCTAACAAGCGCATGATGAGGAACCAGGCTTTCTTTTCTTCTCATAGGCTGTTTCTTTTTTTTCCGTGTGGCACTGGCATGAACACACTCAGACAGACATACACAGAGGGACTTAAAAACATCAGATCTACACAGCTCGGCACCATAAAGGAATATGCTGTTTCTTTCTTGTTCCCTCTGTTGTGCCTGTTGTTCTGTCTTCATCTGCACTGAGAGGATCTGCTGTAGCTGTGCCCGTCTTAGGGATGTTTGCCAGACTGATGGAGTATACCTACTTAACTACACAATAACAGCAACCCAGAGATACTCAGAGTGTTTCTTCACCTCACTGGGAACTTTATTTTTTTTTCCAGCTGGCACCGTGTTTGTTCCAGAATCTTCCATCATCTCTGAAAATATCCCAAGTGGCCTGCGGAGAGCGACACACTCTGTTTGCTCTGGAGGATGGCAGTGTGGCGGCATGTGGGTAAGTTCGGTGTCAGTGCAGCAGACAGTTTGCCGAAGTCCAGATCTAAGGGGGATAGGAGGAGAGATAAGGAGGAAAACCCCTCCCCACATTCCATCCAGCTGATATTATTGCATAGATAAATAAGGGTTTGAAAAATTGTGCGTGTATGAGGATACGTTGATGAGAAATCATTGGCTAATTAAACTGTCTGTGTGTATGGGAGTGCACTTGATTACATTTCTGTGCCTTTTCATTTCTTCCAAGCGTATAAAGTTGTAATAAATCTTGCTGGGTGTGGGTGAGACAGGTGCATGTGTTGCTGTGTGACTTAGGATCAATAAGAAGTGTGTTTATTGAATCCAGCAGTCTTTCCGTAAGGGCGGGGAAATAAACCAACTGGAATAAGCGATCAGATGTGCTTTTAAGGCTCATTACAAGCCTGTGTGGCATATAGATCTGCTTTTAAACAGGACCTTAGATTGGCTTATGCTTGAACACTGCAAATATTATACAGTATCAAAATTCAGAACCATATTAGAAAAACTTTAAATTACTTAGCTCTCTTGTTATTTATTTCCATGTTTATATGGCAATATGAATTTTTCTTTAGGGTATATGGTTTTATGGTAGGCTAATAGTGCCTGAATTGAGCAAGTTGGAATGATTTTGTTTCACATTTTTCTGTCATTGTCTTCCTTTTTATTTCTTTTCTGGTAACATGAGCAGCTGTTTGACCTACAGCTTGTCATTAAAACTGAAGACAATGAGCATAATCACAAAGGGAAAAAAAAACGTTTTTTTATCATAAATAATCAGGACAAATGTATGATCAAGGGCTGTGAATTGTACATTGTGCAACAACTGACTGAAATAACTAATATCTGACGTTTAACCAGCAGAAACAAAGAAAATCGTGAAATACACATCAACGGTTTGGTGCTTATTCAGGCCATCAGTCAATCTTTCTATTAAAATGAGATGAGCTGTGCTTTTATGAAGCAAATTTAAATATCTAATTATTATTATGTTGTAGCTTAAAGGGGAAATCAAAACTGGTAGAAGTGACCTTGCCGGGCCTGGCTGTTCATATGCCATTGAAATAGCTGTATGCAAGTCTGTGCTAATAAACAGCTAAAAGGCTAATACGAAGAGTGACAGCATTAAGCGATGACAGTGCACTGTAAAAAAAGGTTTCACTTAACAGTTTGTGCCATGATTATCCTTGCTGATGGTGACACGTATAAGTTTTACTAGCGTTAGATTCTGTCCTCTTCCAAATTCAAAATTAGACCTCTTTAGTATTCTTTGGTAAGCTATACCAAGCTAAATCATGACTTCTTTCCTTTCTTATCTTCTCAGTGCTATCTCACCTTTTACCTGTAGCTGATTTAACCACAAATAAGACATAAATGCACTCCCATTCTTCCCTCTCATCGTGGCTCCCTGTGTTTGCATGTAATATTTTAGGCGACTCTGGAAGGGATGACAGTTCTAACTAGGCCTATTAGGTAACCCTCAGGGTGCCCTCAGCACTGATTTGAGCACCATTAATTTTCTATTATGGAGTGCTAAAGATGTGCCCCTGCACAGTCATTCACCTGGCTTATTGAGTCTCACACACACCAATTGTGGACTTTTCCAGGGCAGTGTTGCTCAGGGTTTAGTGCGACCCCTCTGGGGAGCTAATTTATTATTTGCAGATATTGATCTGGCAGGGTAGGCCAGCCAAGCCGTGGCCGATGTTGACTCTGCTCTGGCCTGTGGCGACTTTAACCCTTTACAGATTGAAGTAGACACACACTAGATGGAGGGCCAGTCGCTTTCAGTAGAGCTTTGAATTCCTTTGCTTTTACAGTGTTTTCTTTTTTTCCCGTTCTAATGATGAACTGATGGAAAAAAAAAATTTTCAAAAAGGAAAAGATACGTTTTATCTTTCGGGTGGTGAAGCTTTAAAAAAACAAGAAAAAATGAGCAGACACATTCACACGTGCACGTACACACAGAGAGGCGCACAGTGTCTGGCCTGTCCAAGGGAAATAAAATCACAGTTAAGAGGAAGGAAAACAAATTTAGAAGGTCAGACAAAACATTTATCAAGCTGTGTATGTCTGGTGGGTAAATAACGGAGGGACAGTAAAGGGCATGACTCTGAAACCAACAGATACCTGCAACAGATCATCACACAGTCTCAAGATTCACTGCAGAAAACGGATATTTCTCTGAGGGTCGCCTTTGCAGCATTTACTAATATTCTCCTCTGTATTGCAGTTTTATTTTGAACATAAAACTGAGTTATTACAGCATACACCCATGTGACTGAAATGAAAGTTGTCATGGAGAAAGAAAGAAAAAGATTGAAGCTGCATAGACATGTCTGCTTGTGGATAGATTAGAATATAGTACATACTGTACAGTACAGCATAGCCTACACTGAAAACTGAATCTTTTTCCCTGATTTTGGGCTTCAACTAATAAAGGTTATGCATGTGCATTGTGTACATTTAAGTTGGAGTGCATATAATTTAATTTATTGTGATTATAAATAATGAAATAATCACCAAAGAAAGGGTGAGATTAAATAAAAACAATACTTCTAAATTTAAATCGATCACAGTGTAAGAGAAAACTTTTCCTTAAAATTGGATAAATATTCATTACATATGTTGTACAGTGCTTTTACAACTTAAGCTATATATAAAGGCTGTTTAAGAGTGTATAAGAAGAGTGTATAATAAGAGCAAATTGCAGCTATTAAAAAGAATATAATGTCATGCAGAAATATTCCCCATCAGTCCTGTGCTATGATGTCATTGAAATGACTCGAGCCAAAAACAGACTTCTGAGGGAGATGAACAAGACAGGACATGAACATTGCATGAAATCCAATATCCAGATGTGAAATCTGTGCACATGTGCATCGCGTCGGATTGTTCTGTTTTGCTTAGTTTATTTATCCATTTATGTCCTCATCGCGCATCTACTCTATTAACTTACTATCCAACACTAGTACTCACCAAACACAAACAGTCATGCCCAGGGACTAATAAGCAGAGTCCCCCAGGCCTCCTCAAGGCCTTGCAACAACCTCATTGTCACCCTGACCTGTATTTAATGCTCCCACTGAACCTCGGAGGCCAGACAGCAGTTTGCCTGTGTGTGTCTGTGTGTTTGCCTGTGTGTTTCCGAGCCAAGTAATTCAGAGGAGATATAACCAAGAAAAAGCACAAAAAAAAAGAAAAGAAAAAGGAAAAAGAAAACAAAAGCTGTAGATTAGAAAACCATGGGGGTGTCCTATGATGAATGCTAGGTAGAGGGAGGGGAGCATGATGATAGATGTCCAGAAAGGAATTACGGAGGATAATAGACCACCATTTTCCTTTTATACCAGTTGTTATGATAGCATTCGGAATAATCTTTTACAACCTAGAATAAAAAATAAAGGTCACGAAATTATCTAGAGATAAAAGTGCCTCCAACTAATCCACATTTGTCCATATTACTTCTGTAAAGACCATTTCATGGTTGACAGGCCTGTCTTTTGTTGAATTTGGCAGAACCTGAGGAGATGGTACATATCCATCTTCCATGTTTGTGTGAGTCACTGAAACAGAGGTGGAGGTCAGAGAGAAGACATCCCTGATGAGGAAACATGATGGAGTGGATTTTCCACTGTTTTGCTGAATAACCTCTGCTAATGCTGTTACACAAGTAGCAGCAATCCGCCCATTGAGCCCTGGCAGGTAGGAGGACAGAGGGAGGAAGCCACCATCTTTACAAAACATCACATGCCACAGCCAAAACTCAAATGTCTGAGTGTTACTAGAAAGTGAAGTCTGTGGAGGCTCTCATCACAGCTGCTCATGTTCTGAGACCAAGAAGCACAAGTCAAGGGGAAGAAAAAGTAAAAGAAAGTGAAACACATCTAACTGGGACAAATACGATATTACACATTATCCCTTATTTTGTAATGTCTCTGGCATATTTTTGAGCTTTTCATCAACCAGATCAGTCTGCTACGAAAGAACAGGGTAGGCTTTCCTTTTATGCTGTGTCTCTAAATATGTCATTATCAGACTCGATCTGCTCTCAGCTGCTGGAGATAAGTCCAGCATTTGGTCCAGACTGATTAAACACAAGCGGGCATGCCTAGATTGAACATAAAGACGTGTGGAATTTTTATATCCAGCTTCTTTTACTTAAAATGGTACATGCTTTTAGTTTATCATGAAATTTTTTCATTGGATTTACATCCATTAAAGAGCTTTGGAACCTGTGCCATTACAAATTGCTCTATATGTAAAAGGAGTAAATGTGGTTCTAAAGCAACACAGTTGTCAATAAGCATCAAGCAGCCGTCGCTGACGTGCCTGCTGTCTCATCAGTAATCAGGCCAATCTGTTTTAGCAGAAAATGGCCATACACAGCACAGCATTGATGAAAACGTCTTATTTCAACTCCATGGTGCCTTGAGAAGGCAAAGCAAATCAGCAAATGTTCGTGAATTTGACAGAACAAGCGTGGAAATTCTATGACAACTAGTTGGATTCGGTGAGCCGAGTGCCAGTACTTTGCATTAAGTTACACTAAGCGCTAATTGGATGCTACCTGGCTCTACATCACTAGCAGCTCTGAACAGGATCAGGATCTGGCTCTGACTAACAGCAAGCTCTCTGGTGTTCCTGGCTGATTACCCTCAGCAAAGGGAAAACCGAAACGATGATGAGAAAAAAATCCCTTCTCTTCTCTCACACAAGCCCTTGGCCCTGTTGGCACTGTGCTAGCTTTTTGATTTTTCCTGATGTCCCTGAAATTGATTTTCAGCCATGATTGCATCGCTTCTCTGAGGATAATCAAAGATTTTGAATAATTGCTGCAGTATGACTATACAATGGGGAATGACAAGAATAGTGGCAACTTCCCCTTGCTGTCTTCTATAGAATAATTTTAACAGAGCACTACCGTATGACTTCACAACATACCTCTGAAATGGTTCCCAGTTGTAAGCATGACACCATATGTTTGATTGGACATCCTAATAAGAACCCTGCCTAGGTTTTACAGTCGCTGAAAGATACCTTTGTGTCACAGCTTTGGAAATCTGTTCTTCAAAGAAAACTATTATTTGGGTAGTCAATAAGTAATCTACAGATTTTTTTTTCTAGGCTTTCATTTGACTAGTCAAATCAGCTGTGGGGGGAAAAAAAACAAACAAGAAAAGTTGATGTCCCGTTTCCTTTTTCCTGCTTAATCTTGCTGCCATCGATTTAAAAACATCCCGAGGAAGTCGCTTTGTACTGTTAGTCTTAGCTGCCTCATATGAGAGAGACATCAGCATCCTGGAGCCACCCTTTTATGCCACAGTGAAAGATGGTCTCTCATGTAACGCAGGGATGTAACCAGTGTTTGCAAGGGGAGAAACAGATTGATTATAGGGCGAGGGAAGATTAATAAGCTGCACGGGGCAGTTATGACACCCATTGTTTCACACATGCCTTGTAGAGGTGTGCCTCCCAAAATGCATCATCGTATAAAATATTGACCTAAAACATATCATTACTCTTTCTTGTGCATGCTTGCTTTGCTCTTGGAAGGAGGTTTCTAAACAGTAATAAACTGTCCTTTTTTCTTTTCTTTTTTTTGAGAAACTGCTCTGGATTCTTGAACAAAAGCAATATATACTGTATGGTTTGTCAGAATGGACTCAGAATCTTATCATGTGCCAAGAGAGCAGAATCAGGGGCACTAGAAACAGGCGGAGGCCATATTGTCTACTGCCAACACTTAATAAAAGCCCCCGTCTCTCTGCTAGCAGTGTACTGCGAGGAGGGATCTGCCCCTGACAGAAGAGCCAGACAAATGCAAGACCTCTGGCCCTATAGTAGGAGGCTGGATGTTGGGGTTTGACGCAACCTTGAGGAATAAACTGCACGACCCCGACAACTTGTTTACTTTTTCATAAGGGCCCATTGTTGCTTACTATGTAAGGCCGGGTGCTGAGAGTTATGACTAGAATGAAATTCCTGCGGGCGTCATGCTGTAAATGGCAGTACTCACTATTTGGTAGTATTGATTTAGTTTACAATGCTGAGCCGTTTAGAGCCTGAACTCATTTCGCACAATAACCTTGAGCTGTTGCTGACACTACTCAGTATCACACGATTACAAGTCAATAAAGTTCTCTTATATCTTAGCTCATTTGGTGGAAAGAAAAACTAAGGATTCCTGTAGATATTTTATAGGAGCAACTAAAAACATGGAGAGTTGTCTTGTCTCCTTGGGTTTGTGAGTTTAAGACTTGACAGCAAGACTAATTTACCCTGTAGGAGTTTTTTCTTTGTCTTTTTTTTCCTGGATTAAGTGGAAAAGTTGTGCCATCAGAAAATAACCTGAAAGTCACTTTGAAAAACAGGCCTCCTCAGGTTTCATGTAAGAAAGGCTAAAACGACAAGTTTAAAATACAAACTAAAGCATACAGAGGGACACCAGACCAGATAACTATAAACTGATTGTTCACGTAATCTCAAATGCAGCATTAGACAACAGCTAGCCATGATAGTCAGTATGCAACATGTTTATGTTAACACTGTCTTTGATTAAAAAAAGGGGGCCACTGGTAACATTTGGTAACTTTAGTAATAGACTAAGGGATGGCATTTTGGCTTTATTGGACAAAGTAAAAGTGCAGCTGAAGAAAATACAACTTTTACAATCAGAGTTATTTTAAAGCCATATAATGATAAAATAATTAAAAAAAAAGATTAAACCACAACATTCACTATCAACAGCTTTTGGATGCTGTCATGGATGAAGAAATAATACTTTGCATAACAAAAATCTTTAGCACAAAATTTTTTTTAAGTGCTAATGGCATTTCTGTATGAAGACTGAAGTGTATTCCAATTAGTCAAATGGCAAAGCTAGATGTTATCTAAAATTAGCTTTCATGTGAGATTTTCTACCCTTGTTTTTTCTATTACTAGCTAGAGGCATGACTTTGTTCCCCTTTCTATTTAATTTGCTGCCAACCTGTTTTATTTATTTATGTGCTTGCAGAAATTGCCTTTTGACCTTGATGATTACAAAAAGTAAGTGAATCGAAAAGGCATTGATACCCAGAATTCACTTGGCTGGTGCGCAAGGTTATTCATCTTGCTACCTCAGTGCGGTTTCAGTTTTGCAGTGGTCACATTTTACTTCTCGCCACACTGTTTTCATTATCTTGGGAGGGCAGAGGAGAGGTTTTTGCCAGTGCCCTTATAAACTTCCATTTCCAATTCAGTACACCATAAGATGCCCACACACACACACACACACACACACACACACACTGCACCATCTGCAACAGAGACACTGACACTGAGAATGTTCATAACATGAGAAAAAAGTGACCATTTCTGCGCTTTACAGAAGCCCGGATGATAGAAGGCACGACACTGCCACAGTTTTGTGGCGGAACGATCACAGAGCGAGAATATTCGCAGAATTTGGAATTCTCTCTCTTGGTCCAGGATCAAGGCATTGTGTAACAGAGGTGATGTTCACCCTCAAAAGATCCATTTTGAATAACAAAAAAACAATGTGTATGCATTTACAAAGTCATTCAGGGACTTTATCCATGAAAACTGAAGATCATCTTCTCATTCACCTCCAGGGTGCATTCAGCGCTGCTTCTATTTTTTAAATCACTCCCTGAAGTCTCCTTATCATTGGCGCTGTGTACTCTGCGGTTTCAGTGCAGACCTCAAACTTGTGTGGTGACATCAACTTCTGTTTGAAACTCACACAAATTTAATGTGGATGATCACCGCCGGTGGCAAAAGCTGGATCTTCAGCAAAACCTATTTCAGTAGTTTTTATTCGGCAAATCCACAATTTCCAAGCTTGGTGAGACTACAAGCGTGTTTGCACAATTTGTGCACTTTATTTTTGGCTATTCATACTTCCATAAAATATATATATTTACTTTTATTTAACACTTTTAATACTTGGAGACATATATTTTTAACACGATATATATATATAAAAAAAATCTATTGTGTGTTCTGCGAAGTTAAAGTTAAATGTGTGAAAAGTATAGTGAAGGAAAGAGAAGCAAGGAAGCTGTAGGGTGAGAAATAAAAGAGAAGCTCATTTGGGCTCTCCAGGATTTCAGTGTTTTCTCTGTTGCCCTTTCAAGCTTAGAGAGGCCCGGTGGGGGCTGGTGTGTGAGTCTGGAGTGCAGGGAGCACGGGGCACTGTGTAGGCCGAGGCTCAGCATCTGCCAGCCCAGACTGTCCGTGGTTTGTTCCTTTTCCAGCACATTCTTATGTAATTATCTGTGATAAACTCCTCTGCAGTCAAGCCACAAATCCACATGTCAGAGGCCTGGCATACTCAACAGCTCTGAGAAAGCCACATGCACACAAGGCCTTGAAGAAGCATGAAAATGGACACACACACACGCACACATTTATAGATACAGACAAATGTGCATTTTCACACACCTACTCGCTCTTAGAGTCACACAAACAAAAGTTTGTGCTGCAGTGACAAGTGGGTTTTGTGTTTTCAAGCCAGAGGATGGAGGGTATAATCCTGGTTTCCAGATTGACACTCAGCAGAGTTCAGCAGACTTCAGGGGTTCCTGTCATGCCCAGCACTTCCGCCTCCAAGTTCTAAGTTACTCTAAGCGCTAAGTTCCCGAAAGTCCCCATGACAAATAACCTGCTGATATACTCCACTTTACCAGAATCAGCGCTACGAGAAGTCCTGCCTCTACTTTCTGGCTGTGTCAAAGCTTGTCACAGCTTATCAGATAGAAGTGAGAGTTATTTTGTTCAGTATTTCATGACCCTCTCTTGTTTCTTTCCTAACACTTACCTTGGAAATGTTGTTTATACCATTATAATTAGCCATCCGTGCATGCACATTCTTAAGATAATCATATTTTGTACCATATTTTGCTACAAATTGGGACACAAAAATGAAGAACAATGGCCTGGTTTTGAGTTCAAAGAAATAATAACCATATTATTCTCTTGCCATGTTTTTTTACAAGGGTTCTTGGATCTTCGTTTTGCTGTGTATTATCTAGTCTGATGCCAGCAGAACAGGGGCAGGGGATGACAATGGAGTGGTGTACTGCGGAAGAGTGAAGCCTGTGCCAGCAGGATAAGAGAGAGAGTGAAAAACAGAAGAGGGTGGGGGTTTCATTAGCATAACTAGCGGGATGCCCAGAACCTTTCTGGAGTGGCATGTTTACGGCACCACGCTTGGCAAGAGCACACTCATTTTATAGGGTTTATTAAGGAGACAAGGGGAGACACAAGCAGGATTTGGGATATTGTCGGCATGTGTGCGTTTGTCCTTGCATGCATGTGTATGCGGGCGAGCGAGCATCTACTTTTATTCGTCTGTTTGCTTGTTTTGTTTGCATGTGTGGGGTCCGAGAGGAGGTGCACGCTTGGTTTCAGGGGCTGCGTGGCAGCATCTAGCCCAACTACTTTTACATGTTTGTATTTTGGCTTAAGTGCCCTTTAAAGCCAATGAAATAGAAAGTGCATTCATAAGCCAATCCTCAAGAATGATCCCATTTCAGAGGAGCAAAGAATGGGGCTCTTTGTTGTGCTCTGGCTCCTTTCATCTCTCTTAGGTCATTTTCACAGAGCAAACAGGGAGACTCATTATCAACCTGCACCTGAGAGGTCAGAACCTGAACTCTCCCCCCTTTCCTCTCTCCCCGAATGCCCTCCTCCCCCTTCCCACCCAAGCCGTGCTGCCGCTCACTGCTACCCTGGTCCGCACTCGGGTTTATTAGCACAGAACATCTTTTCCAGTGACTGAGCTTGCCCTTATTGTCTACAGCGGTCAGGGTCAAGTCAAGGGCGCTCAGCCTAGATTGGAATCATTTGTCACATGGTCCCGGACTGGAGCTGATTTCAGCAGAGGCCAGGGTGAGGTACACAGCGATTCCAACACCACCTCTGACACGAGGAGCAGGGGAGGGCAGCCACCGGACTACGCAGATGGCCTCAACATATTACACAGCCAGTGCTTGCCAACAAAAGAACCGCTCCTTTTTCGTTTTTTTTTTTTTTTTGCTTTCTAATATAAGAGGAATAATTTGAACATGCTCTTTGAATAGTAAGGACATATGCCTCCAAGCGTTTAGGTGTTGCTGGCACCTCCCTCTGACAGTCCAAAAATCCCCCCCCCCCCCCCCCCCCACATGCACACACACACAGTTTTTAATTTTAAAAAAAGAAAAAGTAAAACACATTTATGCAGAGAACTTATCGTTTTGCTGTGCAAAGTGTTGCAATTTCATCCAGTAGCTTGGGGAAGGTTTTTTTTTTCTTTTTTTTGCCCCTTCCACCTTCTTCCTGTCTTCATGGTCAGCAGCAGCTTGCATGAACAATGGATCGTGCTGAGGTAGCATGTGGAAAATTACTTTAATACACCATATAGAATGGCTTATTGCTTTGGTCAATAGGACTGCAGTGAAGATGTTGTAGCCTGCCGCTTGGGAAGGTTAGACCTGTCAAAGGGCCACAGTGACTGATACCCAGACCCTGCTTATGAGGTCTGTGCACATGTGCGTATGTGTGCTGGTGGGAGAGGGAGGGAGTCTGACAAGCAAAGTTATAAAGGTTACATATGACACACACCTTGCCATTAAGCCTTAGATTAGACTATATTTTTTCTTACTTTTACATTTAAGACTGTGTTGGACATGGCATACCATCAAGTTAGCACTAAAGTTGCTAGGCCATAAAATATCTAACCTAATAAATATAAAAAATCCTGAATCAAATAAGCAGTATGTTTTTAGCAACTTGCAAAAGCAAGAAAAGTGAAAATACAGGGGGGAGAAAAACAAGGGGAAATGAAAGATTGAGCATCAGGCAATTTTAGCTTGTTTTCCCTCAGAGAGGGCAAGTGTGGAGGTGAAGGTCACAGAGACTAAGCACACAGCTCATAAACAGCACAGCTGGAGGAATCATTGAAATATAGCCCTTTGTTTTCTTGGGGCCGTAATTGGCCCAGGAGCCTTCTTCCCCTTCCCGCTCTCTCTCTTTCGCTGTGCCTCTCGTTTTCTCTGCACGTGTTTTGCACCAGCGTAGTGCAGTTTAGAGACCTAGTTGGCAAAGGCTAATGACTTTGGGGTTAAAGGGCACACCTGCGGTCACGGAAACAATACACATTACAATAAATACAGAAAAAACATAAACATACTGGGAAATAACAGTCACGGGCATAGCTACCACCACCAGGTTTTGTTTTGTGTTTTTTGGTTGGTCGAAACTTAATACAGGCAAAATACTGTTAATATTTTTATAATTCTCTCTCTAGGTAGAGCAATTATTATTTTTCCACATTAAAATAATTGAAGTCCAAGAGCAGGTTGTGTTTTACCACCAAACCAGATGCAAACCATGTGCTAATTTCAGTAGTGTCAAAAGTCAGCTATATTTTATTTTTTAAAAGTTTCTGTCTCCAAAAATAACACAGTGATTGTTTCCAATGATATGTAAAGCAGTTAAAATCTTATAATTGGTACCCTTTTCAATTACCTCAGCCAATGGTTTACTTATCTCTTCTTTCTTCCTTTGGAAGGAATAACAATGATGGTGAGTTTAAATGAGCCCTTTCCTAACTTTCATACTAGTCTGCTTTTAATGGTTTCAATAGTGCACAGTGGTATTTTATATACAATGCCCAGATAATCTCATAAAACCTAGCTAACAGGCAGTTGATTTTACAGTTAATTTCACACGTGACTTTTTATCACACACAATTTCCAGTTTGAAATCTAACTTTCAAGTTATCAACAACAACCAGACCGCTGATGAGCCTTTCTATTATTAAATCAGAGCATATGAAAAATATAAAAAATATTTTCATACAAGCCTATAAATTTTAATAATTTAAAGCAGATCTTTATTTTGTTATTAAATGTAGTCACAACGTGCTTACCTCCATTAAGATGGAACACCTCTTAAGGCTTTACCTCTGGAAGACGGCTGTCGCTCCTCCTAACTGGAGGCCTGAAATATCTGAGTAGAGAGGAGAAAAACAGTTTCAGATCCAGCCTGAGATAGCAGGGCTTTGCCGTATAATTACCATGTTAACCCAGATCATTCTCTCTGATCTCTGCAAACATCAGGGCGCAGGCCCCGCCAGGCCGGCTTAGGCACTGATCTGTCACAGTGCACTGTGGGACACTGGATGTATGTTAACTTGTTGGCAATAGGACTTTTGGTGTGATCTGCATATGTTTTATTTTAAACCCCTCGTGTGTTCTAGCGTACACAGTGCACAGACACATGCATTTTCAAACCACAGAAGTGAAAATTTAAAAAAAAATGCACATGTGTAAGCAATGTCTGTATAAATAGTTCAGCCTTGTTTCATCGTTTAAATTTTATTCTTTGTCCATACTCATAATTTTTCTTTTACCTCTACGACTGCATAAAATGTTTACATTTATGTTAAATTTCAAATGTTTTGTTTTTAAATCCCCCCCCCCCCCCCCCCCCCCACTGCTATCCTGGTTTTGTTAATTTTTTTTATTGTACACTTTGTTTTTAAGTCTAAACCAAAGAGTAGGGATATATGTGAGATCTGAGAGTGTTTCCTTCATTGAGTATTATCCTCTTGAATGTGAGTTGAGATTCGTCTTTGGTTGCTTGCTTCCTAAGCCTTATTGATCTGTGGGCGTTTTTTTTCTCTCTCCCCATTCTCTAAAGTCACTAAGCTTGCATCAATTCATCTTAATCTGTTTGCTCCTTAAACCTGGAACAAGGCACGTCTTGTTCCTGGTTGTAGGAGTCTCTCGGCTGGCTTCCCTCACATCCTTCCTAGCCGGGTTTCTCCTGGGTGGCAACAAGAGGCTTTTCATATTGAATCAAGTGTTATTGAGTTCCCCCACACACCTCTTATATTCCCCCCTCTTCTTCATTCTCTCCATCTTTTTTCTCTCTCCTCCATCCACTTTTAACAAAGCATTCCTTTAATGACTGTGGGATTACGGGCCAACCTTTTGCAGCCAGTCTGTGGACTAGCCTGTAATCTGACCTCATTACATCCCCTGTGACAAACTCTTGGGTCACCACAGAGTTGACTACACCTTATCCTTCTGAGAAGGCAAACCGCACACAAGCTCCCCCCGCCTCCAACCTGAGATAACTCTCAGTCACCTAAGTCAGGCGTCTAGCCAGAACACCCTTTCCTCTCCACCATATCTGTCCACCAAAGCGTGGGATCCCTTGATCCTGTTTCCTTCCCCGTGCTTCTTCTCCATTACACCACAGCCAAGATGAATGGTTGTTTGTGGGAATAGATGAAAACACAATTGTGCGAGTCTGGGCATGGTGGTGTCACTGATAAATGTGGAAGGGACAACTTGTACCACAGGCTCCTAATTTTCTGCCACAGGGGGAGTAGAGGAGCAGGCCTGTTCTGGATTATTATACAGCCACATCCCAACCCATATTTTGTGTCTCTCATTTCCTCTCTGACCTTCCATGCTATAAGACAAACACAAGTTGCACGAGTTCTGGTGGTAGATACTCCTTAGATTTTACTTTTGCACTATTCGTTTTCGGGTAATTTTTCCCATCTTTTCTCTACAGCCTTCTGTGGCCTCAGCGGTCCTGCATGCTGCCTGTCTTCCCTCTCTGCGTCTCGCTTGCTTTTACTTTCTCTCCTTCTCTCTATATTCCTTTCTTATCTCAGCCCGTTGCCGTCGCCATCCCTTCTTTTCCACTGCATGTGTGCCTTCATACCACCAGTTTTTGACGGGCAGGTGTTGACAGTGAGTTGGCATGTTGTCTGGCCTTCTGTGCAGGATTGCGTTATGGCTGCACTGTGCTTGAAAGGACAAGGGAGGCCAAGGTATGTCCATTACATCACCCCATCAAGACTGATTGGGCTCTGGACGGGGGTCCGTGCATGCTCATAAGTGGTTGGCGTGGTCCAGCCCATATGCCTTTAATATAGGAGCAGATGTGGAGCACAGACCCTGAGCTCTCACACCCTGTAGCCCCTCCCTCTGCCCCTCTGCCCTCCACACTGACTACATCCTGGGCCATGCTAAGTAAGCTCCTAGTTAAACAGGTTTAATTGAAACTAACTGGCACACTAAGATGGTTGGGTGGAGATGATTTTTATTTTAAATTGCCTCCCTCCTGAATTGTTTCTGTTTTGTTCTGCTCAGACAAAAAGAGAGCGAGGCAAACATTGAGTCGAGGCGATGACATAAAAGTGATTTGTTGGCAGATGATACCAAACTCATATATCATCAGGTCTTTTGGGACATGGTCTCTTTAACAGGCCAAATGGACCAAAACAGGTTTATCTAAGTGTGTCAGTTGATATCTCATCACTTATCAACTGTTCTTGGCATATTTTATAGACATTAATACTGTGTGTAGTCAAAATAAACATCATGGGCTTAAAGGGTGCTGCCTGTTCAAATATGTCTTTCTGGAACAATAGTGATGGGGTGAGGTTTCCTAGAGAATTATTAATGCCATGTCCCATTCTTTACTTTGGGCTTATCTATGCAGGAGTCTGTGGGTGGGGAGCTGATGAGAGATGGTATTCCATGTCCATGTAGCAATTTGTTGAAACAGTGGTGAGTAGGGAAAGGGACTGTGCCATATACCAGCCAGGGAAATCCCATATTTAAACCATTTTATATGAGGTTCAGGTGAGCCAAGGCCCAAATCCTGGTGACTGCGGTTTGTCAGAGAGATGTTGTACCTCCAATTGATGTCACTGAGCAAATAGCCCTGTCTGTCCAGTCACTCTCAAGACTAGGTTTGTTTAGTTTGTCGTCATATTCTAGCTTTTTCAGGTCTGCTGGGTTAAAGGAGTATCAAGTAGTAGTGCAGGAAAATTTGAAAAAAAGGTGAGCAGAAATACAAATAAGGGCATCAGTGGGTGAATGAATGGATGTAGCCACACAGGTACGAGAGAAACAAAAAGAGGGATGGAAGAGGAGAGTGACACTATATGATGGTAGAGGAGCAATGGACAGGAAGCTGCAGGGGTTGACTCATATCTCCTCAATTGCATCCCCATCCTGTTAACTGTGCCAGAGCAGCGCAGATACGGCCAATCAGGTCTCGGGGTCTCTGGCAGGTATTTCCTGGAGAGGGATTACCAACCCCTCCTATTGGGTGGGACAAGGCCTCCTGGTCTGAATTCATCAGCGACACGGCCTACGAGATGTAGGAGGCAGGTTAATAGACACTCATCAGACATCTGCCGCTGGGTTACCGTCCAATAATCTTTTCCCTCGATCCGCTGCCAGCAATTGATGACCACATTTTCCCCCCTAAACCCCTCAGCTGCCCTCCCTCTTTCTCACTCTCTCCCTCCCCTCCTGTCTGTTCTTCCCAACCTCTATTCTGTTACACAGAGACAAACGTACTCTTAGAAATGTCTGTGGGTAGAGACACTCACGCATACACGCTTTCAACTTCCACCCCTCAACACTCCTTTCTCTCACCCCTTATACTCCTGTGATGGCTGCAGACTTTTTCAATTTGGAGGGCCATTTCTGTTAGAGTCTGGTGACAGATTTTGGAGCCCAGTGGTGGCTCAGTGTGACTGTGTGATGAAAAGTCTGCTGTCATACAAGTGTAAGCCTCCCTTCTAAGAAAGCATGGCCTACAATCCCCGTGGTTCAAAACCACTTCCTGCTCACGCCATCAATGAGGAATGACAATTTCTGGCATTTTTCTCTCTTACTCATTCAAAATTTTCTTGTTCTTCTGGTCTTGTGGTCTGTGTCTGTCTTGCTCTTATTCTCACGCTCTCTGTTTGTGACGGCAACAGTTAACTCCACTTTCACAGGTTTTCATGGCTATTCTCACACCTTAGCAAAGCCTGTCTTTGCTACGGCTGATGTGGCTTTTTTATTTCTTTCTTTATTTTTTTTTAATTGTCTTGAATTTGCACTAATTGTATGCTTTTATTCATCAGTCCTCCTTCCATCTTAAATGTTTCCCATGCCTCTTTTTACATGTAATGCCTCTCCTAATGAAACCACCTAAACGCCAGTGAAAATTGTGTGGCTCTCCTCTCGTATTGACTGTTTTCTCAACCGGGTTCAGAGGGCAAGTAGAAAGTGAAGCTCCTTCTCTGCCAGGTTATTTATGACTTTTTCTCCCCAAAGTTGTTTTTCTTTCTGTGATTGTGGAGTGGTGTGTTAACTCCGACGTGTCAGGAGATTACTCAGCTGGCTGTCAAGTGCACATGGTCAATTTGCCATGATGAGAGAGGCTCGATCACACGGGCCCTGGAATCTCTTTGTGGAATCTCTTGGGGTGGGAGGGGGCGGCGAGTCCGAACACACACACGCACACAAATGCATAGGACGCCAATGTGGTAGTCATTTCAAGCGCCAAAATCAAATGGAGGTTCAATTGTTTCCACATTTCTTAAGATAACATTATGAGAGGGAGAGAGTTTGGAGGGCCAGGGCAATCAAATATGTTCTGTTTTGGTGAGGTTTCTATGGTAGAAGAAATAATGGGGTCAGAGGATGAAAGGTGAGACGTGTAAGAACAGTTCCTCGGTTCAACTGTAGGACAGTGTCACTTGTTTCTGACTTCTCCAAATGCGCACAGGTTATTTTTGCTAAGGGCAGCCTGTTAGAAATGCCCTATGGCCATTTTCTCTCTGCAGTTAGTGCATTTGTGCCTAATAACTCTGGGTATTGCAGAAAAATGGGGGAAAGGGGTCAGTAATGAAAACTTTAGTGTCCCAAACACATGTTGGGTGTAGTTTACATCTTAAAAGTTTTTTCAATGACTCAATAAGTGGATCTAAATACTTGAATATTAAGGGATCACTGTCTTTAGTTTGGTCTTTTTCATTGAACTGTTAAGTTGTACACCGAAGAAAATACGCTGAAGTCTTCAGATGTATGAGAAGGGAGGTGTTAGGAGCAAAAGAGTTATTCATAACTGCTGATCCTTTTTGTGCGAGGCATCAACACACGAGGGGCGTGTTGAATGTAGGCTGGTACTTGCATCGAGGTCTCAGAGGGAATTTGCGACTTGTAGAATGGGCAAAGGGGCGTTTCCTCTGTTCACACTTGAGCTCTGCCCAGCCATGCTGAACCCCCCGGCCTTCATCTCCACACTAGGCTATCATCCCATCTCGCCCAGCGACAGAGTAATGAAGTGGGAACCATTACGGTCACCATGGCTAATACTGGGTTAATGGAATTCTGATAGAGGACCAGCACACGTCCGCCCATTAAAATGGGCTAAAACAGTTAGGATGTTGTTATGAATTGGGAAGGCTTAACCTTGGGAGCTTTACTTTGGAAATTCAGGAATTGCCTTCCTTTTTGTGGGTGACACATCACTCAGTCAGGGTTTTTATTCATCACATTTTTTGCTTGTGTGTACATTTTTTGGTAACTGTGAATGTAGCTGTAAATATAGAAATATAAATGTGACAGTTCAGTGTAAAGTTTCCAAAGTTCAGAAGTCATTTTCTTTTTGCATACCTAGAAAAGTGCGTACACTTGCTAACAAGCATGTTTTCTGTAAGGCTGCTGTAATTTGCTCTTGGTCACAGCCTTCTTGAGCCTGGACTTTTTGTCACAGTGGATCTCCTTCTGATCCCCAGAAGTGAAATTCCTTCAGTCAGCAGTCAGCACTTTACTACACAGTAGCTTGCTACTGCAGAAATCCACAAGCCAAGAGATTTTGAGTTGCAGAGCCGCCATATTTAAGGCTTCTGATACATTCCATGTAGCGTCCTTTGCCTTGACCACATGATTTGTAACACTCCTGACTCCTGGTGCCAAGAACTGCCTCCGACTTCTGACGTCTGCCATCTTTAAGTGCTTTGTACAGTGCCGCAGTCCCTCAAATCCCCCCCCCCCCCCGTTTGTCTTCTTTCATACAGTCTCTCTTTTCCTCTGTTTCTTTCATTTCCTTTTTCCCTTTGTGTCCCTACTCAGCGATGGCTTACAGCTGAAGCTGATTCAGGCATGGAAGGGATCAGATGATTTCAGCTGGAAAAACTGCATTCTTTTTGCATATTGCTTTGAACCTTGCCGTTATCCAGTTGCCTGTTTTACAGTAATACCCTTAAAAAGAATAGAGTAGGATGGAGAAACCTTTGCACAGTCTCTGCCTGGTCCAAAAGCACTTAATTTCAAAATCTCTATACAGTATTGGGATGGCAACCAGAAAAAGAGAATAGATTGGATTTGCTTTGGTATTGTCTGGCTCATAAAATGGTATTTCCAAAAAAAACCAAACCAACACATCCAAAAACTAACATTTATTCATTCATTTATAAAACATGATTTGCTGGTTGTTTGAGCAGCAGGTATTTCTTGCTGAAATTAGAACATTTTAAAATTGGACATATGTGAAGATAATACCTTTATTGTGATAACATGTCATACATGATGACGGTACTTCATATCATGTGTTGCTGTGTTTCGGACAAGGCCGAGGTGAATACAGGGTGTATCCCCTTTGAGGTCCCAAGAGGTTCCAGGGTGATCAAGAATGGGTGATGGGCGTTTCTCCTCGTTCACACTTGATCTCTGCCCAGCCATGCTGAACCTCTCGGCCTTACTCTCTTCCCAGGGTCATCATCTCCACCTCCATCTCCCGCCGCAGAGTAATGGAGTGGGGAACATTAGGGTCATGGTGGCTAATACAGGGCTAATGGCGATCAAACAGACGCCCAGCCCACCTCTACCTATTAAGCAGGCAAATAAATGGAAGACCGTTAAAGGAAACTAGGCAGGGAGAGTCCAAGCACCAGTGGTTTTACTGCTCTGCGAGCTGCTTATCAAATATAATAATGTCTTAGTCCTACTACTAATCTTTGCGTTACAACAGTTGGAGGTATTTAAACATTTAGATGTTTATAAATAGATTTCCTATCCTTTAATTTAAAAATTTTAAAGCTTTTTTAAGTAGGAACTTTGAGACTTGAGTTAATTTCTTGTGTCCACAATTTTAGTTTAGCTGACATAACTGGATATCTATGTAGCTGTTTTGAATTTTAAATTAGTTCATGCGTATGCCTTTACGTTCACTTTTCTCCACTTTACCCACCCCGTTCCTGCCTGTCTGCATCGCTTCCTGGTCAGTAACTATAGGAGGAAGGCCATTATACGAGATAGAGGTGTTAGCCGTGCTGGGCCAACCTGTATCGATCGCTTGCGAATGAACGCTGAGCGGGGGAGAAGGACTATTTGCTTTTAAGTTCAATGGCTCTCCACTGCTGTTAGTGTTGCAGCCACAGGAGCAATCGATATCTGGACAGGGACCCGTGTCAAGAGACACGCTCCCCATTTAGAAACATCATAATACTGTGCTGATGCTGTTACCCCACACCCAGAACTTGTGTTTTGATTTTTTCTTTTTTTTTCTTTTTACCTTCTCCCTTCAGACTCGGTTTTGGTTTTTCATGTGCCCCTTTGCACCTTACAAGCCGCTTTTTTATTTTATTCTGTAGGCTGCGTTTTAGCATGGCGGGCTGGAATCGGTGTGAATTGTAATTAGAGATGATACACATGGCTGGAAGGGAGAGATAGAGAGAAAACACTGAGCTGAATAAAAGGCAAACAGTCATTTGCAGCAAAGGTAGGTGTCACAAGGTAACTGATTATGTAAAGAACACAGTGAAGGTTTTCAGCAGTGTGTATGTGTGTGTATGTGTGTGTATTTGTGAGCGTATGCACTTCCGCTTCTCTTTTTTGCCCATGAAATAAAAAATATATAATAAAATGCGCTCATTGAATTTCTTGGCTGTGGTTCAAGTGCTGAAGGGAAAGAAAGAAAAGGGCGCGATTGTTTCTAGTTCAAGGTGTGTAATGCACAGAGGCGTACATACATAATGCGGTATTGTCAGGGGGTTAGTGTGAGGATATTAATGCCCTGGTTTGTCCAATGCTTTTTGGTGCAGTGTTGCTCCCTGAAGGGAACACTGAGAGTAGGCTGCTCTAACTACTCTACCCCCTCCATACCCTCTTCCCCCAAGGCCCTGACTAGAGGTCACTCTGTTTAGCACAAGACGAAGACCATTTTTACCATGATGTACCAAATCCTCTCCTTTCCTCTCCTCTCCTCTCATGGTAAACATAACTGTCCCGCCTTGCCTCATTGTGTCCCGAGTGTTCACCCTCTTTTTAAACCTTCTCAGTTTCTCAGCTCATCCCAGTGTGTAATCCCTTTCTACCCATATGCATATGCATAGCTACTCTATGGCTGTGCATACATTAGCATCAGACTCCCCCTTTGCTGCCGCCAACCCCCCCCCCCTCCCACTAGCACTTCTACCTCTGCCAATACCCCCCACCCCTCCATAGCCTCCCAATGAACCTGTTTATGTTTGAACATTTTCTCTGGCATTTGAACTCGTCCCATCGATTTCTTTATGGCGAGAGGTTGTGAGGCAGTTCCTTAAAGGGGTTGAAATCGACCATCTAAATATTTGACTAAGAGGTCACTGAGATCGCGTCCAAGCCCGAGCGAGAAATTCAGGCGGAGATGCAGTGTGAAAGAAAAGGGGAAGTAGCCGAGCATCTCCGACAGGAAGAGGCTGGAGGGAAGATGCAGCCGGAGGAGGAGTACTGCAGCAGGATGCAGAGAGGAGAAGAGAAGCGAGAGAGAGGCTGCAATACTGAATATTGATTGCATTTTAGTTACGCTCCACAAGAGGGTGCTGCTGGACAATCCATTCGAGGCCATAGAGGTAGATTTATTTTTTATTTATTTTTTTTTTGGGGGGGGGGGGACATGGTCTACAACACCTCATACATTTATATATATTAACATTTAAACCATCTCCACTCGTGCTATTTCAAATAAAGTTATGTAGTAATACTGAAGTTGCAGGCTTGAAAGCTAAATTGATTGTCCTTGCTCTTCTCTAGGTACTGCTATTGTGCATATGTGACAGTAATTACATGCTAAGCTGTCAGTGACATCAGGCAAAATTGACTTCACTCTTCCCTTTGCATTGTCAATCCATCATTTCCCCATGAACAAAAATGTGTTTCGGAGATAAATCTGAATGGAGAGGGGTCTTGACCGACACAAGGAAGAAATGTGAAATAATGAATCTAATTGAATGTCTATTAAAATTATAATTTCTGCCTGATTGCGAAAGTGAGTGGCAGTATCCAGAGTATTACCTGCCACAGTGTTCCCCACTTTACCAAAAACAAGACTTTCCCCCACCCCTCCCCCCTCCCTGCTTTTTCTCTCTCTTTTTGTCACTCTGTCATCCCTCGCCTGTAGTTTTCCTCAGCACAGTGTTTCAAACCTCTCATCATGATTAGAGTTTCATTAAATTACAGAATTAGGATATTTAGATGAAAACATTTGCGTTACAGTCCCCTCCCATCATGCCCACCATGACAATAGCCCCAGGGCACACAGAGGGGCTGATGTACCGTCTTCTCTTGATACTTTACGCTTAAATGAATTATTCATACTGATATTCACTGTTAATCAAGTGGGCTTCATTGGTTATTAGCCTAGCGTGCATTTTCTATTTTACTGTACATTTCATGTCACTGCCATATGCTCCTCGTAGGTTTAGAAACTGTGGAAAAAAAGCGGAAGCCTTAAGATGACATTTGTCTTGACAATAGCTAGGATCTGCATAATCCACTTGTTATGGGGAGTTGTGTAAATAATGGCAGTTAGTGATCTCTTTACATTGCATTCTCCCCATTAGCAAGCTGTGTTTCTATCCTTCCCTTCTTCACTGCCTCTTTTCTTGCACTACAGTTGTATGCTGACGTGGTGTCTATAGTCGTGGTGTCTGTTGTCATGGTGTTCAGAGCCCATGCCAGATGTCATAGTTAACTTTGAGGGAAAGAGAGACACTCACGCTAGAGGCTATTTTGTTGTCAGTGATTTAGATGAAACACAGAGATGTTAAAATGTTTGACTTGCCCCACAAAGCTTTTCCTCCCTTTTTTTTTTTTTTGCTTTTGCTTTTGCTTTTTTTGAGAGAGATAGTAAATTTACCTTGAGGGTACACAGCCTTTTGCTCTGTTAAATACAAGAGGCTCACAAAGCACTGTTTGAAATCAGCATGGTAGTTATCAGAAAAGAACTGAAAGTGGCTGTGATAAAAATGCATTTCCTTCTATAATGTCGCCCGGTTTAAAAAAAAAAGAAAAAAAAAGCCAAAACATCAGCTACAGGAATACAAATTGATTTCTTCATGGGAAATTATATTTTCTCTTTGATTTTACCTGACATGTTTTATGCCTGTGGATTCTTTTTCTTCTTTCCATTTAAGTCTAAGCCGTCTGAGCTTTGTGAGTATGACTTCTTCTTAATTGGCACTCTGACATAAACCAATTTTCACTTTTCTAACCTCTCAACACGCCTTTGTGTTGTTTTGCCCTCAGCGTCTTTACTGTGACGTCCATGAAGATGCTGCATAAATGACTTTTTTTTAAAAAATAGTTTCTTTTCACAGCAAGTTGTAACATTTATATTTCATCTTGATTTAAATATACTCTTATGTGGTATAGAGGGTATTAGATCAAAACAGTGTTTCTTAATCAGCAAAACATAACAAAACCAAAAAAGAAGTTTGTGAATTGAATTATAATTGCATGCATGGTTTATATGTATATATATTAGACACATGCATGTAAAATTAATTTTGTATCAGCATAATGCAGATTAACTGAATCTGCTCATTTAATTTACTCTAAGTATACTTCAAGTGGTTCACTTGAATAATTATTAGTATGCCAATTCTCTGAGACCTTAACTATGTAATTCTAAGTTCCTTTAACATATTCTAAAGTAACTGGATAATATGATATTGCAGCATTACAAAAACTCTTAACATTAGTATTTCTTTGTTATTCCTATTCATAATTGATATTTTGAAAATGAAAGAAAACCAAAAAAATATTATCAAGATAGTTGTTGGAACCTGAAATGAATTAATTATGTTGATTATTTCTTGAATATGTATATTTTGTAGATACTTTACAGAGTAGTGCTGCTGTGAATGAATTAGACTGTAACACTTTACATTTAGGCAATAATTCATCAACTAACTTTTATTGGTTTAATTTATGGGAAAGCAATTTTCACTACCAGCACTGTGGTAAACATCATTAATCAAAATACATTATTATAATGAAGCTGTTTTAAAATGTTTATTAAAGGAAATAAAAAGGGGGTTACCCTTGCTTTGTGCATCTTTCCACTGTTGTGATAATTAATAGCTAAACTGAATGTTTTCTCTTCCAGTGCAGATGTGGAGACAGTGTCAGTACAGGAAGGATAGTTGGGATATAAATTAAACAATAGGTAGGCGTAACCTTAAGTAATGCACTGTGTGTAATATTGCAGGAGTAATGCCATAGATGCACCCCACTGCCTTGCACAATGCTGGAGACGACAGTCAATTGAATGCATCGATGTAAATGGCCAAACTATTTAGCTGATGCTCATTGGGCAGTGGGTGGCCTCTGTACTTTGGTATTGTTTTGTTTGATAGTTGAAGGAGGGATTTGCTCTCTCTCTCTTTCTGTGTGTGTGTGTGTGTGTGTGTGTGTGTGTGTGTGTGTGTGTGTGAGAGAGAGAGAGAGAGAGAGAGAGAGAGAGAGAGAGAGAGCATGTAATACAATACTGCTTCAGGTTAAAATTATGATTGTGACATGTTTTGGTGAACAGAGATGAGTCATCCTTGTATCCTTGGCATCCCGGGTGGCTGCAACGGTTTTTGTGCTTCATATTTTTAAATCGTGCAAGCAAAAGGATTTGAATGTCAAAATATTAAATGCCACACAAATATGTTATGGTACGTCCTTGCCTTTGTTAATGTAACTCAAAGTATTCCAATTTGGCTTGCCAGTAATTTAGGTGACCTCGTGAAACACTTTGTACTTGGGCTTACGTCATAATGTGAAGTGTGACCCCCCCCCCCCCACTCCACCCCCATTTTGCTTGGTGTCCTTTGGTGACAGCCTTCTCCCTCCCTCGCTTTCCCCCACAGCAGAGATGAGGAATCACCCACCACTGCCACCTCCTTGAGTGCTATTTGTTAATGAAGGCCAAAGTGTTAGATGATAAATATAGTTGAAGAGAAATGGCACATGTAAGTGATCTCATTTAGGAGCATTACATTTGAATTTATTGGGGTACTTAGAGAGGACAGAAGGGCCATGACTCTGAGGGAGAGGGGAAGGGTGAGGGGGGCAGCGGCTGACTTATAATAGGCACTGTTGTAGGACAGTGTGGCAACCAGAGAAGGGCACGAGCTTTGTGTTTGTGTGGCATGCAGGTAAGTGTATGCACTTAATTACTGGGAGCAAATCGTTAGGTTTTTGACTCGTGTGGTGATGTTTGAGGATATGAAATGTTAAGCGGTAACTGTCTAATTCATTGACATAGCACAGGATTGGATGCTGGTCTTGCTTGTGCTTGAATTACAATCCTCTAAATGAAGTGTGTGACTTCAAGAAAACACGAAACAAGGTATTAAAATATAACGCCGTGTTAAACAAATGTGAACATTATCATACTCTATGCCTTTTCAAAGTTGTATTTAATGTGCTTAATTTGTTGAAAACGTTTCAATAATCATTACCATCATAAAACAGTGTTTGGGTGTAAAACCTGTAAAGCACGCCGGTTTATTAAACAGGCGTTGATTTGTATGGGGACATGTTTGGGGGAACCATTTTCACTTGGTTCAGGTCTCCTTTTCTGTGTATAATCCCTGCATTGGAAAAAAGAGCTTTGCAGGAGTAAGTTGCCTGCTCGCATGGTTCACGGTTAATTTATGTTTGGTTTTCTTACAACAACTACACCCATATTGTGCTGTCAGCTATTCAGAAGAGTCCTACAGTATCTATAAACATTGGCAGAGTGAGACACACGGAATAAAAGACCTGCAATACCTCCAACTGGTTGACACAATTTGGATTGCAGAAGACGAACAATATTTTCAATCCATTTCTTGGCCCCGATGCATTTAGTAAATACAGTGCCTAGTTGGTAAGAGGGATGTTGACAGAAAATCAAAAGCAATGTAGCAGCAGCGTCCTATAATGGAGACTTAGCTCTACTTTACACTCCTCTTACAAAGATCTACGATTTGAAAACAATCAATCCCTTCATGAGTGCTTGTTATTTTCTCCTATAATAAGAGTAACGGCTTTTCATCATTCCTACACAGCACTGATTGTGTTTACACTTGAAATATAAGCATTCACGGCATGAGTGCGAATAGAAAAGGAGAATGTGGCACGGATTTTATTTGTGTGAATCCCATTCTGTCTTTTTTCCCCTTCTTTCACCTCCCTGTTGAATTTGTTTTTGCTGTCGTCACATGTAATTGAAGATTGAAGATATCCTCGTTGCATATCGACGGCTCGCTATGAAGGTGCCACCGTATGCCCCAGAGCGGCAGGGTGCCGGATTCCTCGTCCCTCTCTTTGATTTGAGGCAAAATAGTATGAGATTTACCGGATAGTATTTCTTTAACAGTTTCATAAAATACCCAGTACTTTTGTGGTTTTGTTCCATCTTCCCTGTCTGTAGTTACTCTTTTAATGATTTATGTTGGGGAGTTCCTCTTGCCAGTTCCATCTATAACCTGAAGTTGCGCAAAAAAAGTATAAAAAATATGCATGAATACAAAAGATAAATGACATTATAATAACAGTTGTAATAATACTAACACAAAAAAATGACCTACCTTTCCGTGAGATAACTCACTCAGTTCATGTAGTATATTTGGGCTGCTTTGGAACTAGTTCAAAGTTTATATTGAATCTACTGTTGATAAATGTTTCCATGAATTCAAATTCAACCATAAATTTAACCATATTTTAGTCGATGTGGCGCATAATATTTAGTATCTTGAGTATATTGCAGCTGATGAAACTTATGAAGAAAACCTGTAGTGGTGAAAGGTGACAAATTGTGAATTCATTTGTATATAAATTCCAGAAATAAATTAAAGCTCCTCTTTTCATCCATGTCTTGGGTCCTGTGCATATTTTAACTTTTTAATATTTTTTTTAACTTCTGTAACGGAGGAATTTGCAGACTTTGTGATGAATGAAGTCTATTTTATCTTATCAAACAAGAAATTTAACTTGTGGTTTAACTTTTTCTTGAAAAAAAGCTGCTGGAATTTATGCCATAGGCTTTTTGATTATTTCAATTCAATTTAAGGCTAATTTTACTTTTTTGCAAGTTTCTTAATGCAGCTGTCAAAACGTTTCTTTCCCCCCCACAGTGTGTCCTCTGTTCTCTCATGTCAAGGCAAGGCAAGGCAAGTTTATTTGTATAGCACAATTCAACAACAAGGTGATTCAAAGTGCTTTACAGAGACATTAGAAACAAAAACAAATAAAAAGCATGATTTACAATTGATTAAAACAAGCAAACAAACAAACTAACTAATTAACAAACAAACAAACAAAACAGTATATAAAATCAAAACAGATAAAATCAGAACAGTAGATAAAATCAGTAGTTAAAATGTTAGTTTTGAAATTTAAGCTTAAAAGTGTGGATTTGGTGCTTTATTCAAATGCAGCTGAGAACAGGTGAGTCTTCAACCTGGATTTAAATAAACTGAGTGTTTCAGATGATCTGAGGCTTTCTGGGAGTTTGTTCCAGATATGAGGAGCATAAAAGCTGAATGCAGCTTCTCCGTGTCTGGTTCTGACTCTGGGAACTGATAAAAGACCGGATCCAGATGACCTGAGGGATCTGGAAGGTTCATACTGGGTCAGGAGGTCACCGATGTATTTTGGTCCTAAACCATTCAGAGCTTAATAGACCAGCATCAGAACTTTAAAGTCTATCCTCTGACGGACAGGCAGCCAGTGTAAAGACCTCAGAGCTGGACTGATGTGGTCCACTTTTTTGGTCTTAGTGAGGACTCGAGCAGCAGAGTTCTGAATGAGCTGTAGTTGTCTGACTGATTTTTTAGGTAGACCTGTAAAGATGCTGTTACAGTAGTCAAGCCTACTAAAGATGAATGCATGGACTAGTTTTTCCAGGTCCTGTTGAGACATCAGATCTTTTATCCTTGATATATTCTTGAGGTGATAGTAAGCTGATTTTGTTATTGTCTTAATGTGTTTTTCTAAGTTTAGGTCTGCATCCATCACTACACCCAAATTTCTCGCCTGGTTTGTGGTTTTTAGGTGTATAGATTGAAGTTCTCTGGTGACCTGTAATCGTTTTTCTTTGGCGCCAAAGACTATTACCTCAGTTTTGTTTTTGTTTAGCTGGAGAAAATTGTGGCACAACCAGTCATTAATTTCCTCAATGCATTTACCAAGAGCCTGTACAGGGCCTTGGTCTCCTGGTGACATTGTGATATTTGTGTGTCATCTGCATAGCTGTGGTAGTTTATTTTGTTGTTCTTTATAATCTGTGCCAGTGGGAGCATGTAAATGTTAAACAGAGGGTTCCCAAGATGGAACCTGTCAGTTGGCTCCCTCTCCCTGAGTATGGTTTTGGTGGAGTTTTCTTCCTGTTAAAACCATGTTTTTCCTTCCCGTTGTCGCCAAGTACTTGCTCATACTGAATATTCTGATCATTGGGGTTTGCTGTCTCTCTCTATTTATTGTGGGGTCTTTGCCTTACAACATAAAGTGCATTTAAGTGACTGTTGTTTTGATTTGGTGTAATTTAAATTAAATTAAATTAAATTAAATTGAATTGAAGTAAAATGCCAACTTTTTAAACACCATTGCAACATAATCGCAAGACATCAGTGGCATGAAACTGCCTAGTCTTCCATCAGGACTTTAAGTCTCCTAAACAAAGGCTATAGTCTTCTTAAATAATGTACTGTGTATTTAATGCTGGAGAACAAAATGTTGTAATGCCTATAAACCATATGTTAGCAACAGACTGTGTTTCAACCAACTAATGTCATTTACAAAAATGAATGAGTTTGAAACCAGGGAAGCAGTTCAAAATTCTAACTCATTTGAAGTTTTTAGCTTTTATTCATTTAGGAATTTATAGTTTATTTTGAATTTAGGCTTTTTGTATTCCAGTGCATTAAAGTGAATTGCAGAAAATTGCAGATTAATTCACTTATGTTTTAATTAGGACTTAAAGACATTATTGGAGAAAGGACAGGAAATTATTAAAATAGCTACAAAAGAACATCTGTATACACCTGCCTCAGTCAAATACGAATGAATGCAGATTTGCGCTTTTAATATTTGGATTTTTATCCAGCTGGTCAACCACATCTATAAACCCTGTTTCCCTCTTTTCATAGTTTTTTTTTTTTTTTTACCTCATACCTTAAAGTTGTTCAAACAGCTAGTAACCTGAATAAAAATTGGGTTGGCTGTGTAAAAAATGGAATTAGATTTTCAGCAAAAGATTTATTTTTGAGGTAACTGACCCAATTGGACACCTTCTGTGTCTGTGTCTGGGTTTTGTCTCACTGCACTACTCCTGCCAGTGGCTCTATCGCCAGGACAAAAATCCTGGCAGAGAGTGGATGACCTTATCAATATAATATTTGTGACAATTTTGTTTTCTTGTGATTTGAGATATAGGATTTTTGGCCTATTAATGAAAGACTCAAGAGGATGAACAGAAGGTAATTCAAGTGACTTTTAATATGGCATAGTCCCAGATGGGCTGGTCTGACCATTTCTAAAGCTTCTGATTTACGGTGGTTTTCCTACACAACCATGTCTAAGCTTTACAGAGAGTGGTCTGAAAAAGAGAAAATATCCAGTGAGAAAATATCAACCGTGTCAGTGCCAGAGGTTAGAGGAGAATGTCCAAGCTGATAGGAAGGCAAGAGTAACTCAAAATACATCTCTGAACGCATAACACGTCGAGGCTTGAAGCAAATGGGCTACAGCAGCAGAAGACTTCACCAGGTCCCACCTCTGTCAGCTGAGAGCAGAAAACTGAGGCTACAGTTTGCACAGGCTCACCAAAAATGGACAATAGAAGATTGGAAAATGTTGCCTGGTCTGATGAGTCTCGATTTTTGCTGTAAAATTTGGGTGGTAGGGTAAGAATTTGCACTGTACTTAAATGGCCTCCACAGTCTCCAGATCTCAATCCAATACAGCATCTTTAGGATGTGGTGGAGTAGCAGCATGCTGTTATGTCAATGTGGACCAAAATCTCTGAGGAAGGTGTTCAGCAACTTGTTGAATATGTGCCATTAAGAATTACTTGCAGGTTGTGCCTAATAAATTGTCTGGTCGATGAGTATTAATCAATTAACCTATTAATAAATTAACCTATTCAATCTATTAGTTAAGGTTTTGAAAATAATGTCAAAGTCCAAGTTAGTGTGATAACTGGCACATAAGTAGATGTTTTCGACTTGTTGCAGATTAATTGAACAGAGGGAATGCTTCTTGTAGAGGCGAAATACTGTTTTTAAGTACACACTGTTTGTCTCTTTCTACAAGACCCTGCCTACTGCACCGTCTCTATTAGGCCCCGTTATGCCTCTTCACACAAATGACCGTTTAACCGTCTTTTCCGGACCCTAACGCATCCTGTGTTATTACCGCCATTGTCTTTCTTTCTGCTGCATACATGTGTGAGGCTGGGCCTTTTGATATGCGAAGAGCTTTGCCTAGGCTTTCCTACAGGCACACTGGTCTGTGTTTACTCCTCAGTCAGAATGCCTCCTTTCCACAAGTTTGACATGCCTTTTTGTTGCTATGGTAAGCCCTTCCTTAAAATGTATATTTTTGCTTTCTGGCCTGGATGTTTTTTTTTTATCTCAGTGGTTTAGAGCCTGTTGCCCCCAGGGCCAGATTTAAATGTGTGTGGGTCTTCAAGGATTTTTCTGCAGAAAAGCCGTTTGGATTGCAGCCTTACCACCATACAAGTGCGACCGAATTGTGTCATTTCAGGTTTTTGAGCCATCGTTGGAACCAAAGGAAAGTCCAAAAGAGAAGCAAAAAACACAAGACAAAAGCAGATGAAAATGGACCAGATTGGATTATGTCAGACTTGGCATGCGCCTCGTTATGAGGGAAGTCTTCGTTCTGTCTTATCACACACTGCCTTACAGCTAAATGAATTTTTTTTTTTTTAAAAGGCAAAGCACTGCTTGGCTCATTGGAAAACAACAGGCAGATCGTAACTGTAAATACTGGTTTAAAGTGGTGTGGGCTCCACATTATTTTCAGTCACAAAACAGGAAGTGAGAGGAGGGAAAAAAATATGCATACATTGGGTGATTGCACTAACTTTAGGGAAAAAGTGGTTCATGTCTAGAAAGCTTTTAAGCTTTAGGCTTTTGTAGAGATGGGGAAATCTTTTCATGTGATTAGAAATGTACCCGAAAGCGTTTGGATTGCAACCTGAACATCAACTTTTCGGGTTCTTCAGTGGAAACATCCTCTACAGTATCTTGGGGTGTGTTCAGCTCTCAGGGTAGGTACATTTTTTTAAAATGGTAAAAATCAGAATTGATTGCTTTTCTTGTGGGTTGGACATTCAAGGAAACCCACCGCTTTACTCATCAGGTGTGAAACTAAAGAATCTTAATCTTAGAAATGTACAAAAGAAATAGAAGTGGGTTGTCTGTTTAGGCGATGGGACATTTTGTATCATATTTCTTAACAATTTTATATCCTTCCGCTGCTTGTGTGTCATTTCTGCTTCACTTGTAATTAGTACACCTCAACCCTCATATCTTCAAGAGCCAGGGGATGCTTGTTTGTAACATTCAACAGGTAATCAAGACTGATTAGGCACTGCACATCGCCTAATTTCATTAGATCTCAGAAGCACACTATATCTTGCATAACTGCAAACACGTGGTCTCGTGGAAAAAAACCCACAAGTAGCAACAGAGGCTTATAATTATGATCATTAAGCTCTAGATACAGAATTTAAATGTTATTCACTAAAATGGAACGTTAATAATGCAGATTTACTCAGCCACATGTTTCTAATTGTGTTTAAAACTCATTTTGTTTCTCTTACGTATGATCAATTTTTAGGTCATACACTAATTAATTAAATATACCACTGTTTTATGCTAAAACAAAATAAACATGTAGCTTGTGTGCATTGTGCGGCATTCTCTTGAGTGAATGTGTTCTGTTCACTGTGTCACATGTGGACTCCTTCTGTATTACTGTGAAGCCCTTTAAGTGTGCTGTGACATGTCCTGAAGTCCTTGTTTAGCACCTCTCTTTGTGTGTTCGGGGTGTGAACTGATACCTAGTGTCAGCTAGCGTCAGGGACAGAATGGCAAGAGAGAGATAGTTGAGGTTCTACATAAACGGATAGGCCTTGAGGATAAGCCTTGTGGAAGCAGGAGGCACAAAGTGAGAAAGAAATGGAAATGGAGGAGAAAAAAAGTGGAGAAAGAAATGGAGGCGACTGACAGAGAGAAATGGGGCTTTAATAGAGGGATGTCAGTTTTCTCCAATTTAATGCAGGACGAAGCTGTTTTCTTGGAATTAGATGGTTGAATCAATGAAGCTTTCCAGTCATTATTTAGTGCACAGTGACATCAACTGTTGTTGCATTCATCACCCGGCAGAATAAAAGCAAAAATTGTTTTTTTGCAAGGCTTAACCTTATCACCACTTGTCAGTTAATTATGCATCGAAAGCAAGGGGCATGGGTTCAACAGTGAAACACTTTGATTGAGCCCTTTGAACTCAACCGGGAAAGAAATCAGTTCTCTTAATCCTTGCTCCTATGTAATCATGGTAGCCGGAGGATACGGACCTCTGTGTCCATCATCTCCAGGCCAGCCAGCGGCTGCAATATTGCTAATGCAATCACCTCTGTGATCTGAACTTTGGAACTTTGAAAGAAAATAAATAGATAAACATGTCAAACATGAGGTAAAGAAGAAAAACGAAGGTGTAAATGAGTCATTTGCAAAAGGTTCTTACAGTGCGGACCTATAGAACTTTTCCAGCTGGTCTCAATAGCCTCGGGTGATATGAGCGACGTGATGTATGATCTTTACTTGTATGATCTTTTTGATCACAGGAGTAATGCTCCTCCTATCAGCACAGGTCACGCTCTTCAAGTTGTTCACACTTTTCATCAGAGACTAGCACTGAAAGATCTGGCTGTAAAGTCAGATGATACATGCATACATGTCAGTATCTGGCGTAAGTATATTTCAGGAAGTGTGGGTAGATGGTGGGAATCTCAAAGCTTTAAAGGCATCTAAGTCAGTGTTTGGAACATAGCTAGATATGCAGAGATCCATTTTTTATTTTTTTAATTCCCAAACTCATAAACACTCCAGATCAAGGGCCAAACGCACCTGTGTTTCTGTCCTAGATAAATCTATTGCCGCAATTTATCAACTTTGATTGGTTAGCACTTGGACTATCAAAGTGGAAGCTTTCATAATTTAGAAGCAGCTCTAAATGTAGTTGGCCAGGCTATATCCAAATGTTTAAAAGTCAAGTGAAGGAAGGAGACGGTTAGACCTGAAGTTATGTCCTCCAAGGGAACTTTACAAAGATCCTCTTGCAGATTTATAGCCACTTACCAAGGAGCCAGAGTCAATATTCATAAACATGGCTTCAAACAAAGCCCCCCATCCACTATCCCTGCTTGTAAATAAATACAGATACGTCTTTTTTACAGACAGAGGCAATCTAAAATATTACCCCCAGCATAATTTTACCACACACATTAATATTTTACAGCACATTGTATTTTACCGCATTGAATCTTAAACTTTCATGACTGGCCCCAAGGATTTTATTCTATAGGAGCCTGCATCATTATTAGCCAAGATCTATTGCTGGTACAGCAAATACCTTGCCTTTGTGTTCGTCGCTATTTTATAGATCATATTTCCGTAATATGTCTTTTGACTTGAGTGACTTTGTTATTGACTTCTAAATGATCACATTGTATTTGCTCAAGACTAAAAATTCTTTGCTCTAACTTGGTCTCGCTTATGAAGTTAAAAAAATGTCTGTAACTAAACCTGAAGTGCACAACAGCACACGCCCTGACGCTCCTTTGCCATTTGTTTTTACTTTTTATTATCGTTTAGTAAAATTGCCATCCATGTACCGATTTCTAATTAGCTTATGTAATGGTGAGACCCTATTAAGTCAAGTTTGAAGTGTTTAGTTTTTCCACTAAACATGTAAAAACCCAACCTGCACAGTATCTGCCTCATTACGATGGGAATAAACGCTAACATCTGCATGTGTGCGTTTGCCTCTGTGCTGGTGTTTATGTCTGTGTGGTGATTTAAGTGGTTTTAGTGTCAGAACAAGTCTAATGAGCTGGTGCAATAATTATCAGCCATTTTGCTCTCACTTAAGCTAATTGAGGCTTTATATTAGAGATAATACTGCTGCCTATGTGCACCGCTTTACAGTTACCGAAATGTTTGGCCAGAAATAGTGCTACCAGTAATTTAGGTTTAATTTGTGCATGTCAATGTTTTAATATCTCCCTATTAAACATATTTATGAGCTTTGACAGTCGTCCCCAGATGGAGGTCATTGATCAACTCCTTTTTCTGTGTATTCTTCATATGATGATAAATAACTATTGTATACAATAGTGTCAAAGTCAAAGAGGACAAAAAGTTGTCTCTTTTCACTCAGTTGGCTTTAGAAGTGCATGTTAATGTTTGATCTTGGAATTTCTTCTTCAAATATATATATATATATATATATATACGTGTGTGTGTGTGTATGTATGTATATATATATATATATATGTATGTATATATATATGTGTGTGTGTGTGTGTGTGTGTGTGTGTGTATACATATATATGTATATATAATTTTTTTATGTTGTTTTCACTAATTTCTGTAAAACAAAGAAATTAATTTACTGTATAAAATACAGAGGGTCACCATATACTGTAAAAGTGATATTAAATAAGTGGCTTTCCTTTCAAATTCTCTCTGCACTTTATCCCAAGTTGTCTATCGTGTTTCTTCCACTTTTCCTCCTTTTACACTTTTCCTTCATGTATTCGAGGCGCTTTGTGAAATTCCTGTCTAATCCAGGTGTGTATGAGCTGATCCCCAGGCCCCTTTGCTCCTTTCAGGAATCTCACAGGCTATCGGGCTCTCCTGGGCCTCTGTTTCACACACCAAATTGATGCCTCCGACTGGAGATGACACTTTCAGCAGGATTTGCCATTCTAAACCACCTCAAGCCCATGTGATCTCACCCATTCACTCTCAGAGGGATTGCCTTGAAATGCACCTTAGCTTCAAAAAACCAGTGAGCACAGAATGCTTGAATGAAAAGCTGATACATATTCTATCGTGCAGAAAAAGAGAAAAGATATTCAAAAATGCTAGAGAAGTAGAATCATATTTTTTAGTCCCTCTGAACAAAGACCAACAATCCCACGAATAAGTAGTTATTACCTAGTGGAATGCACTGAAAGAGTGAAACTAAAAGAAATCAATAACCACATGAATTTTCATGTGTACGTGCTTGTCCGCCATTTGCTTCATCTGCTAAATATCTGTCTCAGCTGGTCTGTCTATCAATACAGACACAGATGGTATGATTAATACGTGCCATTCAGAGCTTACCATCTTTTTCTAACACTCCATTTAAAGGAGGAGCACAGTGACCATGTTGCTTTGCTTGAGGACTAGTTATGATATAATTTGACACTGAAGGAGACGGAAAAGGGAAAAGGTGTGACCAAGAATTCCTCCCTTGACTTATTTTCATCCCCAAGTCTTTTTGGGGCTACACGTTTCTCCAAGGGGGCTTTACACGCTGGCATAATGGATAAGGGCAAGGGTGTGAAAGGAGCACCTTAAGGCTCCTCATTCAACTCTCCCAATCTCTCCTGCACACACTCTTGAGCTGTGAAGGCCGTCTTTCTTTACCCTGCTAGCATGGGAGCCCTGTAATAGGCTCTAATTGATAGGGAGGTGTTGGGGTCTTTCTGTATGGGTTGAAGGGATGAGGGAAAGAGAGAGAAAAGGGGGGAGAGACAGAGGATTACATGTGGGCATGTGGGTGGAGCGGGGGAAAAGAGGCAAGAGGCTGTGGAGCGGTCTAGGCCCCGTCCGTAATGAGTCATTAATTTCCTAGCAGTTTTGTGGCGGTTGGCTCATTACTGGTCTGCAAAGGAGCAGGAACAAAGCTCCGGGTAGGTAGGAGGTGAGCTTAAATAGTTGGGGCTCAACACTTTCCAACAAAAGGAGGAAGAGAACGTTGAATGGCACTTGGAACAGATGCAGTAAAAAGTGGCAGATGCAAATTGCGGGAGAGCAAGTCTCCCTTCAAGCACTTTTCTCTTTTTTATTTTGTCAGACTGCAGCCTGAGAGTCTAATTAGTTAGTGAGGTGTTTCACTTCTGATAGGGCTGTGTCTTGTTATTGTCACAAAGAGGATCCATAGAAATGGGAGGCAACACATATGTTGCACAGTCCCCAGTGGAACCTGCTTGCTGCTATGCTTTCATTAATTTTTTTTTTTTACCCTATAGAAATCGAAAGATGTACGATATTTCCATGCTTTGAAATTGTGTTCTACGGAGTTTAAAATGTGATAAAAGAGATGATGCCTGCAGGTAATTAATTATATTCCTAATTACGTGTTTATGCTTTTCACCCTACAGCCAAAATGATTATGGACAAATTGGCAGCGGTTCTAATGAAAATGCAGTTGTTCCCCGCTTTGTGGAGCGTGTGGACCATGTGTCGAAGGTCACCTGTGGGGCAAACCATAATCTTGCACTGACAGGTACTGTAATGCACTGTGTATGTCTGCTTGGGTTACATGACATTTAATCACAGTAATGTTTTAAATGAATAAATAAGGATTGAAAATATTTAAGTTTTGAAAAAATGGACTGAATTTTTCATGTGTGAACTGGACCCTAGTTTGTCCATCAAAATGCATAGAAGGATCCTATTGGCGACTACTTAGAATTTAGATTTGTGTGATATTTTTCAATTTTATTTGTCTTTTTCCCTCCCTTTGGGCAAGGGGAAGTAAAATGCTCAAGCAGAAAACACCTTTAAGAAGGGGTGGCTAACATTGTTGTCATCAGCTGTCATTGCAGTTCAGAGTTGGCTTCTTTTAGTCAAAGTACTCGAGCCCTCCATCAGCACATCACCTGAGAGCGTTACACAGAAGGAGGGGGCTGGGGTGGTGGTGGGAGCGAGGGAGAGAGTTAGTGAGAATATGGCCCTGGCTCCTGATCCATAGCAGTCATTGCCTGTTACATACATTTCAGAATTCATTCAGGCTATGAAGATAATCGGGGTAGTCGACAGTTTCCCCTGCAGCCCAATGGATTTATGATAGCACTGTCAAGAAAATGAGGCAAAATGACACAGTAGCTGACTTTAGCTGCAAATAATGTGATAGGCCGTACAGTGGTGCAGCAGCAGCTGCTGTCATTGCAGGTAATAGCCTATAAAGAAGCCTGATAGCAATACCTGTCATTTCTTAATGGCTGACTTCACTGAAGAGCTTTTGTGGCCTTTAACATGAAGATAATAGAAGATACAACAAATTTTACAGCTTTTGCGTTGCATCCATAATTTATCTCTAGAGACCCCCACACAGCAGCCGCACAACAAGGACAACATGCTCCGAGATGCGTGCTGCAGAGAGATGCAAAATGAGCTGCAGGGGGTTGGAGGCCCCTCCGGTGGGGTGCTTTGCTTTTAATGGAGGAACCGTACAGGGTTCAGTACATGTTCTATCACTTGGTATCTCATATCTGTTGTATAAGATAAAAGGACCTGAGTATTCAAAAGTTTGGACTTTTGGGGGGGAACTTACAAATCATCGCTGAAACTGTATTCATTTCATTAATAATTTACCACAAATATTTATTGGCTTAAATTGGAAGTGTAATTGTTTACTACTTAAACTCAATTTATTAACTGATCATGCAGGTGATGGGAAATTGTTTCAGTGGGGATGTGGACGGTCATGTGGAAGCACAAAGGGAAACATCCTGTCCCCAGAGGAAGTGACGCTACCAGATTCGCCAGTGAAAGACATTGCTGGTGGATGTTGGCACAGCCTTCTTCTAACAGGTTTGTCTCTGCTTATGTTTGAAGGCTATTACAAACATACCATCACCTGCCAGCTGTTGATGCATATTTCAGTTCAAAGCACATGTGGACATATAAGTTAACAGTGTGGATGACCTCTATGACATTATAAGGGATACGCTGAAATTCTACATGCAGTTCTGATACAAATTTAAATAACGATCTGACCTCAAGCAATGCTTATACGAGTCTTTTGTTGCACATTTTCATTATTTATTTCCCATTTTGTGCCACTGAGACCTAGAACTCTTCATTATAAATACGCAACTGCCTTTCAGCCTTTCATCACAACTTCATAAGTTCAAATGTGTACAACTTTTTGATACTCGATCCCATGTGTAATACTGCTAACGTAGTGGGAAACAACAGACAAACAGCCTCTGGTGAGCATGAACTCATTTTCAGATAAGCTGATAGCGATCATCATGGAGAATACTGGCCAATACCGATGTTTGGCTAATAAATCAGTGCCTTAGTGTCTTAGCCCGCACACAGACATTTGAGTGTGTGCTTTTAGCCGTGGTGTCCATTTATCCACATCGTTCATTAAGAGCTCTCCCAGGGCTTGAGCGGCTACATAAACACAGAGGTTGAGGCCACAGCTGCTCTTTCACCTCACCGCGGAGAACTTCAAAGTCACTTCTCCCCACACGGCAGATGAATGCGCCGTGTCTGCCAGGCTGATATATTGGCCCCAGTTGCTGTCTTCTTACTGTAGTATGACTGCAACTGAGGCCCCATCATGGAGCCTGAGTTGGGCCATTTGTTAGTTTTAGCTGTATCTCCAAGACCTGGCTTCAATTCTGAATGGAGAACATTAATCCTTTTAATACAACACTTTGTAGTGCCGTTTTCCTGTGTTGGTAATGCCGTCTATTATTAACCCCATTAAAAGTGTAATACAATTTAAGTAGAGTGCTAAAAGTGGATCATTTGTTGCTCCGTTCTGTTTGAATTAATTCTCAATTTATGATCTAAATGATTAAACTATAGGAGTCACGGCACCAAATGAGATTCTTAAACCGCCAGGCATACATTTACACATATTAATACAAACATTTATGAGCTCACATTCACACTGATTGACCAAGTAAAAAAGACACACACTCACATGGCTGTGTGTTGCAGTCCCTCTTCCAAATCCTGTAATGTCCCCAGCTTGATCCCTAGTTCCATTCTGTCAGGAGGAAAAAGAAATATCCATCTCCAATCAGGCCTTAATGAATAGCCTGATGAGTGTCGGGCAGAACTGAATTACCAGATAGATTTGAAGAGCATGAGTGTGTACAATGTGTGTGTGTGCGCGAGTGTGTGTTCGTGTATCTGTGTTCAGTGGTTGGGAGGGGGTAGTTAGAGGGCCAGTAGAACAGGACACATGTAGGATTTAATTCTCTACAAGTTAAAAAAAGAAAGAAAGAAAAAGAAATTGGCTAACTCTGTCATTTGAGCCTGATGGAATCGCCTTATCTATTGGTATGAGTTTTCATTTATTAGGGTCAAACAGCAGAGGGATACACAACGAATAGGAAAGAAGGCTTTGGGAGAGAGAAAAGTCGAAGTAATGAGGGGTCAGATTTGAAAATTGGAAAGAAAGTGAGAGAAAGAAGAGGAGTAAGTCAAAAAGTAGAGAGATGGGGAAGATGGAACAAAAGGAGTGCAAGGGAGTCAGTGGTATGAGAAACAGCTTGCCAGGGCCGGAGCATATTGAGGGCAGCAGGTGGAAGAGTGGCACAGTTAATTAAAATGCCTGTCTTAATGTCTCAGCCCGTCACTCCAGGGAGAGAGAGAGCGAGAGAGAGAGAGAGTTGCCAGGCTTGAGCTGGGCTGTACCCAACCAGCCATCTAGACAGCAAACCAACCATCCAGCCAGCCCACCAGGCCACATGTCAGACAAGCCCTGACACTATGCCCTTCACCCCCTCTTCATCTTGTGCCATACACACTCACAAATGTCCACAAGCATACAACTTGTCCAAACCCCACCAACTATTTCCCCCTCCTTTTCTTTTTAAACCCATACGCTGAAACCTATCGAAGCCCCCCTAATCTGACAAAGAAGAGAACAAAGCCCCTTCTTTAAAAAAAGAACAAACGCACTTCTGATGTTACTGTTTTACTCAGCAGCATCTGTAACCTGCCTCTAGACTAGCAGCCGTGCAGCCTTGCAGCATAATCTGTCTGCTTTTAATAATTCATAGAAAGCACAGGCTGTGCACTATGTACTGAATGCTGAGGGTAATGGGGATGTTGTGATATTTCTATCATGGCCTGTCTGAATCAGCGAGCGAATCAAAACCAGCAAAGATCTGATAAGCGGTCTGTTCTGTCTTGTAACAGCATTGGCTGTCATCACTGCTTCATAAGTGGACTATAGCAAATCCTTTCTGCTGTGTCAGCTATAATGCTTCTAATTGTGATGTATAATGGATGTTCAACCAAGTTTCATGTGACAGCAAATCGCAGATTCATGCTTTTACACAAAAGGCAAAGATAAACCTGATATGTTGGCATCACTGGTGTATCAATATCACAAAAAAAAAAATGCACAGGATGATACAGACCAAAGTGAGTTAATGCTTGTGTCACTTCATCTGTGACTGTGTTGAAGAGCCATGCACTATTGTCTTCACTGCAGATATACCTACAACCTGATCATTTTCCTTTCCTATTAATCATATTCACCATATATACGTATATCAAGGATATTAGATGATATATTTCAATATCTGGATTTCTTTGTATCTGTGCCACTCTTTATTGGTCACACTCTTAAATATAATTCTGGACAATCCTTACTTCTTATTGTACTAAAGCTGTGCTCAGCTGAAAAAGGGAAAACAAAGAGTGTGAGCATCTTTCCGAGTGTGAGGTGCGTCTAGATTTGTACGTTGTGTCGTTTGACTAATGTTTTATCAGGTTTTGCTGTATCACTGTGGATTGCTTTGTCAATAACCAGGCCGTTGCCTCAGTGAGCAAAAATCTGAGATTGTCAGGCTGAGTGACAGGCTGGAGATGGCAGATAATTCAAAGAAATTGGAAGTGTGAAATCTTTAAGGGCCACTTCTTAACACAGCAAATGCCAGGGTATCTTTCCATCAGCTGCTGCTCTCACAAGCTACCGCATTGTTAATGGTGGCCTGTCTGTCCATCAAGTCAGCTTCAGGAGGGATTTAGACCTGTTTGGCACCTTATCTCTCCGACTGCCTCCTACTAACCTGACCGATACACAGGTCTTGAGTAACCTGTATGTTCTGTGTAGCCAGTGGTGGTTGTAAACCTATCTCCAGAGTAATATATTTTTTTTCCATTTGATTTGCTTATTTGTAGATATTAGTTTATCTGTGACACAGAGTATTGATATATTTATTGTTACACAATCAGGGGTCTAATGTAATGGTGCCTGTAGCACTTGTTAATTTAGCTGTCAGCGCTACTGATTGACCTTAAATTGTTGCAGGAGAGCTCATTGTCCTTGTGAGTGAGCTTCTGTGTCTGCTGTCTGTCTGTCTGGATGGATGTAATAAAAGCAGTGTCTGCTTTCAGTTTCAGGCAAAAACATTGCTCTGAAGAAGAAACTCAACATGTCAATCAGCGACAGGGGATAAGTGCTTCCATGAGTCACGACTATAAAAACGTCTTTATTTTGTAAGGCCTCATTAGATATTAAGCAGTTCAGAAGAAAATATTTTTAGGCAAATTTGTGTGATAGTTAAATATTTGCTCGAAAGCTTTAGGAAATCGTATAAATGTAGTCCATTCAGGTCCACTCTATCTTACCAAATAAGGATTTTCCCTAAAGTGTGAAGAGGAGATAATGGAATCAATGTCTTCTATGAATATACATTTCATTAATATTAGAGATCTGGGGCATTTGAATACCCAAAATTAACCTAAAAGTAATCTGAAATATAAGTTAATTATTAGTTTGATAATGAGGTTTATGATTAAGAAGTTAATAAAAGAAACAAAAAAGTCCTTTTTGTGCTAAAAAATAAAAATAAAACCACTGCTTCATGTCAGAGCGCTGAGATGGTTTTTGTATGTGTGCTGGCAGTGCTCCAGTGTAAGTATTACTATTATGAACAGTAGCGCACTGACCTAGCTTGCGCTCACTTTGTCCTTCTTTCCCTCACTCACTACTTATGCTTACACAGAATCACACGGTCACTCATTTAAGACTCAGGTGGGAGAGTACATATGGAAACAAGGGGAGGAAAGTAATCAAAGTAAAAAAAAGACTGCTCCAATTTGGAATCCACAAATGCTTCGAGTCGGTCCTCCGTTTGTTTGTACAGAGAAATAATGTGAGAAAATAGACAGAGAAGCGAGGAGGATGACAGAAAAGGATCCTGAGAGAGGAAGAGAAATAAACAAAAAGGACAAGAAAGAAATATGTCCCCTATTTTCCCCTTGTAATGGTTTCAATTCCCTGCCAGAGCTCCCTGTCACAGGGAGGTAGTTCCCAGGCTGACACATCTCAAGCTGTTTAAACATCCATTAGGATGTTTTGGTTCATACACTCTACAAATACAGCTAGATGAGAGAGAAACTGGTAGATGATGATAGGGAAATTGAAGAAGAAAGAAAAGAGACAGAGAAAAAGAGAGAGGGGGAAGAGGGGAGTAAGTTGATGGGAACAGCAGATAGAGGAGAAGAGGAAATTTATCAAAAAACTCATGTGATATTTAATGATCCTTGTATGTGGAGAGAGAAGACCACACCAGCTCGTTCTCCTCCGCCAAATACCGATCCCCTAACTTAATTTCCTGCTCAATTGCTGTTCTATAGTGCATAGTACAGTGATACAGGCTGGTAATATAGAAAACAGATTGCCTGTGCGGCGGAGTGGATAAGGCTGAGGCTTGTGCTGCTGGAGACCTGCAGTCTCCAGGGGGGTCTTGTCGGTGGGCTTCACAAAACCAACAAAGCCCATCTTTCCCTGCGACTGGCAGCAGCTGGCAGGTAGATCTTCAAGCAGTGGAGGTGGGGAGGTGGATCTATGGGTGTGGTGTGTGAGTTTGAGTTTCTGCAGTGTGTGTTTGTGGTACAGAGACTCTTGCTAGTCTTTGTAGTGAAGAGTTCCACTGTCTCCCATCTTGTGTTTGCTCATGTGCTGTGACTCCAATCCACTCAAAAATGTAGGCCTGCATGGACATCAATCATCCATCTGTGCACAGAACAGTGAGCAACTGCATCTACAATGTTTTCACACACACACACACACACACACACACACACACACACACACACACACACACACACACGTGCGCGCGCACGTGCACTTACAGTCAACCTCACCTTCCATGAGGACATGTACACCTGGCTGTTTCTATGTGGGATGATTCAACGACTATCAGAATTCCCTGCTCATTGTTGCTGTATATTATTCCATACAGACTCACCAAACTCTTCTTCTTTACCTTCTTATTGTTATTGTTATTATTATTATTATTACTATTGCTGCTCAACACTAAGAAGAGACACTACACCATCTACTCTGTGGGCGATCAGAATTAATCAAAACAGAATACATACAAGGCACAACAAAGCTGCAGCATACCTCTGTTGGGCAGTATGCAAATATTTGCAACATCCAAGACACATAGTAATGTTATGAACGCATCAGCGATAAGTGAACGCGATGAGGCTAGTGTGATTTAGTAGAGAAGGACAACGGGGGACTTATGTGCTCACTGCTGTCCCAACTGAAAGAAATGTCTCTCTGAAAGTTATCGGAAAAACTTACTAAATATAAAGACAAAGAAATATAATTGAGAAAATGTGGGACATGAACTACAACAGTATTAGTGATGATAGTTGCTCTTTTTTTCTTTCAGTCAAGAAAAAGATGGAGCACTGTGCCAATAAAATTTCCCATAAAAAGGTTTATGGTTAAGAAATTAATAAAAGAAAAGCTTGAAGATTGTTCTCCTTGACACTCCATATAGTGACAGGATGTGAACCATCACATCCTCATGGTAGCTCTAGGTTCAAGGGATGGACCGATGAACAGAGCAAGATGATGATAGTAATAATAACGAAGAAGAAGAAAAAGAGGACACATTGGATGTTCTGTAAAGTAACAATGTTGCCATATACTGCCCTTTACATTTTACACCCAGTGTTGGTCAAGTTACTTGAAAAAAGTAATCAGTAACTAATTACTGATTACTTCCCCAAAAAAGTAATCCCGTTACTTTACTGATTACTTATTTTCAAAAGTAATTAATTACTTAGTTACTTAGTTACTTAGTTACTTTTTAAAAACATGATTTACAACCTGAATAGGTGATAAAGCGATAGATCTTTCAGCCCAATTCTACTTTTTCTGCATAATCCATCATACAAAATGTAATCAAATGGAAAAGTCTCTTTTTTTTTTAACTTGTTTTATCAGTTTTAATCTTTTAACTTTATGCATCAAGCAAAAATTAAACTATATGCAACATTCTCTGACTTGAATAAATTAGTTTAACATTTAAACCTATTTTCTGCACATTCCAGCACATAAAATAAAATATTTTTTGTGTTTACACTCAGTCTTTCAAATAGATGCAAGTAAAACACAGCAGAAAATAAATAAAGTCAAAGACAGCGGTCCTGTTGCTCTATTTACACCTGTAAAGCAGGACTGCGGTAGGCGGAGGTTTACCCTGGTGCAGGTGTGCCGCGGTCAATGGAAGAATCCGCGAGTTTCTCTGTGAATTTCCCATTACGTCATAGCGCACTCGGTGCTTGCTTGGAAGTTTAGGGGTTTTTTCGCTGTAAAAAGAAGTTTTCTTCCCACGCACAACGGACACTAATGTGTTTGTCACTTTTTATGGAATCAAACTCAAAGTAAGGCCAGTACTTCCACGCTTTAAACGCTGCACGCTCATACTCTCTCCCACACTCGATATGTGATCCATTGTTGATCTGCACACAGCTGTTGTCACTAACGGCGCACTCGCTTACATCACTGTCGTGAGACATTCTCGCAAAAAATCACGGTTTTAGTAACGCAGTAACGCAGCGTTCCTACGGGAAAGTAATGGTAATCTAATTACCGTTTTTGCAATAGTAATCCCTTACTTTACTCGTTACTTGAAAAAAGTAATCAGATTACAGTAACGCGTTAACGCGTTACTGCCCATCTCTGTTTACACCATCCTGATAATTATTTATTAACACTCAATAGTGATATAAAACAAAATCATGAAAATTAGACATTTGAAAAGTTATGGTTCTTTGGTTGAATTCTTTAAATTTTATTGCTTTAATTCACATTGTTAGAATATGTGAACAACTTAAAAAGACGTCTGATAAACACATCGCAGGTAAACTGACTGCTACCTTGCCTACATTCGGGTACCCTAAATAATGACAACAGACTTATTTTTAATGTTGCTTCCAAAGGAAAAACAAGGGCACAGTTTCAAAGGGAGTAGAAGTCTGAAAAGGCTATTTAACCTCTTTTCCAAAGAGCAATGTTTTCTGCCCAGGTATTTTGTAGATCAACATCATCTTAGACAAGTATCTTGCTCCGAGGCCCTGCTGGTGCTTCAAACACCACTGTGGGATTGTTCAAAAATGCCTGAGGTTTAGTACTCAGGGTACAAAAAAGCAACACGTGGTTGATGGTTATGTTGTCAGGATTGGCCAAAAATGACATTTAATTAATTGTTCAGGAAAGCTAACACAGAAGTAAACCATTTAAGCATGCATAAGATCCAAATCAAATGTCTGCTTATTTTAAGAATATTTGGATACACACTCGGATTTAGAATATTGTGTGACACCCCTAGTGAACTGGTTATACTCAAAAGGTTTCCACTGCTAATGTCTGGTTTTATGAGCTAGACAATATCCATACCTTTTATATGATGTTCTTTTTGCAGTCTCACACAAAGTAGGTCACAGAAGTGAAGTCTTATCATGTCTACCTGGAGAACTGATGTTACTTGTATCCCAGTTCTTTTAAAGATCCTCTTTTATGCAGGGAGTGTCACTAACCTAGTTGCCACTGGGTTTTGCGCTAATGTTAGCAATGTGAACCTCCTTTGACCTCTCAAAGTGACAGAGTTTTGTTGCGTAACAACCTTGTGTAATGAACTTCCTCCCAAGAGATGTCATTAAGGACAGGAATGTTTGTCTTCCGCTCGCTCTAAAATGAATATTCAGCTATTATCGCTGCACAGTATTCAGATCTGATATGTATGTATTGGGTTTCAGTTTGCACAGAAAGTCATACCAGATGAGTTTTACTTACTGTATCTGTGTCTCTCTAATCTGCCTGCGGTTTTCTTAATATATCACATATAACCGGGTTTTGCAGCATAAAGACTGTTAAGGTCATTTCTCCGTCTTTCTAGGCATAGTTTAATCTGGCATACATCATTCAGACTGTCTCCCTTGTGTCCTTCTTACCTAGATTTAAATATTTGTTTTAACTAATGTTCTGTTTTATGGCAGAGAAGATCTGTAATAACACTTCAGGGGTTTCTGCAAGGCAACTACGACAACAAGCCCAGAGCTGTGGATGGGATGGAGTTGTCATAAGGCTTTGCATCCCACACCAGGATCACATTTGAGCACTGATTTTCCTTGATAAATGAACCCAGTTGGTCAGCTTATCGTCTGGATCAACACTGTGTACCTTTCATGCCCCGTCTACTTTTCCCATGTAGGAGGCCCTGTAGAGGGAGGAGTGCGCTGTGTGCGATCATGTGAGAGTGAGAAAAGGAGACAAAGGGAGCGAGTGAAATATGTCACAATGATTATTTGAATTCTCTTGTTTATTGGAAATGACTGAATCCAAGGTTGAGATATTCACAAGAACAGGAAGGAAGAGAGAGAAAGTCACTGTCCCCGTGGGGGAACAGCTTACACCATCAGATGCCTTGATTACTAATCCCCTTCTGAGTATCGTTGTCCTCATAGTAAATATAACTACAGGAAGTAATGATTTCTGCTCCAAATTATGTGGATGTTTACATTTCTTGTCAACTGAGTAATAAATTACCGATCAAAGATAAACTGTATGAAAGAAAAATAGAAGCTTCTTTATTACAGCAGTGAGAAAGAGGAAATGGTGAGTCCCAGCAGACTTATGTACCTTGAAACCCCCCCCCCCGCACAAACTCGCCCCCACCAACCCCAAAAAGGACTGACTGCCAAGATGGCTGCTTGAGCTCTAGTGCTGCGGGTCTTGACCCTGTGCATGCTGCCAGACACCATTTCTCAAAAAAAATGCGTCTTCAGATCTTGGCATAATTTCTCATCCTCTCTTCCTGTCCTCCTCGCAACATCTCTCTCTGTCTCTACAGTTCACCTCTCTGTTATTTTCTCCAATGTAGGTCACTGGGAAGATAGTGCGGTGTGGCCTATCTTTCAAATTCCTGTAAGTTTGCAAGAGCAATACTTGCTTTTGAGGATGAATTTTGTGGGGGCTGGGTATGTTGGGCTCCTCCCTACAGGTTTATCATGTTGGCAGCCACGGATGGCTCTTTTTTTAGGGTTGTCCTCCCATGCGTCTGGACCTCTCAAACATAGTGGCATGAATCCTCGGAAAACACTCTAGTCAAATCGAGCTATTAACACAGAATGTCAAGTCTAATTGTGGGCCGTACAGTGAGTGTTTTAGGTCCTTCTGACCTCACGCTGAACTACGCCGTAAACGAAACAACACATGATCCCGCTTTTTTATTTCATGGAAAGCTGCGATGAAATGTGGGTTAGCGGGGAACAGAGGAGTTTTGTAAGCCGCACTTTGCAAAGTGAAACGTCGTCTATTGGATTTTCAATTGGAGCATGCCTCACAAATGTAAAGCCGTGTTTTATTTAGCCGAAGCAGTTTATTGTTTGTGCGTCTATAAGCCAAATACGGCAATAGCTCTGTCCAACTTCAACGCTTCGTGTTGAATATATAGCTTTTGAGTTCAAAATAAGTCATTACATTTGACAAGTCCCTATAATAACTCCTGATTTATTGTCTTAGAAAAGTGGAATAATAAGTTTTCTGTCTTAAGCCAATCACTGAGAGTTTTTATTGGATTTTCCCACTCGCCTAATAAATTTGCATTATTTTCGTTTCACAGCAGCGTACACTGTATACCGCAAAATTGTTCTTGCAGCTTTCATTTTCCATCATTTATAAGGAAAACCAAAAAAGCATTTACGTTACTTCAAGTCACATTATACCTTTTCCTTTATTATAGCAGGCCAATGTGAACCCCTGTCACTTGGACTTCTGGTACGTGTGTAGTTTCACTCTTTCCTCTCTCCTAAAAAAGAAACCCCAAGTTTGTTTGTACTCATTTTGTAAGTGCTCGCGATGATAGTTTTAAAATTAAAGGCTGTACTGTAACCATTAGTGTTTATATTTCATCATCCCAACCCGACACCCTTTTCCACTCTTCCACAGGGTGGAACCACCCTGTAAGGTTGCAGGCTAGCCAAGGCAAAAGCTTTTCAGTACGGCTGCAGCGGACTTGGCAAACCCTGGTAAGATTCCCCGCTACTCAATGGGACATACCAAGTTCTTTGCCAAGTCAAATAACACATTAAGATTTAAGTGGGCCAGTATAATACAGCCAACCCTCTCATCTTAGAGTCGGTACTTCTCTTTGTGCACTAGAGTGTGAAAATTGGTCTTGTTCTTGGGGACTTGCTCTATTTTTTTCTTCTTCTTCTTCTTTCATAATTATTTGGAAACAGGTCATTTGGGTGTGGACGCTATAACTCCACCCCACCGGTTTTTCCCCTCATAACTTCACATTCACTGCTTCATCAGTTTAATTCCTTCTTACCTCCCAGACTCTTTCGCTGCTTCACCAGAACTGCTTCCTTCTATCTGTGTGTCTGAGGTTTCAAAGAATTCAGTGGTCAGGTTATAGTCCCTTGAAGTGATTGGCATTAATTCAAGACCCTGCCTTCCTCTCTTTTGCTCCTTCTGTTCTTTCTGTCTTTCTTCTTCAAGTCGTGTGTTTTTTATTATTCCACTGACACTTCACCTCAGTTTTCTTTTTTGTTATACTATTTTTTCTGTTATTATAAAAAGTCAAACAGGAATACATCCAATATCTATCTTAAATAAAGAGAATATTATTATTTACTAATTGAATCCAAACAGCATCTGTAATATTGTAATAATGTTTTCCAGACTTTTAGCTTTCACATTATTTCAAGGAGATTTTTTTTTTAAAAAAGAAACCGTGTGAAATATGTACACTGGAATTTTTCAGTGTTGAAAAATGTTCTTTGTGCTCTCTCTGACATGTTCTAGAAACCGAGCATGGTTTAAGGTAAAAAAAACAAAAAAACATTGAAAAATCATTTTGCGACAAAATTCACTATACATTTGTGCACAAAGTGACTCTGAAAATGTTAGTTGGACCGTTCAAAGCCAGTAACATTCAGGGCTTGCATGCATCTTAGCAGCTACATCAGGGTGTGATTGTTTTTGGATTGAGACAGAAATGGCCTTTAAGGAGCATTTCTCAAAAAACTGTTGTGATTTGATTACACCCCTCTTATTGTGGGTGGACGAGACCAGTCTGTAAACACGCCATTTATCTGTCATTATTCATTGCAATTCCACTGATCACATCTGCTGCTTCTATCAAAATCATTTAGCTCTAGATGATGATTTTGTTTTTTGCGAGGGAGTCCCCTGAAGCTCACAGCCAAGTAATGTCTCGTTGTGAAACACATTTTTTTGAAAACAATAAGCCTTAACAACGGCTAAGTGGGTATGATGTCTTAGCTTTTGTGGCGTTTTGCTAAATTATGGGAATAATACACTAGCTGGAAGCCAGTGTGGTCAAGCATAGCAAATTGGGGCCATGGGCCAGAGAATAGTTGTAACACATTAGCTGCTGCCACAAAGAGGTCAAACTGAGCTGTGTTAGCGTGTGTTTGCAAGGTTTCATTTTGTGTATGTGCTGTGTGCGTGTGGATGGTTACACCTTGTTACATGAGGCTGTACAGTAGGATAGGGTCCAAGTTCTTAAAAGCAGTTTTGCTATCATAAACAGCAGCCTGAGCAGTAATTTTGCAACTGAATAGAAAGACATCATAAACACAAGGACTAAACTTTTTTTGACTTAAATATTGCAGTTTAATTTTCAGGGTAAATTTTTTCTTGTGATCCAGTTTCCCTTCCACACTCTTTTTATTCATTTATTTGCAAATAAGCAATCACATCTCTTGACTATACAGATGCAGCGATGCACTTACTGTACCTATTCTTCCAGAAATTAAAAGAACAAAGAACACTTCAGACCTTCCACCCTCACACCTGAGATGCTAGTGAGACAAAGAAGACAGATGAGGTGAGACAAGTCGAGGACACGGGCATTTAACGAAATAAGACATCCTTGTTTCAGAGCTGCCGTTTTAAAGCAATTAAATATGACGCATGACACAGCTGTGTCATCTGTCCATTGTTTTGTTTTAGCCTGCCATTGTATGTTTTGCTCTCTGTCAGACGAACAGAGCAGTGTTCATGACAACAGTGTGACAAGATGTACAGATATTATACAGTTGAATTTTTTTTCTTAATTTACCATTCACACAAAAACGTCAACGACAGAAATTTTGATCTTTGAGTTGTTTGGATAACTAATGAAAGTGATCAGTGCCAAAACAAAAAACAGCTATATACAAGCTCTGGTTTGTATATTTCAGTTATTTTGTGTTTTTTATTTCATTTTAAATAATTGTTCAGATTGTTCTAGGACACATTTGCATACACACAGCACAAATCTTCAAATCTGAGTGATCAGATTGCCAAAGACACATGTTAAAGCCTGGTGTGTCCTTAAATCTTGTGCATCCTCTTTCCTATACACGCCACATAAACATGTGCATTAGCCAGTAATGTTTCATAGTTACTTGAGAGCATCTGAGCTACTTTGATAGTCACTGAAGTGATATTTCTTTAACATTGTTTAGTTTAGTTTTTCTTTTCTTCTCTTTTTTCCTGCACCATACAATGATGTTTCAGGGCTAGAGTGCTGTTGGGCTGCTGCCTCTCTCAAGAAATGAGACTGCAGTTTCAAGAATGGGTATAAAAATATAACCTTATTTTTATCTATGCATATGTATTTTTTTTTTCAAACTGCACTGAAACCACAATCACAGTATCACCATGAGATGGAGAGTTCAAAAACATGCAACAGTTTCTGATAGCTCTTTTAGTACAGTGATCTTAGATGTGCCATTTTGCCCTCTTCACAAAGCGACATTAAGTTAGTACATGGGGTGCAAAGATAGAAGACGAAAGATAGCTGATACATAGATACACACTGTGTAACAGAGACACGGTGAAAAAAGAGAGAAAGTGTCAGGACAAAGAAAGTTTGTAGAAATAAGGTAAGGAATTACGGGATCGGAAGGGCAGGCAGAATCAGCAGGAAGTACTCAGAGTCCAGCTGGTTCCCGACTCTCAGGGTCTACTTCAAGGACCTCTTCCCGTTTCTCTCCCTCTCTGACACACACACTTACTACACCCACACATACACACACAGTAACACTCTCCTCCATTGCTCATTGTCTGCCTCCAATCTCCCTGTATCCTCAGTCCCCACTTCGTCTCCACCCACCTTCCCTTTCTTTACTTTTGCTGTATCTGTCATTTTCACCCCCCTCCCCATTTTTGATCCACTAGCTGATAATGATGAATTTCCCTCAGCTGTATAGGAGTTGGCAGAAAAAGTTTGCTCAGCAAACTTTTGAAAGTAAAGTGAAGAGAGCGCAGCTTATAATATGCATACAAGTTCAACATGTTACTGCGTGAGACAAAGACATTTTTCCTCATTTAACACCTTCTGAATGTGTTCTGCAAAGTAAGCTTTTCAAAGGAAACCTACATTTGTTTTTGTTGTTAAACCGGCTTCGATCATTTATTCATCACTCTGCTGTTTTAAATGATCTATAGACCATGTCACATGGTCTATGGCTCTACCTAGCTTTGGGGTTTTGATTTTCATTGAAAGATCACGGACTAAATTCAGCAGAAACTAAAAGGAAACTTAAAATGAAATAAAAATATCTAAATAAACTCTAGATTATTCACCACGATTATTAACCTCTGATTTTGTAATTATCAAACTATTCTCAATGACATTTTTGAAGATAATCTCTTCTATTTCCACATCTTTAACATAAGAGATGATATCATAAGATAAGTAAACACATACGTTGACTGTGGTGAAGCATGCTTTACATTGAATCACCAAAATTCTAGCTCTTCAAGAGTAGCTTTAACACCACCCCCCCCCCCCCCACACACACACACACACACACACACACACACACACACACACACACAAAAAGCAAAACATTTGATGACCTCTCCTGCATCCTTAATGACAAGCTTTGATGCCTCAGTATATATCAATTAAAAAACAGTTCAGAAACAAGCCTCAGGGGTTAGTCCTAGTAGACTTTCAAGGGGCAAAAAGCTAAAGTGTGATTCCTGGTAGCTAATTCATATTCATCAAAAATTATTATACTCTGGAAATAATGATAATAATTTTCCACTGTATGCTTTTAAAGTCCACTTTCGTTTTTATTTTTATTTACTTTTCATTTATTTTTTGGGGAAAAATTTGCAAAAATGATTCAGATATGAAATATGCACATTACCTTACTTTCATCTTTGACCAAGGCAAGCATTATACAGGATAGCCAGATGAGGTCTCTCTGGCTTGTTTATCTGTTCTATATGTTCCATATCTATAATTAATGTCTTCTTATGGAGGATGCTAATTATTTTTCTCACCAGCACTTTGTTTTGATTCATGCAGTTCAACATCACTTGAAAAAATCTTACTAATTTCATTCATCCAGACACTTTCTCGCTGCTTACACAGTATTCTAAAGCATCAGCACCCCTGGGCACATTTTTAGATACAGCTGTTCACATCCTCATTAGTATATACACAGATCACCACATCTGTTGGTGATTTTGTTTTGTGCTAACTTGTTTGTAATTGAAAAAGCCCTTCTTTGGTCAACAGAATGCATTCCCCCTGTTTTTTTTTTTGTTTGTTTGTTTGTTTTCTACCATGACACAAGATCAAGGTCATAGCAGACCTAACACCAATCCTAAAATTCTATCTAGATTAACCTGAAGTAACAAACATTTCTCAAAAAGAAATAGAATTCCATCCAGATAATGTTCAATGTAGTGATTTCTATCACCAGTACAAGAAAATGTTGGAAATCCCAAACATAGCAAATATGACAACTTTTTATTTGATCACGCATACACTTGAAGGAACCACAGCAATGTTAAATTTAATTAATTAATTCATAAAATTTCTTGAGTTACTACATATTTATTCACATTTAACAAAAAACCCAACCTGTACCTATCTGTATCCTATTAAAGTACTGTGTTACCTAGACTACAGACAGGACAAGTGTGACTCATCCACTGTTGGCGACTGAAGAGTAGGTGAAAAAGGTCAGCAGGTAATGCTCTCTTACATAATTAATGTGGAGCCATGTGTAGCAATTAATTGAATGAAGAGGATTTTTGTATAGTGTCACAAAACAGAGTGGTTTTTTTTACGTTTGTGTAACATGTAAACCACTGTGTGTTTCCAAGTATCACCAAGGCGTTATGTTTTTGTGTTTTCTGATGTGTTTCTGTCATAATTGCAAGGAGAAGGACCCAAAAGAATCTCTCAAAAGACAAGGTGCATACAAGGAGGACAAATAGGAACACCACTGAGGAAACTGAGGCTATTTATGCACACTGGGGGCAAATCGGGGGGAAGCGGACACAGGAGGATAACAAGATGCTGCTGAAACTAATCAAGGCAATAACTGGACTGGGTAAAGACTGTAGGCCTAACAACCAGATAGAAGAGGACTCTGGTACAACAACATAATTGAAATCAAAGCAGAAAATAAACAAAAACCTGACTCCACACAAAAACAGAGAAACTAGGGATGTAAAAAAATGAGAAATGACCAACCTTCTGTAATAATGATAATAATAATAGAGTCAAACAAAGCCAAAAGCCAGGAATCATGAAACTTTCTCTGTCTGTCAGGGTGTATTACAGTCACCGCACCAGACCTGATGGTCCACTCTGCTCTGCAGTCTGGCGTCTTTGTTGTAGTCTTTCCTTTTAGTTGGTTTTACTTCCTTTGTTATCATTCAACTCTTTTCTGTCTTTTCATTGTCATTTTGTCAGTTCGTGTATGTACAAAGCCATTTAAATTGCTTAGTATTCATCACTTGTGTTCCTTGTGTCTTACTTAATTTACTTGGCTTTTAAATGTATGTGTTTTCCTTGGACTGTATTTGTCCTGTGACTAGGTCCTCATCTCTGTACTTCACCTGGACAAGTGGTTTCTCTCACTGCTGTCATTTGCCTCTAGGGTATAGATAACTGCCTACAAAATTGACCCTAAGATTAGATATTGCCATAACACAATGCTATACCATTAAACTGGGGGGGGAAACAACTACTATAACGCAGCAGAAATGTGAAGCACCTGGCTAATTGGCCTAAAGCTGGTAAGTACAGTAATTCAATTCCAAAGCCTCTTTTGGTCCCCCTCTCCCCTTTTTTTGCTCTCTCTTCTTCTGAACCTCGATCCCTCACTCTGGGATTACGTGCAGGTTACAGAGCTAGCACAGCGTGGATTAGCAGGGTCGCTCCTCCATGCTTGGTGTCTCTCTTAATGTGATTATGCATCATCAAGCTTGTTTACTGTTACCTAGTTCATTGTTGAGAACTGACAAAAGTTCAGCCCCCTTCAACCCACTTACTGGTGCCCACGCCCACACACTCTTACGGCGCTTAAACTGTCAACCCCACCACCACCACTCGTTCACTCACAAACAAACTACACGTAATTTTCATATCTGCAAATGGCAAAAAATCATCAGTGCCACTTTATTTGAAAAAGAAGTCCACATTTTCTCTTTTTGCAATAAAACAAAATGTAGCAGGCCTATTTTTCACCTGGAGTGTAATTATAAGACAGTGCACTACATATCACATATCTGTTCCCTTCAGCGAACCATCTTAAAGTCTCATTCGCCGCCTTGCAGAAGCCTAATGAAGCCATCAAGACAGTCTGTTTGTACAGAGCTTGGTCTAGCTCTGTCAGACTACCCTGCCATGCACTCCATCAGTGCTGAATGAGCCTCTGTGTGGCCTGAGGGGGGGGGGTGACTTAGACTCGGTGTGTCATTAGCTATTGATGTTATTGGCTCATTATCTCCCAATTAGACTGCTATCAGAGCTAGCTGCCGTTTTCATTACGACGTAGACCTCCACGATCTAACAAAGACCAATGCCACTGATTAAAGATGGTTTCAGCATTAACATGTATGGTGAGGTCTTTGAACTCTGGGTGATATAGTTAGAGTGGAGGTGATATAACACAATGAGGCTGATTAGAGAGGGCATGTCTCTTATTGTGCCACTTACTAAGGTTAATGCAGGGTAATACTGATTAATGCGTTCTTGGTTGCACATTTTGTTAACATGTACAGTCAATTATGAAACAGGATGGCAACAATTAAGCTTTTAAAAAATAGAATAGACAATCAATTTTGTGCCACCATTTTCTTTCCAGATGTGTAAGCACCTGCTTTCTATATATTAAAACAAAGTGTCAAAAAAAAGAGTCATAAATATGAATCTTTTAGATGTATTGTAAGTCTCATACTACCTTGTAGTCACACTGGCCTCTCATATTTTTTAACATAATTTTTTAACCCCACTGTCCCCGCACGCTCTGTTAAAGTACAACTTAATTTCTGTGTGTGTGTGTGCGTGTGTGTGTCTTGTGTTGAAGGGCTAATCAGCTCTGTTAATCACCCAGTGTGGGTCAGCTTGTAAGGCAGGGACAGAAGTCGCCTCTCCTTAGGTAAATCAGAACAAGGAAATAAAGTCATGCAAATTAGAGGCCTAGAAAAAGATTACAGTCACGATGTTTGTCCTTCACTTTGACCATGGAATCAGTGCCAGCTGGGCAATACTTCTCCCTCAAGTTGTATTACTTTTTTAATTAATCCACCACAGATTTCTTAGAGTGACGTGATACATTAGAGTTGTCTGTTAAATGCTATTAATAGTCTAGGTTTGTTGCTGGAGAATATAGAAGATAATTAACACGTCTTTCTTATGTCAGTTTTTATTTTGAGATTGTGTCTTTTAATCAAGTAATCATGACAAACTGGACCTGTAAGCATTAGGCATGTTTATGTTATTTTAATTAATTAAGGAATCAAACAACATAGTACAGTAACTGGTAGCCTGAATATTGGTATGCACGTGTGCATTTATGTGTGTGTGTTTTTATGGCTTTGCCGCTGTGCTGCGTTTCTGCCTGTTTACCCGTTAGAGGGGTTAGTTTCCTGATCCGTGAGAACTCTAAGTGTCTGCCTGGTGATTAACTCCACATCGCAGCACAACGTCTTCCCCCTCACTGCATAAATGGCCTTTAATTGAGGGAGCTGGCTCCTTAGCAGGGAACCTCTTTCACTCTGTCGATTAAAACGTCATTTTACAGCCAAAAAAGAAACACGTTCCCAATCACTGCCCTTGAATTATTGTTCTGTAGCTCGAGGCTTGTATTTTAAAGTCACTGAATAATTGCAATCAGATTATTCTAATCAAGTGCTGGAACAGTAATTACAGGTTGCAGTCATTTAAGCTGCCCTGGAAGTCCCATACACACTGCTGGTGAGCATATTAAAAGTTTATGTCGCAGGAGATAAATTTAATGAAGAGGATTGTAATCTTTCAGCTACTTTTAGGTAGGTTTCACACTTGTATGAGGACCTGAGCCCTCGGAGTAGGTATGCTTACGGCAGTTACGGTGGATATTTTCTGTGCCCTATGCCATTCTCCTCCTGCCCCCTCAGTCCCCTCAGTCAACCAAGCCCAGGCAATAAACAGTCCTCCCAATAGGACTAGACGCGTTTCCACCCACTCATCTCCCCCCACTGATAACCTCATCTGTGCCCAGGTCTGGATTTCATGTCAAAGCAAACGTTAGGTGACTTAGTGCTGTGCCAAGCTGTCAGAGAGGCATGAGAATTACAATCTGGAGGTCTGTGTGACAGTGGAACCGTCTCTCCTAATCCTGTTTACGCACATCCGCATCACCCTGTTCCAAAACAGAAACTAAGTGTGTGCGCTTTTTTTCTTTCTTTTTTTTTTGTCTGTGTGTGTGCGTGCATGCATGTGCATTCATATATGTGTACTTGTTTTCATCAGTGTGTGAGTTTGTTTGTGTCTTTGTGGCTACAGTATGTCTTTGGCTATGTGTAGCGCACACATAGCATGTGAGTCTATGTATTGTGTTGATGTGGAAGGTGTCGTACATGCCCTGAAAGTATAATTCAATATGACTAATCATGGTGGTGGCTGCCAACCCAGCAACACTGGCTGACAGACTGGGCCCACAGCTAATTAGATAAGGTTACAATGCTCTTGAGCTTAGATTCAGGTTCAACAGCAGCATAGTGCAACAGTGGTAGCGTAGGGGTGGGTGATCTTGCCAGAAGATCATATTATGACTTTTTTGATGGGTAGAATCCTGATGTGGAATATGAATCACAGTTCTCTCCTTGATAAATTGAATTCCTCAGATCACATGATTAGTTGTGGATCATGGTTGCCAGGATGCACACTTTATCAGTCAAAATAAAAGCCCATGCATCGCTTTCGCTCTGATTTTATTTTCAAAGTTCTGACCAGAAGTGGTCATTTGTATCTTTGCTGCTTTGACACTTTTTTCATCTCCAGCTTTTGCGTAGTTAGTAATAGGAAAATAGCTGTCCAAACCTACTGCTTATGATGATTTTTTTAGTCGCTGAGTACCCGTTAGTACTATTCTGTCCTATCTCATGATTTCCTAAAAGCGGTTCACTTGCCAGGTTGCTGATGGGATTTTCTTTAGCCATCCCTCTTTTCATTTGCTCTCAAGGAGCCAGATTTTCTGGGATTTTTTAAAAAGTGGTCTTGAGCAATATTTCTCCACATTTTTTTGAAGTTTTTTCTTTAGATGTGGGCTGCTTTTTATCCGTTTTCAATCCAGTCCTTGTAACTGGACCATTTTCATTTTTTCAATTTTGTTTTTAGTTATGTTTCTTAAGCCACTAACTTAGCTCTGACTTATAAGTCAGTCAAAAGGCACACAACTCAAGGGAGGAACCAGTATTGTTTCTACACTTACCAACTAATAATAAACTGTATTATTAGGAACTTGTCACAAAACACATTTGTTCACATTTCTTTAGCTGAATCTATGAAAAATGCCCAAGTTAATGCAATTTGGCAGGAATAAAATAGTATTTTTGCTCTTACGAGGTCATTCCCAAAGACCTGTTAGCAGAAAACCTGACTTATCTTAGCACGGTGAGCAGTGTGTCCTTAAGAAATTAAGGAAATTGGACAATTGTCAGGCCTAAAAAACTGTAGGAGATGAGGAGTATCTGAAAGTCGTGTTCCTATCTGGCTGTTTAGTTGATGCATCTACGATTTGCTTCATCACAAATGGTCTCTCTCTGGAGGATGGTTGGAAAGGGAAGCGAAAAGAAAGCGAAGCAGGGAGAAAAGACTGAGTTATGCCAAATTACAGAAGAACTGCACTGAAATCAGTGGCAACGGGTCTTATCAAGTTCAAGTTCAAGTTCAAGTTCAACTTTATTGTCACTTCAACCATATACAGTTTAAAAATACACAGTGAGGCGAAACAACGTTCCTCCAGGAACCAAGGTGCTACAAGACAAGTTAGTGCAAAAAAAAAAAATATATATATAATATATCTAGTAATAATATTGTGCAAAAGAGCATTTACAGGTTGGTGTGTGCGATGGTTTGGTGGTGTAGGTCAGTGTGTTTGCGCTTGTGTTGGTTAGTCAGTCCAGTCTCAATGTTTTGAGGTATTTGAGTTAAGCTGAGTGATAATGTTAGTGTATGTGTGTGTGTGCGTGTTTATCAGTCAGTCCCTTTTTGCTGAGGAGACGGATGGCTTGTGGAAAAAAGCTGTTGCACAGTCTGGATGTGCGTGCCCGAATGCTTCGGTACCTTTTTCCAGATGGCAGGAGTGTAAAGAGTGTGTGAGAGGGGTGTGTCCGATCAGCCACAATGCTGGTGGCTTTGCGAATGCAGCGTGTGGTGTAGATGTCCTCAATAGAGGGTAGAGAGACCCCGATGATCTTCTCTGCTGTTCCCACTATCCGCTGTAGGGTCTTGGGGTCTGATATGGCACAGCTCCCAAACCAGACAGTGATGCAGCCGCTCAGGATGCTCTCAATAGTTCCTCTATAGAAGGTGGTCAGGATCGGTGGTGGAAGCCGGGCCTTTCTCAGTCTTCTCAGAAAGAAGAGACGCTGTTGGGCTTTCTTGTGCAGGGAGCTGGTGTTGAGGGACCAGCCGAGGTCCTTCTCCAGGTGTACGCCCAGGAATTTGGTGCTGTCAACGATCTCCACAGAGGAGCCGTTGATGCTCAGCGGTGAGTGGTCGCCTCGTGTCCTCCTAAAGTCAACAACCATCTCTTTTGTCTTGTCAACATTCAGAGACAGGTTGTTGTCCTTACACCAGTCCGTTAGTCTCTGCACTTCCTCTCTGTACGCTGACTCGTCGTTCTTGCTAATGAGACCCACCACAGTCGTGTCATCAGCGAATTTAATGATGTGATTTGAACTGTGTGTTGCTACACAGTCATGAGTCAGCAGTGTGAACAGCAGAGGACTGAGCACACAGCCTTGTGGGGCCCCAGTGCTCAGTGTGGTGGTGCTGGAGGTGCAGTTCCCGATCCGTACTGACTGAGGCCTTCCGGTCAGAAAGTCCAGGATCCAGTTGCAGAGGGAGGTGTTCAGGCCTAACAGGCTCAGCTTTCCGATCAGTTGTTGGGGGATGATCGTGTTAAATGCTGAGCTGAAATCTATGTACAGCATTCGGACGTGTGAGTCCTTCTTGTCCAAGTGTGTCAGGGCAAGATGGAGTGCAGTGGAGATGGCGTCGTCCGTTGAGCGGTTATGGCGGTATGCAAATTGCATTGGGTCCAGTCCTTATGAAAGGATAAAGAAGAACAAAAGGCTGCCACCATCCAAAGAAGAGCTTTGAACATCCTTCAAGATGCCTGGAGAAGTATTCTTGAAGAATACTTAAAAAAATGTTAAGAAAGCTTGCCCAAGAGATTTTAAGCTGGCCATGCTACGTAATGACTTTCAAGCTCATTAGAACTGTACAAACTATGTACTGTATTACTATTTACTTTCCCAGCACAATATAAAGAAATTTGAGGTGACTCAAGACTTTTGCAGGGTACAGCACTCCTACTCTACTCTCTGTGCCTTGTGACAACAGTCCTTGTATTGCTCTCTGGGAATTCTGCTATGAGCTAGAAGATTTGGTCCATGCACTGCTAGACTGAAGTCAGTGAGATTTCACAGCAGAACAAAGACTGCCATCACCAACTGAAGTTCAAGACAGTGGCATTAGAGCACAAACTAGCTGACTGAAATTTCAAGTTAAAATACATATAGCCTACACTTAAATCATGTTCAGTTAACACAACATGAAGTACACGAAGGTTGATGAAAATCCACCAGCACTTGAGCTATCTACAATATTATTAATAAATTTAGTATCGCTACACACTACGTAGAGAAGATTATGGGCTGTGGATGCTGTGAAGGTTAATATGGCATGCGAGAAAACAAGAAGCCCACTATGTCAAACAGCGTTTGTTACAAATAACAATGCAACATGTTAATAAAATGTACGCTCGGGTTTTTACTGGTTCAAAACTGGCTCTGGGGATGCCATCATACATAACAGTGATTACATGACATAACAATACATAACAGCCATTATGTGTATTCATTTTTTGCCATTTTATTACCAAAAAAGTATTTAAGCTGTCAAGGTGTATAAGTTGACTCTTTTTACATTAAATAATTTGAAAAAATAGTGTTTTTCTAATTAAGCGATGATTTTCTATATTCAAATTCCTTCACTGTCTTTGTATCCTATACACATGGTGCAAAACTAGAAGGAAATGCAGTGTGACAGGAAAACCTTTAAACGACAGAAGATTTTAACTTGCACTCCTTGAAGAAACGTGAAAACACCTGCATTGCAACTTTCTGGTAAATTGACAGATTTTGTGTGTTTGATATACAGGAACAGGTGTTTAAAGCCTTGGTGTCTGTTATACATCCTTTCACGATGTTTTTAAAGCTGAAAACTGTTCATCTTGATTCTGACATCCCGCCTTATTTTTAAATGCAGATCAATGTCAATATATTATGTGTTTCCTCTTTAGATGGAGTTACTGGAGCAGGAAATCCTCAGAGTATTTAAACATGCTTATCAGTCAGCTGCTAAAGTAAAAGAAAAGGAAGAAGGAATGATGAGAGTGCAAGAGGCAAGGGTTGTCATCAAATGGTTAAGATAAAACTGGCAGGTTATTACACTTTTTTCCATTTCAAAGTCCAATATAAAATTTCTATTATAAGGACAATTAATTACCCCTGCAAAATGGCAAATGTGCATCCTTGTCAGGTGGAGTGTACTCTGATGGCCTTTCCTCAAACAGAGAATGTGAAGATTTGATCTCTTCTAATGGTTCTGCAGGAAAGGGTAATTACGGCATGGTCAAAGCTAATTTGCTTTCTGCCAGATGAACTGTTGTATTTTATTGCAGTCTGACATTTTAAAGTAATTATGGCACTGTTGACCCCAGACAATTTCAGTTGTAGCATGGTCTTGGGTGATCCTCGCTCTCTCTTGCCTTCTGTCTTTCTCTCTCTCTCTCTCTCTGAATGGAAGTCAGAGGCGTAACAAGGTAATGACACGGAGGGAGAGAGCCATATGGGGTCCTCCATCCAGCTCGCAGCCTCAAACCTTCACATCATCATTACCCACCATGCATTTCACATTGACTTTGCATCCAGATAGAAATATACGCCAGTGCAATGATAATATGTGTGTGGGCATGTGTTTTCTTCCGTGTGCATGTAGGTCAGAGTACACGCTCGTTTGTGCGGGTTGCAAGGGTAATGTGTATTGTCCTTTCATCCCCGTGTTGCATTCATAGTCTATCCCATAGATCCGTGTATCGATGAGTGTGTAATTATGTGCCCCAGTGATCATCTCTCTGTTTCTTTACTGCACAGGAATTAAGTAGGCAAAGGTCAGTGTGTGCTCCCTGAAAATTGCCTGCAGAAAATCATATGGCGATGAGAGCAATTATGGATTTTTTTTTCTCCCCCTCTCAGGACCCTTCTCTCTCCCTCGTACTCTTTCTCTCAGTGTTTCTCCTTTTGTCAATGAACATTTGAGCAGATGTCAATCGATGTATGCTTCCAGCAGCAACCTCCGTATTTGTACTGCAGCAGCCCCATAAATTATCTCTCCTGTATTCTCCAGTTATTTTGGAAGTGCTCGCAGACACGGGAGCACACTCGCACACAGCGAAAGTGTTGCGAATCAGTGAGAAAGTATGCTAATGAAAACAATAGTAAGGAGATGCTTCATTAACCTAGAAGATTATCTGATGAATTGTACTAGGAGCAGCAGGAGCAGCATACAATATATACTTTATACGTTTTCATATTTACTGGCACTGTATTTAAAACTTTGTAAAAGTAATACGTACCTCTAACCAAAGTATTGCTTGGTGTTGACATTGTAATTCTAGTTGGTTGTTAATTTTGTGAATTTAGCCATAAAGGGAAAATGGGTAAAGAGGGAAGCTCTATCCGTCTGTCTGGCTCAATCCATCTTTCCCTATCCTTGGCTAACCGTACTCTTCCATCCCCTAATATCACTCTGGATCTAATAAAGACTGACACTTGTGACACTTCAAACATGTCACCACCAAGAGCTCCTGGCTAACAAAAGAGCCCCTAGCGCTACACGTTTTAATGGTGGACCAGAGCAGGCTGGTGCAGCCCGGCCCAGCAGGTGTCTCCCACACATCCTGATACTGAGAAACGGTCCCTCTCATTCAGTCTGTCACTGAACACAATGGCACAAAAAGCCCTCGCCTGATGTGTGCATAATAGCCACCGTGCACAGACGCGGCCTATAGCTTAGTGATGGCCAGTGTCTTAGAGGAAAATATACAGTATGTGTAAACATGGATTAGAGGCACTTTGGAATGGGCGGTATCAACGACACCGAGGGGATGACACAGATTAAGAGAAGTTGCTTCTGTTTTTGTTTTTCGGTTTAGCTTGGGTTATGAAAACGTGTATTGAAAATTTATGCACATTTTTACTTTAAAAAATATTTTATTTGGTTAATTTTTTAGTTATTCTGATGTACTGTTTAGATTTTAATGGACAAGTTTCCGGTGATTAAAAGCCAGGCATGCTGAATATTTTGCTACCACTTTCTCTTACCAGCATCTCAGCTGTACAGTTGAAGTTATTCCTAATACAAAAGGGTTCTGGGACCTCTACAACCTCTATAAACAACTGGATGGAAGGATCAAAGGCAACAAGCCTGTTCTCTGGTGCCTGTAGGGGTTGTAAGTGAATATATACCCTGCTGTGCATTGTGTGGCTGAGATTTCTTCTCTTTTCTCTCAAAGAATACCATGCCTAATTATAAAAGCCTTGTCAGTTGCCTGATACAACTTTGATAATGTGAGCCTCTAGCTTAACGTGCAGTACAATTATGTTTTCAGGAAGCAAAGCTATAGTTCTTGCTAATCACATTCACCTCAGTAATCTAATAATAACTCCATCTCCTTTCATTAATATGTATTGAAGTCTTTGCCAGGTGATGGCTTTGTTAACAATGTCGAAAAATACTCTAACTGTAAAATTGTCATATCATCAGGATATACTGTGTTCAGGAGAGTAATTACTGTTGAGCTCAGCAATGTTTTAATCATATTATCAGTAGCCTTTTCAAGCTCAGCTTTTAAGTATTCTGGTTAACCAGACAGACTGATGGTAATGCTTCGGTATTCCCGCTTGTGTGCGTCTGTGTTTGATTATGCCTTTTTTTTTAACACATTTTGGAATCCGTAAACTGTTATTTGTCTGTTTTTTGGCCTCCACATGAAGAAAAAATGTTAAAGAGCTCATAAACCCCAGGTGCAAGGTCTTGAGTTATGGTCATGGAGTACTTGGTATACAGGGAGTGCAGAATTATTAGGCAAGTTGTATTTTTGAGGAATAATTTTATTATTGAACAACAATGAACCCAAAAAACTCATTAATATCAAAGCTGAATGTTTTTGGAAGTAGTTTTTAGTTTGTTTTTAGTTTTAGCTATTTTAGGGGGATATCTGTGTGTGCAGGTGACTATTACTGTGCATAATTATTAGGCAACTTAACAAAAAACAAATATATACCCATTTAAATTATTTATTTTTACCAGTGAAACCAATATAACATCTCCACATTCACAAATATACATTTCTGACATTCAAAAACAAAACAAAAACAAATCAGCGACCAATATAGCCACCTTTCTTTGCAAGGACACTCAAAAGCCTGCCATCCATGGATTCTGTCAGTGTTTTGATCTGTTCACCATCAACATTGCGTGCAGCAGCAACCACAGCCTCCCAGACACTGTTCAGAGAGGTGTACTGTTTTCCCTCCTTGTAAATCTCACATTGGATGATGGACCACAGGTTCTCAATGGGGTTCAGATCAGGTGAACAAGGAGGCCATGTCATTAGTTTTTCTTCTTTTATACCCTTTCTTGCCAGCCACGCTGTGGAGTACTTGGACGCGTGTGATGGAGCATTGTCCTGCATGAAAATCATGTTTTTCTTGAAGGATGCAGACTTCTTCCTGTACCACTGCTTGAAGAAGGTGTCTTCCAGAAACTGGCAGTAGGACTGGGAGTTGAGCTTGACTCCATCCTCAACCCGAAAAGGCCCCACAAGCTCATCTTTGATGATACCAGCCCAAACCAGTACTCCACCTCCACCTTGCTGGCGTCTGAGTCGGACTGGAGCTCTCTGGTAAAACCTTAGAAAAACCAGTCTTGAGATATTTCTTGGCCCAGTCTTGACGTTTCAGCTTGTGTGTCTTGTTCAGTGGTGGTCGTCTTTCAGCCTTTCTTACCTTGGCCATGTCTCTGAGTATTGCACACCTTGTGCTTTTGGGCACTCCAGTGATGTTGCAGCTCTGAAATATGGCCAAACTGGTGGCAAGTGACATCTTGGCAGCTGCACGCTTGACTTTTCTCAGTTCATGGGCAGTTATTTTGCGCCTTGGTTTTTCCACACGCTTCTTGCGACCCTGTTGACTATTTTGAATGAAACGCTTGATTGTTCGATGATCACGCTTCAGAAGCTTTGCAATTTAGAGACTGCTGCATCCCTCTGCAAGATATCTCACTATTTTTGACTTTTCTGAGCCTGTCAAGTCCTTCTTTTGACCCATTTTGCCAAAGGAAAGGACGTTGCCTAATAATTATGCACACCTGATATAGGGTGTTGATGTCATTAGACCACACCCCTTCTCATTACAGAGATGCACATCACCTAATATGCTTAATTGGTAGTAGGCTTTCGAGCCTATACAGCTTGGAGTAGGACAACATGCATGAAGAGGATGATGTGGACAAAATACTCATTTGCCTAATAATTCTGCACTCCCTGTATAGCCGGCTACCACGTAAAATTCTGCACACTTCCTGTTTCTTCTTCAGTTTATTTTGTGAAGATGTCCTAATTAGTACTTCTGTACTTTCATTTGTCATTTGTTTAGAATACTGTATGTGTTTGTTGATGACAGAGACAGTGAGTCCCTCGTCTTGAAGGAAGTAAATGTGGAAGTGCATATATTTGTTTAACCTCTGCTATTTTGCACCACACAACAAAACTGTTTATGTGCACTCAGTGATTCCTTTACATCAGTTAAAGACGACGCATATGCAGCATCCGCACATTTTGCAGTTCTTTGAAACTGTTTTCTCGTTTGTATGTTGTGTTCTCCACATCTGTGTTTCGTTCTCCGTATTTGAACCACACGAGGAATATTTTTATCATGCACATCACGGTTCACGATGCTGCTCTTTAACATAAAAAGGTAAACCACATGGTTTTGTTATTGCTTATTAATTTTGTGTTTCAACCCGTTCCTTTATTTGAATCAGAGTATCAAACTCATGGGCAACTGTTAACTGCAAGACTGAAACTCCAGCAGACTTAATTAAAACAACTTAAGGAGATTGTAGAAAATTGAGTTGTCTAAAATCACATTGTGACATCTTCTGGCATTATTATGGCGCTAATGTAATGATTTGTTCCTTAAGCACTTGTGGATCAGACTAAGGCTACAGGTTAGATTAAGTCCCTGGAGGTGATGATGATGATAATGATATGACTACTGTATTAGCTTAGGCTGGTTCCGGCCTGTCTGGTCTTGAATGTGCCTTAGAGCCCCCATCCTGATTACTGTTGGATTAGGTTCTTAGTATGAAAAATGGCTCTTTAATTCATCATGCAATCAACCAACCATATAATTTAAATACTTCTAAGGGAATTAGTGTAATGTTATGATAATTGCTATACAATTCAGTACAATAATTTTTCCCCTGGTCAAAATTACTCAATTTTTCACAATAAATGTGGTCGATGTGAAGAATTTAATTGGTTTATAAATATTTTAAAATAATAAGTAATCGGAGAAAGGTTGTTGGCATTTTTCATTGGAAATGCAAAAATGTATCTGTTCAACATTAACTCTAACAAACCATAAATATGGAAGAAAATTTTCTTTTTCTTTTCTTTTTCTTAAAATTGAAAACGATGAGCAAATTTGTAAATACCCCAAGGTCCTGTATTGCAACTGCATAGATGAGGTGGGAGAAAAACACATGTTGGAGTGAAAGCTGGAGGTGAAGGAAGTCAAGATTTCCATTTCCTGTTTTCTTTGTGTGTTATACATCCAGGTCATCACCCCGTTTGCAACATAACCTTTGTGCTTTGCCTCATAGCGGGGCTGAGTGTCTAAAGGTATTGTGTGCAAGATGGTGAACACACACACACGACTGATATTTTTTGTATTTGTACTTCTAGTAGCCTTCGTGTATATGTGTTCATGTGTATAGCGGGGGCAGGGGCATTGCTTTCACAGCCCATCACCTTCACTTCCACACCCAATTTGTCATGAGTGTCACGCGTCAGGGTGAAAGCTGAGGGAGTCACCACAAGAAAATGGCTGCTTCCACATCACAAATGGGAAAAGAGAAGGGGCAGTGGCTCGGTCAAGGTGGCAGAGGTGTTGCAATGTGGCCAAAGCAAGACAGTGAGAATGGAAAAAAACTAATAAATGTATAACACACCGCTGCCCTCTCCTCTGATTGTGTGAAAGCACATGGCGACAACTCAGCATCCACCATCAGTAACCGGAAAGTAGTTTTCCCCGGTGTTGTGCAGTGGCAATGCTAAGTGAGTGGGTGTGGTATATGACATGGCTGCCAAGGTTCTGACTCTGACTGATGAGCTGTGCGGTTGGTACTGGGCATCTATAAACATCTGCCTTGCTTTTGAGTGACAGGTCATTAGCAGTTTAATCAGATTCTAGGGTAAGTGCTGGTTTTGATTATTGGCTCGTTGTAGCCCCTCCCCGACTCTGCATGTAATTATTGCTTTTGATGGCGTCTCCCTTATTTTGGTTTTCTCTGAATTCTGCCAGGCAACATGCTCCATATACATCAATGCAAACTGTGAAACATGCGCTCCATGTGTGGCAAATAATTTGAAAATTATTGCCAGACACAAGGTGAAAATGCACTCCAAAGAGCCACGTGACAGAACTGGATGCTTGAGCTGTCTTTTCACCTCCAGGTGTGCATTTTCATGACTTTTGTGTTGGCCAAAGCTGAGTAGCTTGAAAAGCCATTACAGGGGGGTAAGACTTGTAGCTAGAGGATTATAGACTGTTGAGGTCTCTGTGTTCATCTCATGCTAGAAACTATCAGTGACATCTTCACCTGCTCAAATCCCACAGCATTACTCCCTCAACCGACTGACCCGTCTGTACAATAAGGAAAGTAACACAGACATAGATGCCACAAAGCTAATGATTAAAACAAAAACATGCATGGCTTTGTTGTGCCAGTATTTACCATTAAATGCTTAATTTTTTTATCATCATATTTTAGCATTTCAGTGACATTTTGATATTTTATGTGTTGAAATGCATATATTATTAAGTTTGGCATGTATTATTATTTTTTATTTAACTTCTAATAAAAAAAAATAAAACTCTTGAGAGTAAAAATCTCTTATACAACAGGGTCCTGGCCACGAAGGATGGCAGTACAATCATACAGTAATAATGCAGTAATAATACATTAATAGCAACAACACATATAAATCCATACATCAGTTAAGCACAGGAAAAGAAAAAAAATAAGTGAATAAAAAATAAAACACATAAACAATCAAAATGTATGAACCTGAGTGTCATTAAAGTATCAATACCTTAGTCAAGTAAATGTTTGATGCTAGAAAGGTAATAATATGCAAGCAAAGAGCACTGAAGTAATTAGGCATTGCCTTAAATTCATTACTGTAAGTGAGACCGATTTCTATCTTACAAGTAATAAGAACAACAGCAAATTTTGCTCTTGGAAGTTTATTTATTATTTGTTATGAGAAGTGTGAGGATTTTACAGCAGGGTCTCAGTCTGACCAAACTCCCTATCTGTAATTAAGCAATTACAAACTTCAATAGACACATAAAGTGAAACAAAATAAATACAAAAAAAAAACACCACAACAGTTTTAGCTAAATTAGACATTATTTAGACATAACAAAAGCGTCTTTTACTGTAGTCACGTCAAAGCTACCTACTCATACTCAAAGTAATTTGGCCTAATGTGAAGTAGTGACAATCAGTCTCTCATGGACGTGTATATGGCTGCTGACTGCTGTTAATCGATGATAAATACATATGTCTGGCAGGAAATCTGTGTAGTTATTTTCAGATAGCAAATGACAAACACAAGAAGGAGATGTGCAACCCCTGTTGTCTAACATTTGGTCACTGACATCAAATATGCCTTATTTTTAAATGTAAGTAAGATAGTTAACCAATTAGCACGGACACTTGTTCTGATATTAAACAGCTCATTGCTGTTTTTGTGATACACTTAGAATAATTATCACTTTTGCAAGTGGCCTTCATATATGCCCTTAGAAAACGTATGACGTTAGAAAATGTACATTTATGTATGCATACTCTGTTAATGTATAACAGTTATACATTAACAGTGTTAACAAAGTTACCGCATTCATTCTGACCCCTAGACCTACATTAATTTCCTGATACCCCATAAAATGTATATATATGAACAGAAACTGTGCAACAACCAGTTAAATAACATGACAGATGGAGTGAAGGCTATTTTTAAGACCTTTTTCAGCAGATGACTTAATTTGCAAAGGGAAAGCTGGTCTCCCTCTGACGTGCTACCTCTGTCTCTTTTTCTCTCCCTATCCCTCCCTCCTTCCCTTCTTCTCTCCTCTTTGGACTGTACCGTGACCTTCACTGACGCTCCACCTGCAGGAAGCCATGTTTGATTCTCTGTCCGCCGAGGCGCCTGCTTGACAGCAGAATGGTGTCATAGGACTGAGTGGAGGAATTTCTCTTTCTCTGTCATCATTAAGGGGCTTCCCCCTATGGTGAGGGGGATGAAAAGTACGATTTAATGTTCTCTGGAGAGTGGCAGCAGAAGAAAAGCTCAAAGCCCTGCATGCTGTTTTCTGAGTGGGTCACTCCAGCCCTTGCAGCGAATGGGATGTCCCTGAGGAATTTGCCATAGACTGCCCTGAAAGGATGGGGATTAAGACCCTTTTAAGGATGGAAATGTAACAAAAGGAGCACTTTTATGATGTAGCAGCATAAAATGAGGGGGTCCATTGTGTAACTGATTGCAAAAGATCTTTGAAACGGGCGGCCCTGCACTGCATGCTCGCCTGGCCCAGTGGGCTTTAACGGCTTGTACAAAATGACTTGTCTACATTAGGGACAGAGTGGCTTTCGTTTAGGAGGGAATGTAAAAGATTATTGGTTTGTTTCTATTTTCACACTTTGCTCCTCCCTCTTTCTCCCTCTCTATCATTCACTCTGTCCTCTCTGTCTGCTAGCAACGTTGGCCTCAAATGCGTCAGAGTCCCACTGAAAGATGGGTAATTTAGAGCGAGAGAGAAGGTAATTAGCATGCCCTCAGGCGTGGCTAAGCTAGAATAGGAGGCACTAGCATAGTTTAGATGTGAATGGGACACACCGTGCTTGGTTTTGAGCCAATGGCGAACAGATGCTTTGACTCCACTCAAAGGAAAAGCCAGTCCTGCTAGAGAAAGAAGACGCCGAGGCAATGCCACCATGCAAGCAAATATGATTGTACCTTTGAGTGTTGTAAAATGCCTTAATATGTTTTGTTTTACACGAGAAAAAAAAACAAGCATGTATTTTATTTCTGATTATTGTGATTGAATCATGGGTAAAGACCAGCTTTGAAGTAAACAAATACATACAGGCGTTCTGTTTGGCACATATCTACCCTGACTTTGAATGTGTTGTGTTTTTATGCTGCACTTTAGTTGGCCACAGTTTAAGTGATTCGCAAGGGAGCAACACGTAGGCACCTGCTATGCATAATCACTATCTCTATTAAATGTACAGTCTATATCTGCGTTTAAATGAGCAGCCCGTTCGGACAGTAAATTAAAACTTGCTCTTTGAGTAGCAGTAGGCACATGAGAGGCCAGTGAACACTAGAGGGGGAGCTTACCCATGATGCAGCCTGAGCCGGTCTTACAGAGGGAGCTGTTCTCATGGCCCCACAACATTGACGCCTTTTGTCACCCCTCCATACTTACGTCTCTCCCTCTTCTAGCACAGGCAGCGGGACCAGAGGTCAAGGGTCGAGATGAGCGGCGGCCTTTTTGCCATTCTCCAAGAAATGAAAGCAGTAGTGTTTGTGTTTGCGAATGTGCACACTGGGGCATGAAGAGAAAAATGTAAAAGTAGTCCAAAGGTCTTTTTATATGGTTATACATCCAGGTAAATCAATGTAAAAACCCTTTCAGATGTGATATTGAAAACATAATTTTCTAATGCGCATGCATCTGTTGGGCTTTTAAGTATGTGGGTTTAGCAATGGCCTTGTTTGCACAGATAGTTGTGAACAGAGGTGTCTGTGAAGACGGGGGTGGACTGGCTGCTGAGTTGGTGAGCAGGGGGAGAGAAGTTTCGGAGGCCTCACACTGTGATAGGAGCTCTTAAAAGGCCTCTGGAGGGAGTGTAATATCAAGAGCAGGATTATTCCCCAATCCCTCTTTTCCTCCCCCTCCCTCTTTTCCTCCCCCCCTCTCCACTCTCTTTAGCTGACCCTCATCACCTCCTCCCTCACTCGCCACATCATTTAAATGTCTATAGAGTAATTGAATGAATTATCATAAAATTTTGACAAATTCATTGACTCGGCGGGGTGAGCGAGCCAAACGTTTCCTTCCATTTGCTTCTAATAAGACATGACATTTGAGATTAGTTTATGTGCTGGTTAGACATTTTACCTTTTCCCTAGGTTCCAGAAACAAAAGGCCAATAAACGTATAAGGGGGGGAAAAAAATCTGAAATGCAACACAGGCTGCAGACTGTTAAAAGAGATTGTGGCAGCTACAGCCTGAAACGTGGCATTTATCCATTCTGTACTCCTACATATTTAAAGTGGGCTAAATTCTTTTTTAAACTTGTTTTGAAGATATGCTTCTCAAACCAGAACCAGTAGCAGGAGAAGTGAAAAAGGAACTGTTGTGGGGGATGGAATTTAGCGCTGCACAGACTGTTTTCTCTGACCTCAGTGTTCCCACATCAAAGGGCCTCCCCAGCCCACTTCCCTCGACGCAAGCTGAAAAGAGGTCTTTAGTGTGGAGGCTTGCGCGTCTGTGTATATGTGTGTGAATGTGTTGCTCCGAGACCTTCAGGCTGACTTGTTTGCTGCCAATATGTGATGGCAATACCAGGTTCTCAGGCGTCTTATGAAACCCTCTGTGCTTAGAAAGGGAGTTGCGAGGGTAATAATATTTAGTGCATTTTTTTTTTCTTTATAAATTTGAGGTTTCTCTTGCAATTACAAGTAGCAATTACAGTTGTAGGTTTTCAAAAGGGGCACATGCTCACTATTCTTCTTTAAACACACTGCGGGTTAACTGAAGTGTGAGTCTGGAGGTTAGAAAGCAACGAGGCGCATTTGGAAGAGCTCCATGTTTTCCTCTTGCTGGTCACAGCTGTGTGTCCTCTGATTTTGATGAGGGCAAACAAAGTTAAATCTGCTGAGTGTGTGGGTCACGAGCACAGGGTGCTGAATCCCTGCACCACAGAAACTCAGGACAACACACACAGTCTCAAAAATGCACACGTTGACGCTAGAGAACCACCAGTATATACTCTGCTGCATTCTGCCTGCAGCACAAGTAGCAGAGTATACATTGTAGATGAGCAGACGGTGTTGAGGGGGCTAGTCAGGGGAAATATATTGCTGGAAAGTTAATGAACAGTGACCCAATAGTTTCCTATTTTCTGTTGAACCCTAACAAGCTTAATGCATAGGTGTATATTTTTGTGGAAAAAATATTAAACAAAATACCAATATCACATTTTTTTCCTCCCCTCAAATTAGTGTCAGCCACAATGACCTAAAACCAAAAACCCAGAGTTATAGTACTTACTGTTAGAGCTCTTTGTTCCATTGTGCCAGTTCACATCTGCCAAATGTGACTCACACAGGCTTATATCTATATATGCAAACACGTTCTATGCACTGACATTAGTATTTTACAGTTACACCAAATGTAAATTAAACACAACTTGCCTAACCCTGCTCCCCCCAATAAAATCCTCTCCTGTTCCAAAACATGCACGCTCTCCCCTCCACCGACCTCGCAAATGCACACATGCAGACATACACAGGGCTCCTACTACTCCTGCTGAGTGAAAAATGTGTATTTGCTGACAGGCAGAGAGAGGGCCGCCACTGTGTACCCCATCCGGCTGGCAAACGGCTCGATACATCACGGTGCTCCCCTCTCTTCTGGCCGTGGCTCCACTCCCAGGCCAAATTGAGCATGTTATTCTCTGCTCACATCTGATTTCCCCCAGCCACCCAGCGACTGAGATTTCTCTTCTACAATGGAGCAACAGAGAGACAGGCAAAGAGAGAGAGAGAGGGAAAGGGAGGCTGGTAGAGCGACTCCGGACACACGTTCCTGCACACGCATGCACGGTGAAACCGACAAAGAAAGCCACGCGCCCTTATAGCGAGCGTGGACACACACCCCTCACTCAATCACTCACTCACACAAACACGCACACACGCACACTCTCTGACCTCTGTGCTTGCCACCACAAGGCTGCCACTGATCTTCAAATACAGCAGAGCATCAATCAGATCGTGACTGCCTTTTAGTGTCATTTTTCTTCTCTCCCCTGGCTTTTTGTCCTCATCCTCTCATCCCTTTCTTTCTGCTCCTTGAGTATTCTTACAGGCATTTGCTCTTTCTGGCTGAGCCTGCAGAGCATAGGTCATATTCAGTTTATCTCTCCTCTCCCCCTCACATATCAAGACTGTAAAATATCCCAAAGAGATAGAGCTGGATAATGTATGTAAATCCAAATTGTTGTAACTCAGGCACTTATTTATTCCACTTTTTTATGGAAATCTTTTTTGATTTTCCCCTCTCTCTTATCCTAACGGCCCTGCCTCAAAGTCACTGCGCATCATAAACTTGGATGATACATAAATGCTTTTTTCTCAAAGGCGATAACTCGTGATAGCGAGCTTCCGAGAGCGCAAAACCTATAAAATAATCAGTTTTGTAAAATGTACGTTTTTTTTTTTCCAGAAAATACTGCACATCATTTGAAAATTATTTTGTTTCTCACTATTTTTGTGCAGTATTTATACATCCCTCTCCTATTCTTCTGTTGTAATAACTAATACTCACAAAATTGAAATGCATATGCCCTACGCAGCGTTTCGGCTGTTTAAATGTTGAGTCCTTCGTTATAATTTGTGGTCTTGCTTTTTTCAACAACTCAATAATGCTCACATTCAGAGCCCAATTAAGTGTGACTGTGTTTATTTTTAGCTTTATGGCAAATGAATTAAACTTCTCAGTGGAAGACTATTAGACATTCCCTGGCAGCAGCAGCCTGCCAGCCAGCCAGCTTGCTGCTTTGGGAACGTCAGTGCACTGAACACTTACCCCGCAGAGCACATAATCGTGTTTACTTGGTTGAGGTCCCAAAATAAGTGTTATCTTAATTAATAAACAAATTACAAAATAATATAAAAAATCGTCAGCATAGAAGTTCATCAATTATGAGGATTAGCTAGGCAAGAAGCATGTAATCTACACAGAGACATTTATAGGGCAACGATTATGCCACCTTCCCTATAAGCCTTTATTGTGATGAAATTTGGAGCAATAAAGCACCTTCCCTTTTCCCCAGACAAATCCTGTACTCCTCCTCAAAATCAAAAGGTGAAGCATTTAGCAGTCCGCCTCTAATGGGTAAAGCCGTGTGACGAATGAATTGCCCTACACATATCCAGTGGCGCTAAAGAGGGTGGAAAGTCATACTGGGCGAGTTAGAGAGATTAAGCTATTACATGTGGTAATATATTTTCAATGAAAATTTCCACATGAACTCCACCGCAATCATGCATCTTATCGTATACAGCGTTGGGATATATTGCAACATAAATTACTTATAGCTGTATCCTGCTAAGAAGATTTCTGTTCCCCCTTCACATTTATATATATTTTTTTGTCTTTACACGAGCTGAACACAAGCTGCTAATTATGTACATGAAAGTGAAGTATAGACTGAAAAGCAGCATTGTCTCATTTGGCATTCTGAGTCCTGTTTTACGTCTCTCCCAACATTTTATTTCTAGTAATCTGCTGATAGAACCTATGGATTATAACCAGCAGAGCATCATAAGTAGGTTTCTGGCTCTCTTACCTGAGAATTTGCAATAGACCCCCTCATCTCACTTGCAGAGTCGGGGGTGCGGGGGGTACATGGATAGGATGCACAGGGAAAGGAAATCTCCATGTCTTTCCTTTGATATGTATATTTCCAAACACTTTCCAAAGCGGATATTTTTTCCCCTCCCCTCGCCGAATGCCACTCTCTTTTACCCGTTACAGTAGTCCTTTTTATTGAGGATCAGTTTGTGTTCTCACATCTTCCTTCTGCACAAGAGTAGACACATCTAATATAGCTTTGATATGCTTTAGACTGGCATTTTCCTCTCTGCTCGCAGTTGTGTTAGTCTTTCCAGTCTTTCATACTAGAAATATAAACAAGGTGATTCATTGCCATCTCTTTAATTCAGGGATGATAGTTGTATCCATGGCTGCACTTGTCTGAAAGTATTTATTTATTTTTGAACTTTATTGGTCTCTGGCATTGTAGTCTAGGTTTAGTTGACATTCAGCTTTAAACATCTTCTTTTCATGTCTCAGTGTCCAGGTGTCAGGAGGTCTAAATGTACCTTCTTTTATGTGATAATGCTCGCTTTTATGTTCTCAATTACCTGACATTAGTATTTCCATCCCTGCTGGGGTTGATTAACAGTTGTCGGCCTGCCATCCATCACTGTCCCCTGGGCAGTCTGCAGTTGCCACAGAGTGATGAGCAAACCTTTTAAAAAAAACTTGTTGTAAATGTCAACAAAACAACTGTGTGTCCATGTTTCCACTTTTTTAAATTAATGAACTTATACTAACATTTTAAACTAAAAAGAATGGATTACATCAACCACAACAGCAATGCTCAGACTTTCATTTTGATGTCAATATACACCTGTAAAGTTTTGTCACCGTATCTTGCGCTATATGTTGTCACATTGATAAAATTTCCTCACCGACAGACAAACATATAAACGACTGCCAAAGCACTCAACACAAGCTCTGTGTTAATTGCTGCTACAGTAGGTACCTCTAGGACACACACACATTCACATCAAGATAAAAAAACAAACAAATATACCATCCAAGCCATTTGACAAACTAAGGACATTATCAGTCTAATTTTTGGGCACTCCTATTAAGTGAATTTAGGTAAAATTTCTTTGTCCAAAACTCCACGACTATCCAAGCACATACATGCACATTACTCAGATGCTGGACTTCAACCATCTTCTCTTTCAGCCTCTGTTTTGATGCTAACTACACTTCTGTAAAGTTTCATCGTGCCTCGTTGCAGTGCTGTCACACTGACAAAATGTGTCAGCCATGCAGGCAGAGAGACAGATATGCAACCACCTACCAAAGTCCTCAAAACCGCAGTAGCGGCTGCTATGCTGGGTTTCTCGAGGTCTTCATTTTGCCCGTGATGACACCCAGAGACAGACAGACAGACAGACTCACAGGGTGAAAACAATACCAGCCACACTGTCACAATAATGAGACTTGTTACCATAGGTGTTCCAATCCCGGGATTGTATTAGGGACTACTCTCAGATAATTTATGATTCCTATAGTCCCCCTCAGCGGGGATTAATTTTGAATTATTTATGCTCTTATACGCCCAAAGAGCTGAGGCATTTTAGTAGGTGTCGGATTCTCACTCACAGACGGGGCTAATGTGCGGACTAGCAGGGGAACTGATGGCGCTTCCTTGTTATTTAAAGTCTGGCTTTTATATTCTACTCATTCCCTTTGGGAATAGAGGGGCAAAAGATGAAAACAGTATGTCTCTTAAAATAGAAATATACAGTTCACACAGTGATTGGGTGACACCCAACAGAGCGCTGTGAAGGAAGTAGAACATGTACAAAGTTTGGAGTTGGGGTAAGAGTGTGGGCCTTGCTTTACTGGGGGGTCAGTTTCTCTCTGCCTAGGATGACAGAGCATCTTCGATGGGGTGACTGTGAAATATTGCTGACAACGCAAAGTGTTTGACCCTCCTTTATTAAGCAAAGAGAGTGTGGAGTGTTTTATTTGTGGAATCCATGTCAAGAGTCAGATCTTTATTAATCATGTTTTTGTTTTTGTTTTTGCACAAATGAAAATGGATGGACGTTTTGAACCCCTAAAATGAGAGGTGCTTTAGGTTAATAGTAGCTTATATTTTGCACAATTTGTACAGTCAGTCATTTCTAATATCATTAGGGAAATTAGGTGTGTGGTGATTTATTTGTTTATTCATTTAATAAATCATTTAAACCCATTCTGAATCTTAAGCATGCTAGGTGGAAGACGAATAGCTGGCTCGCTGTGCCCTTATAAACAGGAAGCCACATAAATCAGGTAATAAACTTACAACATGTTTTGCATAGCGCTAATTACTAGTGTTTTTAATTTGTCCGGTTCAGGCAGGGTTCTGTTGCCATGTGTCACATCTCATTGCTCTCTGGTGAGTAATGAATGATGGGATTCAGCCTAATTCATGTTATGGATATTCCCCTGCTTTGTTCTCTCCGTGTCTACTAATTAAATTTCCTGTGCTGGAATAAGGTTATTTTAAATACAGAGAAATGTTTGTAAATTGTTTTTGTATGAATGTTTTTTTTCTCAGTATGCTTATTTTTAAGTGAATCGGGTCAACATAAACAAATTGTAGCTTTTATATAATACCTGCTGGTTGTTTTTGTTTTATCATCATACAGTAAAAACACACAAAAAGAGACACACACGTACACACTGCAGTGTCAGTCCTGCAACCCTTATAACTCAAGCCAGGCTCTGTAATTGTGTTGGCAGCGGTATTGTCCTTGCCATAGGATCACTGCTACTATTGTACAGAAAAGGTCCCCTTTCTCGCTGTTCAACAATGTCTAATAAATCCTGGGGTGGGGGAACATTGATGCTGGGCACTGACTGTGACACAAAAGAGGGGAATTTGGGAAGAGGCTGTGGAGGATAATGAACAGTATTTTAACTCGGCAGTTTAACCTCCGAGCCTGTCAGGACTGACCTTTCGCCAACCCCGGCAAGAGACTTGATTTCTTCTGTTTCTCTGTTTTTCTTCCCCTACTTCTCCTTCACTCCCGTCTCACTCTCTCTTCTCCTGGCCCTTCCCTCGCCTTCCCCTCTCTTTTATTCTTCTGCTGACAGAGAAAGTATACTGAAGTAGGAGAGGGTGTGTGTGTGTGTGTGTGCGCGTAGGGGTTGGTGGGCGAGGCGGGGAGGGCTGGGTGGGGATGTGTAAGAAGTGTCAGTCCCAGACATTTACATGAAAAGCAGTTAGTAGTTGAAAGGCGAGCTGTTTCACAATCTGCCTGTACATTTTCTTTTTTCTCACCCTCTCTCTCCGGCTAAGTCTCTCTCCATCTCTTTTATTGCCGTGGTCCCTGCCTAGCGAATTGATGTGAGAGCAGAGGCAACCCCCACACGTCTACAGCAGACTGGGAGGTGTTATTGACTCTCATTGAGACCTACATGACCCTAATGCAGTATGACCTTTATACAACCTTTTGCTTCACCTGAGGTTGACCTTGAAAGAATGTGGCTCTGTGCATTTATGTTGGCTATTATTATTGCTCACCACCTCGTGGTTTTTTTCCCCCCTTTCATTTGCCCAACCTGTCCTTCTTAGTCACTTCTCATGGTTTTTCTCTCTTTTTGTGTTTTTTTTTCTTCCTTTTCTCTCTCTCTCTCGCTCTCTCTCTCCCTCTCTCTCTCTCCCTCTCTCTCTCTGTTACACAGCAGAGGGTAGGAAGTGTAAATCAAGCGGGACCATTTTCTTTAGCAGGGCCCTGATTAGTGCTGATGATGTTTCCAAAGAGGTGAAGGGGACAACTCAGAGGCCACCGCAGCTGCTCTCCCCTATTCACTGTGTGCAGATTTATGTCCCCCCCCTCCTCTCCTTTTTTCCCCTCTTTCTCCACCACTCCTGCTCTCTTTCCTACCACATTTTCAACATTATCAATATCGATTGGGCTGTGCACTTAGAACCCCTCTTTAACAATTGGCTCCTGCCGTTGATATAGGCATTAATGGTGAGTGCTTGCAGAGAAAGAGAGAGAAAGAGAGGGAGGGTGAGAGTGATTTAAAACCGTTTGAAAGATTTATGTAATTTCACATGAATAACCCACAGATGTCATGGTAGGAGATTTCACTGAGAGAGTTTCATCGTTCTAATAGTTATCCATATGCGTCTGAGTTCACATCATCATACCGTCTTATCTGTGGGTAAATGTTTGTGTTTTATAGATATTTCATGGGAAGCTGAGATGAGGTCATAGTTGCAGTGCTTTGGCTTCTGCTGCTAGACCTGCCCTGATGTCTTGACCCTCCCCATTTGATTTATGATCATAGAGTCCGCCAGAGCTTGATGGGCTTCAATCCATTCCCCTCAATCAATTACTGAACTTGACAGTGGTAGGAACAGGTGGGAAATAGCGACTTTGTTTAAAATAACCAGCTAACTTTATTATCTTTTCTTTGTGATTGGAACAATTTACTTCTGCTTCTACAGAACTATTACATAGTTAACAAAATGTGTGTGTGGGTGGGTGTGTGGGGGGGGGGGGGGGGGGGTATTTTCCATAGAGTTGCATTTCTGTAGTGATAACTGCAGCAAATGCATGGTTAATCTCATCAGTGGCCCATGCTAATCCAGTTTGAATACAGATTTTGTTTGAGCCTAAAAACAGCCCATAGCTTCTCCTTTTCCCTGAGAAATCAATAAGTGAACACTTTTGTCTCATGATGATACATTATTCCAAACAAATGAAGCAAGGTGTAAAAACAAGAGGCAGATCTGATTGAAAAATAATAGATTTTAATTTTCACAGGCAGCAAGTAAAATGAGTTGTTCCACTGCAACCCCCCCCCCCCCCCCCCCCCCCTTTCATGGTATAAATAATTATGCATGGGTTACTAATTTGAAGACACTGCATACTAAGTATACAAATCCTCTTTCCTCCCCCTGCTCCAGGGTTCAGCAGGAATAACACATGACCGCGAAACAAAGGCAACATCAAGCTCATAAAATTTACATAGCAAATGACCTGAAGAAGAGGCTCAATAAATATTCTGATCTTATCACCTCTAAGTACTGCAAGACGACTAGAGAGCAGCCAATGAAAACACCCTCGTTAATCTTCCATACCCTCAGATAAACTTTTTACAGGAAACCATCTTTCCAGCAACTCTGCAGGGGTCGGGACAAGGGCGCCTTCTCCCTAACTTGATAGATTTTTTTTCTGGGAGATCTCCGACTTTTGTTCAGACAGCTACACACACTGACCTTGGACTCAGACTCAATTTGGCTTTTTTGTTCCTTTTTTTTTTTTTTTTTTGGCCTTACTTTTTGTGATCTGAGAGACAGCAATTAAATTAATGTCTGTTTTTGATTCTGTATTTGATCTGAGCTACAAAGGGGAATGCGGGGGTATGCTGCACGCTGTTTGCATTTGCTTGTGTCTGTGTGCAGCTGTGCTTGCATACATAGTTGGTGTCGCTATCCTAAAACCTTTTGCTCGTCCCTTGATTTCTCCTAAAGCTCTTTATGCAAAGTGAAGAGATGGAGCTTTGTACAAGTTTGAATGTTGTCGGAGGAAAACACCGTGTGAGAGATGAAGAAGGGATCAATCAGCCTTACTCTTCTCACCTGCCATGTGTGTCATGTGTCTTTTGGCCTGTTTTCTTATGTACTGCAGGTAGATAAAATGCATAATCCCCCTCATTTGATTCAGGTGCATGTTCTGTCAACCTGGCATATGGATAAAAGTGATGGTTCTCTGTGTCTGTGTTTTCCAAATTAGTACGCGTAGCCCACTGAATAAACAAAATCTGCCCTCCACATTAAAACTGGAAGACTCTTAAGCATTGTTTAACATTGCACATTTCATATTATTCTTTTTTTATTTATTAAAAGAACAACCTGTAATCTATAAACACAATGGCTTAGACTAGACAGCACTGAGTATAAACATTAATTAACAAGACAGCATAAGATGGGAAAGTTCTGATTGATTTCAGTCTAGATGTTTTTTAATCATTCAGAGGTGGACTCCCTAGTATGTTTTGGATCATGGTTATGCTGCATAGCCCAAATGAGCCTAACCTTCAGAGCATGAACTGATGGTGGGACAGTCTCCTTCAGTAGTTTTCTGGTAAAGAGCAGAATCCATGGTTACATCAGTTACAGTATGTCGCCCAGGTCCTGAAGCAGCAAAACAGACTCAGACCATCAAACCACCACCCAAAAGTCAAATGTGAGACGAACATTTTGGTTCTTTTTTGTTAGAAGTGGTTGTTCATCTACATAGGGCCTCATTTCACATAGGGCCAGGTAGTTATTGCTTTCCTTTAATCATCGAAATAATCAATTAAAAACTAAATGTTGCATTTAGCCAGGTCCCTTTATCTAATATTCAAATTTGCTTGATGATCTGAAACATTCAAGTGTGGCAAATATTCAACAAAGAATATTTGTTGAATATTCAGGAATCAGGAAGGGGGCAAAGACTTTTTCACCGCAATGCACTTTATCATTGAGTGTTTTGTTTCAGCTGTGCAGTGTCTAATTTGTTCATCGCTGACCTTCCTAAACGAGGGGTATCAAGTTCCATGCAAAATAAATCGCAGTGGATTTTAAAAACTCCAAATATATTCTGCTATTTGTCCACGTCGCTCCCTATTTCCATCCTCCTGGTCATTAGATTCATTGTTCCACTCAAGGCCCATAGGTTTAAACTAGCTAAAATTGTCCTCCTATGAGAATACCACACTCTTATCCAAGGCATCCTGCAGCAAGGACAAAATCAACACAAGGAAACAGTGTCACCACTCCCTGTATTAAAGAACAGGGGCATCTGATGCCCTAGTTTCCTTTTTGTGGTGTACTTCTATATATCTATACAAGCTTCCATCTCCTTCTTGTTCTTAGAGGTGTGCTTGTTGCTCGAAGAACTGTTTGATATCTCACTTTGCTTTTAATATTGGGAAATGCAGAGTCACGTGTCCGTGTTGAGTTAGTGTGCGTTTGAGACAGCTCCAGATGAATGGGGGGGGGACCAGACCATCAGTGTACTGTGGACGCATCAGGTCGCTCAGTGTGCATGAAATATGTCAGTCGTCGATGTGGCGCAAGGGCTCAGCAACACACACACACTCTCCCGAAGGCTAGAGCATAAATCACAATTATTGAAGCCAGAGAACACTGACTGGCCCAATCGCGCAATGCAACACAGAGCAGCGTTGGGAACTTCTCCAAATAAGTTTTTCTCCCCTTGCTACCCTTGCTGAATGACACTCCCAGAATAGGGATTCCTGTGGGCCCCTGGTAGCCAAACGAGACAGGACAGGAACACAAAGTTCGTGTTTTTTCAGGGCACATCCACATCCTTACTGTTAGCACAGAGAAGAGAAAATAGGAGGGCGGTGCAGGCTTTTGCACTGAGCCAGTGACCTGGGTAATTAGGAGAATGTGTATGTGTTGGGGTGTCTGTGGGCGTATTTGTATGTTCAACCATGTGTTTGACTCTCCTGTCTCCCCTCCCTGTTGGGTGAGACGGACAGGTATTTGTCGCTACTAGCGAGCGATTAAGCTCCCGTTTCCTTTCCTGTTTTTAACATGTCATGAGCTGTTGGATTAAAGCATTAACATGTGACTGTCAGGGAAAAGAGGCAGACAGGTAGAAGTGAAATATGACAAGTAGAGAGAACTGTTAGAGAGCACATCACTGCTCAGATAACACAAACTGTAAAAAAACAGTTGCGTACAGTTTAGTAAAACAAAACAAAACACACACATAGTCATTGTTTCTTTCCTGTCTGCGTCTTGAAGATATGATTTGGACTGACATTGGCTCCAGACTTCCTTACACAACTCTGATGAGTAGGCTGACCTCGTCTCAGACTGACCTTGCCTGACCTCGTGTCCTCCAAGCCCCCTTAAAGACAAAGCTTCATTAAGAAGTAGATGGCCCAGGGGCAGTCATTGTTGTACAGTGTGTGTATATGTGTGTGCACAAGTAGACATTTGTGGTTGACTGTTGTCTCTGTCTAACTCCCCCAGTGGTTTCACGACAGTATTATGTTCTTTTCAACATGTGCAGAATACAGTGCTGCAGAGCTGCACAGGCTGTAGTGTAAATGAGCAGAGCCGCATTCAGATCACAGCTCGTGCTGCCGAGCTTGAGATTTATTTGCCAGTGTGAACATTTCTTAAACGAACTTGCTTCTCACTAGTTTCAAATTAGTTTCCATTTATAGATGACAGGTAGACTTAAATATAGCATTGAGAAAGGCTTTGCTCCAATTATTTACTGCAGACAACAGACTCTTAAAATAGTACTCCTTAGAATGGCAAAAAAGGGACTACTTTTCATAGAGCTCATCACCATTATAAGACTTGAGCAAAGTCAAATAATATATATGTATTCAAAGAGCTATGTATGCATTACAAAATGCACAGGCTGTTGAATGGCACTTTTGTCCCCCAAGGCTTTGGCTAATATGCTGTAAGATGTTGATTTAAGGAAAATATGGGACGATCAGCAGTGTAATCATGGAGCTGCACCAAGTGGAGCAAGGAATAAAATACGACATGCTACCTGGATTTGCATTTTTAATGTGGAAAACTTCACTTTCTAAGCATTGGAGGTAACCGCATTCACTAGTAATGTCTCCCATGAATTATTCTTTGCCTTTTAACTGTTGGGTTTATTACATACATATTTAGCCCTTTGGAGGGACAAAGGGCACAGAAATTATTATAATCATTGTTACAATATGTCTGTGGCAGTTGTTTTTTTTAAATTCTACAGAAAAAAATGCCACTATTTTGCAACATTATTTTACCCTTCCTGTTCACTACACACAATAAACACTGTATGAGTGAAGCTTCAAATAAACCCACAATTGCAGATTTAATTTAGCCTCCTTTCGGTGGCTTTGAGAATTTGCTTATCTCCCTAACGTTAATATTTTCACAGCACTGCTGAAATGAAGCTAATTTCGTTACTCATTAGGGAAGAAATATTACCTACATCACACTAAAAAACTCCATAGAAATTAGAAGATGTGTCAAACTTGCGTGCATGTGCTCTAAGACGAATATTGTGAACTTTTTCCTATATTGACACCTGCCTGCTAGATCAATGGCAGGCAGTCCAACAGGTAGACAGAATGAAGGAAACCCTGTGTTGTTAGTTCTCTTGACATAATAAGTTCCCCGGGGTACTTCCTAAGACTTTGTTGTGGCTGCTTTCCTCCCAGTAAGGAACTTTGAGGAGATAAGGGAAGGGAAGAACAGAGGAGAGAAAAGAAAGGCTGATGAGAGAAGGGGAGAACTGGGACACACTGCATATCTGTATTAATGATGAAAACTCAATGGATGAAGAGTTTTAAATAAAAGAAGCTTTTATTCAACAAGTAGTCATTAAATTTCAGGTATTTGGCTTATCTCAGTAGGGCAGTTGTGAGTCTTGCAGAGCATATTCCAAACAATAACACGGTTTACGCTTTGTTGAAAATGTGCTTTAACACCTGTTTTAAAGCATTTCTGCCATCTCCTATGCGTTCAGTCAAAAGAAGAAAAAAAAAACATCCACTGAAATGTACTTTCTCGGTCATAGACTGACTCTATATGAGGTGTAGAAGAAAGCAGATACATGGCTGTATGAAATAAGTGCTACGTGCTTGTTGAAGTTGGAAAAACTCTTCACTTGTGGTCTTTTTTTTATGTCACTTGTTATTGGCCCTAAAAAGCTGCCTAAATCTGAAATATGATTGAGGGGCTTATAAGTTATTTATTTGCAGGGTTAGGGTTAGGGTTAGCATAATACAGTTAATTATCAGCTCATTTAACATGTAATTATGAAGATAAAAAAAATAACCTTTGTACAGTGTGAATACATTGATTGATTTTACCTACTTTGATGTAATATCATCCATTAGACGTTATTTTGTTCTTACATACTTGACATGTACATATGATACACAAGTTTTGATCACTTATACCATGCCATAATTCATGAAAGAAAGGACGAAGGGCTTGACAAAAGGAGGAGTGATATTTAGAGTAATGGGATGCACTGCAGGTGTAGCCTACCTTCTGCTTGTAATAAATGGTGTCCGGCCCCTTAAAGACAATTCTATTACCTCCCCAGTCATGTGCAATCAGTCTCTGTCAGGGAAATGGATATGCACACGTGTTACCAAATCGGTAGCCAAGGCCCTATCAATACAGGCTGATCTCAAGATTTATGCCACTGCTTTGGTGGCTAGTGGCTAGTACACATTTCTGACAGAATCACAGCCAAGTCCTTCACTTAAGATCCGAGTACATACAGCCCAATCTAAGTGAATGGATGATTTTCAGGGGAATGCGGTATTAATGTGTCGTCCGTGTTTACTCTGTCCTTACAGTATACTTACCAACTGTAAACGATGTCTGCATTTCAGACAAAATTGTTTGTTGAAGGACTTTTTCAAACCTGTTTTCATCCAAAGACAAGAGTTTGCTGCAATATTTTTTACCACTGTGAACTTGCGTAGGACCGCTGGGACTCATTATTTTCTCGTGGAGTCAACGTATCCTCCTAAATGCTCTAGTCTCCAGTTCTTCACAGAGGTAGCAGCATTTACAGACACGCATCACTTGCACGATTAAAACCCTGAGATGCCTCTTTTTTCAGTCCAGGGCCGCTTGGTGTTTACTGGCACGAGAAGCACATGGCTTGAATTTTTTTTTGTATTATCCTCCGTTTCATTTTATTTCTTTTTTTTCTCGGCTTTTTTTTAACTGTTTCCTTTTTTCTTTTGCCATTTTGTGTTTGCCCCGCGAGCATGAAACCAAAGTCAATGAGAACCAGGGGTGTATGGGTCTCAGCAGGGTGAGGAAATCAGACCCTCTATGAGTGTCACATGTGGGGCTGGTTAAATCGGGTCTGACCCAAATGTACACATTCATGCGCACTTTCGTAGAAGGAGGCCTCTGAACAGTGGTGCCTTTTTGTAAACTCATATTAACCATTCAGTACTTCTGTTAAAATAGACCATATATATATATATATATATATATATATATATATATATATATATATATATACACACACACTAACGTGCTAATGATGTCATGATGCTATGCAGGGAAGCAACCATTCCCTGTCTGATCTATCCTGCCAGATCGTCTTTTTTGTTAATGCTTTTTCTGCGCATTTGTGTCTGGATGCATTTTACTGACATACCTTTATGTCCAAAATATTGCTGTAAATCTTCATGCCCACCTACGACCAGAATTTTTTTCCTCTGAGGTGCACCTGATACATTTCTCCTCTCTTGTGACTGTCCAAATATTTGAGTGGGAGAGACATTTAAGAGAGACCTTGAGAAGAGCACAATAACCCTCCACTTATGTCTCCAGTAGACGGAAAGAAATAAAAGAAAAATGAAAAAAAAAAAGCTTTCTCAGGCAGGGGCCAGAACATCTGGAGCACAGGAAAGCACCTAAAGCTGCCCTGATTAAAATCACACTTTTTTTTTTCTCCCAAGCCGTGACAAAATGACACTTAAAAACAGCCAGGCTTAGAGTAACATACTCACATATTAAAATAATACAACTTAAGTCCCTCTTTTTATTAGATAAGGGAAGGCACAGATGTAATTCGGCTCAGATTCAGCTAAGGCTGCGATGTCTGTTTGGGCTCCGTGTTACACGCCAGCTTTGTTTTCTTCTCCCCTCTTTAACTAATTTGTTTGTGGACTTTTTCAATTCTCATGATTTCATCTTAAACTTTCCTCTTAAACCTTGACCTCTGGAGTTATTGTCAAGTCCTGTGGGCTGGACTACGGGCTGGGTGGCCAGGCCAAAGAGGCAGGAAAGAGGAAAGGCTATGCAGACTCTCTGGGATCTGTTTACACAAACTGGAAGCTTTTTGGTGGGAGATAAAAGTTGATAGAAGCAATGAAGTGCTTTTCCCATCCTCTCTGGAATCCTCTTCACATCGACCCTTCTCCTGTCATTTTAACAGATGTTTGGTTTAGGGAACTGTAAACGATGTCTGCATTTCAATTTCTGTTATCCTCTTATTACTTATAACTCTCCAAGCATCATATTAAAGACTTGGCATGGGCTGCGTATCTGCTGACAAGCCAAACACTAAATATTGAAGTGTGTGCGTAACAAGCAACATACACGTGTTGATCTCTGGGGACAGTTGATAATGTAGGAGTTTTGTCATCACAGGACATAAAATAAGATAGACTGCTACTGCAAGATGTAGTGAATAACGGTTATTTGGTCGAGTACCTGATTCCAAAGAGGCATGGAAAAATCAAGCTCTCTGTCTGTGACCCACTGTTTGTCCGCCTAAACCTCTATACTGTAATCCCTTTAGTATTCAATTAATCCACTCAGTGCTGTTCCAACTTTGTATTACACACTGATTTGTATAACCCCTCTCACATAAGCTGTCAGTATCTATGTTAGCTCAGCCCTTAGGTTTTTGCAGCCTTTACAATCACCTCCAGCCCCCCCACCGAACAGGCAGACAGGCAGAGGAAGAGAGTAAGGCAGGGAGGGAGGGTCAACATCAAATGTGATGAATGCCTTTCTACGGAAAAGCTGTACAGAATGTCCTTGACTTTAATCAAAACTATTTGTTTTGGGGGCGGCTCGTCTGTTGTCTCATGCGCTCATGTCCACTGATAGCCTGACATTAATGATACAATAAATCAGGCCAAGTGACGCTGGGGTTTTTGGTAATGTTTCAGGGCTGCTACAGAGATGGCGGTCATTGAGGAATATGAGGAGGAGAGTGAAGAGTCTGTTGGAATGCCAGATCATGTGGGGGTTAACTAGCCCCTTGAGAAAAAAAAGAAACAAGATCTGAAGCTGAGCTGTGCCAGAGCCAAGAGAAGTAAAGCTAGGCTGTTTTTAATATGCATGAGATAATATGTTAGAGACAAGAGCTACATGATCACATTTTGTTCAGAATATTTTATACATGGTCAACAGGGAAACAAAAAGGGGGGGAAAGGGATTGCTGGTTTTCTTCTTCTTCTTCTAAAAAAAGACAGTTGTGAAAATACAGCTGACACATGATTCCCTTTCTTTCTCTACACTCAATAGCCACATTTGTACTTGAGCAGCATCAAAGACTTGGGCCAAACACGGCTGATAAGCTCCTCTCTGTGGATATGTGAATGCCATGATTCTCTGCTGCGCATCCCTCATCCCTCGCTGCGATAGTCTGCTCACATAAACACACAAGCCCTCTCTGGGCCAGGATCTAAACAAATCTGACATGATTGATTTGACAGAGGCTATGAGATAACTGCTCATTGGCCAATACACTAAGAATAGAAAGACCCTGAAACCTTCATACAGTAGGGATGGGCAGAGAAAACACTGCTGCCCATTTGTATGTTTTAATAAGGCTGAACAGATGTTTAGTGTTTCTTAGGGTCAGTTAGTGTAATTCTATCTCAATTACTTTGGTTTTATGGCATTAAGATGTTCTGTTTTGGGTCAGCGTGAACTTTCACACTGAGTAATCATTAAGATATGACATGATGTTGGAACTGGAGTAGGCTGTAGGAGGCAAGAATTTTAGAGAATTTTACCACAGTCGAGTACTTACAATACGCCTTGAATGAGTTTCAAGAGCTCAGTAATGTGCCAAACATATAATTTACTAATGAGCATGTGGGTTCAAAGTATTGCTCAGAGAAAACGTACAGCTCCTATAACAACGGAGAATATCCTCTCCTGACCACGTGATTGGAATTGCCTGTGCTTTTTTAGAGCAGCACAAGTGGTGTGTGGCTTTTTTTTTCCTGTCACAGTCAATGCAAAACTAAGGAGCGGTACACAAGAGATGTTTGGTTGAATCTTACATTGCCAAGAGAAAGCTATCTAGACAGTGTCTGCCAAAAGGAGTGTGAATTTCTAATCCCTAGATGGCTCATGGGCGCAACAAATCTTATCTATCTACATGCTGTCAAAAAATGTCACTGCCATATCAAATAGAGGAGACGATACCTGAAGGAGAGGTGCTGGAGGGAGGGAAGAGGAGAGGAAATATACAACAATGTGCATTTTCACCACTGCGCACACATACACCTACTCAAATACACTGGAGAGACACGGAGCTGTCGTCTGCTGACAAACAAATGACAGACAAATGACATGCTGGAACACCTCCACCAGGCCTGATAGTAATCGCCCTGCAAGATTGTGCCAATGGCATCTCTTATGGAGAGAGGGAGAGCGCGAGGGGGGCCAGGCGGACCAAGGCCTCTGTGTCATTTTACACAAACAAAACCTCTGCCAAACACCAGATCTGATTGCTTCCACCGCCATCAACTGTGTCCAATCTAATCTGTCTGTCAATCTGAGTTGCAGGGACTGAGGACATGGTTAAAGGAGGCATGATGGAGAGGTGGAATGGTAAAGAGGGAAAGAAAAGGTGGATTTGTAAAGGGGAAAGGGGATTTGACACTAAAGCTGTGACAGTTTGTTAAGTTGTAGCCCTGCAGAGTTCTGCTGTTCCAATCAATTTGGCTGAACATATATGTGAAGCTATCGTTTTAGAATTTAAATGCTTTACTTGAGTGCAATCCCAGTGTATAAGAGGTATTACTATTATCTGCACATGTCACTTTATTATTTGTACACATTAATGTATTTGTGAAGTGCCTCTGTGTGTGTGAACATTTTGTGTTGCAGCTGTATTGCCCTGTGCAGGGTGGATGCCATGTATCCAGCAGTGAAGCGAGTGGATAATTGGAATCATGGTCAGCATCTCAGCAGTGTGTGCTGACCTGAGAGCAGCAACAAAGTGAGAGAGAGAGGGAGAGAGACAGATGAACTGAATGTAAACTAATGACAGAAAGACTGAGCACATATATAATACAGGGAAGCGGGGGGGTATTTATTTATGAATCTGAATGGGGACATGAATATGGTGATTTTTTTTCTGTGTGTGCATGCGTGATATGCAAGGTTCTGCAGACACTTGCTCCATTAGTGGCAACACATATACACATGAGAGTGTGTGTGCACATACAGATTGTACTTGTTTCATTCCATAAGTGTGCATAAGCCAAAAAATAGGTACAGAGAAATTATACTTCAACCCAGTAATCGGTGCATTCATCTGCAGAGTCATCAGTCCTGTTATGACCAAATTATACTTCTATGCATCATGCACTTACGACTCATCAAAGTGTCATAGTGGACAATGCTCCGCGACCTTTGTGTTTGTGTGTGTATATGTTAGCAGTCAGGACCCTGCTGGTGGATACAGTATAATGTGTGCTTTTCTCCCTTAATTCAATCAAGTCCCTCCCATTGCCGTGGCCTCTTTATTCCAATTCGATTAGTGGGCTAAAGCCATCAAGATTTCCTGGACAAAATGAATGCTTGTATTAATCCCCGCAATTTCCATTTAAAACGTAAGTGCATCGACTTGATTAATAAAGGCTGATGCTGAATAATTACACAGCAAACACACAGAGGGTTATAGGAAAAGCACAGCTGGTCCTGCCCCCAAATGCCCTCTGGGAAACCAAGGAAAGGGGAGGGTGGGGGGGTCAAAGTAAAGCAATGGCAATGACTGAGGTGATGAATCTCTTAGCTGTCCCCTCATGCAATTAACAAGCAACGCTTCTATTAATTTTGTCCCCCTAGAGTGGTGACTGATCAGATGTCTCAGGGTCAAGGGCCAGGGGTGCAGATCATAGGTCAAGCCAACAACAGAATGGAAAACAGAAAGAGAGAAAGTAAGAAGAAAGAGGGAGGCAAAAGAAGAGAAAGATGATAAAAATGACACCTAAATCAAATTCCAAATTAATATGAAATATTTGGTTTAGTTCTGGTTTCTGTTATCGCTTCATTTTTGAGGTGGAACCTTTCAGTTTCCTCTTTTCTAATAGTTTCTGTAACCGCAAGATATTCAGGGCCTAGGTATAAAAGGAAACATCCATTGCACATGTAATTGGGAGTGATCAATCGTTGCATGCAGTGTTTGAGCATTCAATACAGGGCCAATCAATTGTAGGCTTGGGCTAGAGAGAGAAGACAAACAATGGGGGTGTTCTTTAAGATACAGGTTAACATTTATTCATTGGGGATATTGTAAGGCCACTGTTGCCTCTGGTGTAGTATTAAGCTAGTGATCCATCAACACCCATTACACATACTGCATATACATCATGCACAAAGTGACTTTTTTTTTTTGCTCTGTTCCTTTGTGGTGTTTTTTTCACACTCTTTGGTGTTTACCATGGTTAATGTACCAAACTATATATTTATTAAAGAGAATGTGAAGAAACTGATCATTCTAGCTTACTTTGTATCGATATTATGTAAAAAAAAAAAATAATAATATAATATATAAATAATAATATATTTTATCAGTTTATTGCCAAATGTATTCTGTATTGTCTAATTTGTTGTAGTATTTCTTGTTGGGTCTACAGATTTATTTTCTGAGCTACAGCTGCCTTCAGGTTCTCATTGCTTACAAGTTAGTCCTGTGTCATGCATAGCCATCCACCCATCCATCTATCCATCCATCTCCTCTTTGCTTTTTCAGCTTAGGGTCAGGGCTTTATTAAAATATATAAAATAATAACTCTGAGTTTTAGCATTTTTACAATGGTAGCAGCATAAATTTCTTATGTGTTGTGTCCTCAAGAACTCTTCTTTTGAACTGCTTCAGAAAATGTATTCACATTTGTCAAAAAATGTTAACTATAAGGATGATTCATTTATGTTGGTCTAAGGTCAATGTCACTGTGACCACGCAAAAACAGTTTTTTGTTTAGTTTAGTTTCACTTTTTTTAACCATAACCAAAGTTCCCATATATTGACTGTAACAAAGTAAATTTGTGCATTTTATGTCTCAACAGACATGTAAAGTGCAGCTTCATTGTTTTGGAGAGACATATGGCATTTCAGTTGGTAATTCTAGTCCAATTAGTTTGTTTCTAATCACTCGTTCACCTTGTAGGGCTATCAGACATTTGCCAAATGCTTTTTGGAACAATCGTTTATCTCTAGCTTTGTCAGAACTATAAAGGAAATCCTACCTGTACACATCTTTAAAAAGGGGTTTCAATTAAGAAGATAATGGTGCAAAGAGAGCAAATTATTTAATTAAACCAAATAGCAGCAAAACTTACTGATTATGGAGGTGAGACAATGATTTCTCCTATAGGGCATTTTGAAATTTCACAACAGCAGCTGGGAAAACTCTTTGTATGGCTGCCAAATACTTGCAGAGGGAAGGCTTGATGCAGGAAGTGTCAGTACTGTAGCCATTTTCAGATGTGGGATATGTAATGTTGCTGGATTGATAATCTGTTTAAAGCAATAGCATTCTGTCATTCAGAAGTACGTTACAGCTTTATTCAGACAACTCTATGTAGGTGATTGAGAGAGGTAGGGAATTTATTTGCCATATGTGCAAGATTGGTCTGATTTTTCTTGTTTTTCCAAAATATGAACCTGATAACATGAACTCGAGTACTCGGGTGTATTGGACTGTTCATCTATGGACACATTTTTTCAGTCTGATAGCATTGCAACTGTGAATGATACAGTAACTAAAGTTATAGGTGTTTAGATCAAAATGTTAGGTTATGAGAAAGGGATGTTGAGTACCAGAGGTACAGAGAGTACTAGTTGGTATTATACTGTATGACATCACTATTTTCTCAGAAAATAAGCACTAATTAATTGATTGATTGTATTTTTTATAGCTATTTTTTTATTTGCTATGGTAGAAATTATTGCAGATTAAGACTGGTTGAAAAAATGTTGTAGCATCTGATCAGAAACTTTAAAGTCATTACCGTAAGTCAAAGTCATCTTTCACTTATGCTACAAAGTTCCTTCTTCACGCTGGATACTTGCATACTTGCTCTCAGTAAACAAATGTCCAGTTGTCTTAAAATTAGTGTCTTTCCAAATAAAGGGAGAAAGTGTTAATATTAACACCGTGTAATGGTCGCTCTGTATCACCATGGTATATTAGGAGTCCTTTTTACATTTTGAGATAAAGCATTCCCACATGTTTTCAAACATAGTGAAATTTTCCAGGGATGGACTGCAGTGACTGCCTCCTGCATGCTTTCAAAATGCCCGTTTGTTAATTGTCAGCAGAGGAGAGAATAAAGGTCGACATGATTTTGATTTTGAAAACAGCATTCAAGCTGCAACTCCTCTAAAGATCGTCAAAGTGGAAAACCTCTGGTGTGACTCAATGTACAAACTCAGTGTTCCTTCTATACAACACTCCTCAATCCAGTCAATCCTCCTTTGCTGGATGATCCTCTACAAAGATATGTCTTCATATAACCCAAAAAAGCTGTGGTACTGTTTAAAGTTTAAATAAAAACACAATTCTGTCATTTTTAAATGAATTTGAATCCTGTATTTTATTTTATTTTATTTTTTTTGGTATGTCAAATATTAATTTTATGCCAATAAGATTTTTTTTTTTTTAAGTTAAACGAAAAAACAACACTCGACAAGGGGGCTTAACACTCTGTGAAAGACTGTCTTGGAAAATAGTTTATGAAGAAACAACTTGTCTCCTTTCATTTTATATATTTCATCTAAATAAAAGCACTAATAGCTGGCGCTTTTATTTAGTACCAGAAATACAGCCAGCTTTTGTGCGATTTGACCCGTAAGATGGATTAAGATGAAGAAGGAACTCTCCTGGTGTCTGAATATTCAACATTTGTTTAAAATATGGATTTTGGCTCCTCCTGGCTAAAGAGGAAAGGAATCATCTGGCTTATTATCAGTTTACAGTTCAAAAGCCAGGCTCTGTGGTAGTATGGGGGTGCATAATTCTGTATGCATAAGTAACCTTCACATCTGTGAAGATGTTTTTCATGCTGAATGGATATATACGGATATATCCACATTATTGAGGAACATATGCTGCCATCCACGTGATGTGTTTGTTTCTTCCGGGGCGATTGTGGCTCAAGAGTTGGGAGTTCGCCTTGTAATCGGAAGGTTGCCGGTTCGAGCCCCGGCTCGGACAGTCTCGGTCGTTGTGTCCTTGGGCAAGACACTTCACCCGTTGCCTACTGGTGGTGGTCAGAGGGCCCGGTGGCGCCAGTGTCCGGCAGCCTCGCCTCTGTCAGTGCGCCCCAGGGTGGCTGTGGCTACAATGTAGCTTGCCATCACCAGTGTGTGAATGTGTGTGTGGATGGGTGGATGACTGGATATGTAAAGCGCTTTGGGGTCCTTAGGGACTAGTAAAGCGCTATATAAATACAGGCCATTTACCATTTAGCTTAAATATTTTTGCGACACAATGCCAAACTAAATTTTACATGTTTTAAAGATTGTCCAGATATCAAGCAAGAATGAAAAGATTTTTTATTAAAACTCCACCAGCAGGTCTCCTAAGTTCTCAGATGCTTATATGAGTTTTCCTTAACAATTTATAACACTGAATCATTTCAATATTCGGTGTTTCTACTTACTTAAGCAGAACTGATGAGTTAATAGTGCCGCTTAAGCAATGTGAAACTGCATAGTGTTTCTGAGTGTTTGTGCGCCCTCTGCTTACTCTCACAATTGCATAAACATATTTTTGTTCTTTCTATACATGCTGTTTCAGTGTATGCCGTTTAATTTGCCCATACTGCGTTTCATTTTACACGCCTTTATATATACTTGTAGATAAGAACTACAGAGTAATTTGCCCTAAGCTAATATTGCCATCTGTTGAAAGAAAAGCTTCCCCTCAGAGTCTCACAGCAGTTGAAGTAGAGCAGCACAGTCAAAGAAGACTAACCCTAATCAAAAAGACAAAACAACATATGCTTACAATTTTAAATTTTGAGCAGAAGTTCGTCTCTAATATGTGGTGCCACAGATGACTGACGTTGTTTTGTTTCAGCTGCACTTTCCCCATCTGCCAGCAAAATAGGCTGGATTCATTATATGGGGACAAGAGAAGGCAGTCAGGGTGTGTGTTACTCGCATCTGTAAGGTTTACATGTGTGGACATGTGCGGTGAACGTGGATGTGGGTGTCTGTGTCGTGCTTTTAGGAAGTACACATTACTACAGTATTGATTTCCCCATTGTTGAGTCCCCTTTTAGGATGCAGGGGACAGTTGAGGAAGAACACCCAAAGCTCTCATCCCATCTTCCCCCAGCCCCACTTTCATTGCATCTGTAGCTATTGTTCACAGACATAGATCAAGCACCAAGTGGAACTGTAGAGCCAGGGGACTTGGATACAGAGGCTGATGGAAGGAAAGCTGGCTACAGACGCCATTCTCTAGCTGCCTCCATCCTCTTGAACGCTCAGGGTCCTAAGCCTGGCTCAAGGGGCTTATGTAGATTCAATGACCTTTTTCCCAGGGAGCAGATTTTTACACTTAAATTACCATTAGAGCAGTGGCCTCCCTTGAGGGAGCTATGGACCACCCCAACCCCCAGCAGGGGTTAAAACCAATGGTGGCACTGGTCTGGGCTGCATGTTAAACGATGTGGAACACATGTAAACTTTACGGCTGAATCCCCGTTAGCAGTGAGTCACTATGAAAGTGAGGTTGCAGTTCAGGGAAAAATGGCATATGCATTACACTTGCCGGAGAACATGGATGATTTTAAGATTTGTGTGATTAAGAAATTGGGACAAGGCTTTTCATGTCCCCGTGCTGATGATTTATACTGCATTTAAAGAGTTTATTGGGCAGTGAACCGAAGCATGATTGATTCTGTATGTGTTTCTTCTAGGATAGCTCACATGCATGTAATGTTTAAGCAGCTCAAGAATATCCACTAAAACATTACCGAAATTTTACTCCAGTGTTAGACATCACATCACATATTTGTCATCCCTGATCCTAAATTATGCCCCAGACAAAATACACTTGAGACTTTACCGAAGTAGTTTTACAGCACCGATCATGTTAGTAAAAAAGGACATGAAGGGAAATGGAAAAACAGCAGAGTTCTGCCCTTATTACTCCCTTCAAACATAAGAGAATGATGGCATCCCCCCCCCACACTCTCACTGTAACTCTACCACAGGGACACCCAGACATGCACAGTGAACACACACATACAACTTCACCTCCTCTTCCTGTGGCCACTGGTTTGTTTGTCTTTAATTCCCTGCTGCGTGGGGGTAATGGGGACTCTGTGACAGCTGTCAGTCTGCCACGACCTCAACGGACTGCAGATCAGTAGTGGCACTATGATTGTCAGGATCAGGTGTGTGCACATGTCAATGAGTGTAAAGGTTTGTTCGTTGAAGTGTGTGTGTGTGTGTGTGTGTGTGTGTGTGTGTGTGTGTGTGTGTGTGTGTGTGTGTGCGTGCGCAAACGATGGGGTGTGTGCAAACGAGAAAGGACAAAAACAGAGAGTGGGTGTGTTTTTTTTATGTGAAATTGTGATTAAATACTGAAAGGGACTTCCTCCACTCAACCGCCCCCCAGGCCCAACAATATGCCACTGTGAATATGTCTTATTCTGCAGGAGAGTCCTTTTGACAGAAGGCCAAAACAAGCCTCAGACACACATAGGCTGATGTGACACAGGGCATTAGGAACTAGAAAGGCAAATCTAAGTACAGGAGTGTGTGTGAAACATTTCCCTCACTTATTACATTTTTTTTGATGTAGCAAAGTACTTTTCAAGGGATGAAGTATCATTTTCAAGCCACAAGAGTGAAAAAATGTCTCCAGTTACACCCCTGATTTTTGTTTTTGCTCAGGTTTTTTTGGCCAAAGGAAAAGACATTGTTATGTTTGCCACATTCAACTGCTTCTCTGTCTCCCTCCCTTCCCTTTATAGCCTCTTGAATTTATGTTACCTACTGTAGAGGAGCTGTCAGAAAATGTGGAAATAGAATGAAAAGGTACACGTGATAGCGGGAGCAGAGTACGGTCGACTGCTGCTCCAGGGGTGTTTGGGGTGCAGAGGGGAGGTGGGCCGCAGGGTGGGGGTGCAAAGAGATAGGGAGCTAGAAGGTTCTTAGTTAGTGGTTATTCTGCTTACTGACACATCAGACCCAGGCTGTGAGGTTGGTGCTCAGTTCAGTGGTCCCACAGGGAGTGGGTGTCTGCGGTCGAAGACTTGTATTCAACCACAACAGCATCCACGTGCTAAAAAAAAAGAAACAGCTTCTCCCATCACACTCTTTCTTCCTCCAACACCCACCCGCTCCAGACATCCAAACCTCATCATCCCCTTCTGAGCTGCATGGGCCATGCTCACCTCTGATAGGGCAGGCAGTCTCCAAGAGCGAGGGACAGGGTGGGTCTGTGAAGGGCCTCGCCACTGTGCATGAGTCATCCTAATTGGGATGATCTTTGCTCGGCACCAGATTCTTCTCCTGCTGTTTCTGCCTGTTTAAAGTGATGAACCCAGGATGCGATCAACAGTTGGACGCCAGGGCTTTTATTGCCTCTGCGTTTGACCTCGTTCTGTCTTCCTCACCTTTGTGTATGTGAGTGGCCCGTGTGTGCGTAGCGTATGTGGGGTTTAAGATTATTCCCTTCACGAGTGTGTATGTGTTTGCAATATATGAGGGGTGGGCTGGAAGAACAGCAAAATTTATATTGAGGCTGTCGTCCCAATCTTCTTCCTTCTCTTTCTCTCATTCTGTCTCTCTCTCACACACTCACACACGCAAACACACTCCTCTAAAACGATTATATGTCAGCAATCCCCACAATTTGGTTCCTACTGAAGCTGCTGTGAACTCATCACACCCACCTGGGGAATTATGCAATCTGTAATGCAGGTCTCACCTGCCAACACACAGTGTAAGGCCAGCCCAGGGACTGGCCGTCATGTGATAAGTCTGCCCTGACCAGTTCAAAGCTGATTTGGCCAGGGGCTGATTGCTGGCAGCTAATCATTTTAGCAATACCTAGCAGCAAGAAAGTTCAGGGGAGGTGGAAGAAGAGAAAGAGCGAAGTCAGCCAGGGAAATAGGGAGAAACAGGGGAAACGCAGAAAACGAAATGGATCATCTGTTGAACTTACCATGAACTCTAAGTTTTTTGGGGTTTATTTATTATTTACTTGGGTTGGACATTTTTTACAGCAGTGGTACACTTGTTGTTATGACTCTGTTTATATATGACATGAAACAATGATTGTAAAACATCACAAACCCTGATGCTAATTTTAGGCTATCACATCAAAACTACTTATTATAAAACATGGGGGATGTAATATGTGATTATTCTCAAAACTTGTCAAACAAACCCCAAACGAACCAACAACTGTGTGCTCTAACACTGAGCCAAAACACCTTAACATGCCCCATTGTCCAGACTTTTACACACAGCACTGTATTTTCATCCTCTGTATTTTATTGTTCTCATCTGTTTTGTGAAATTCTCTCCAGCAGAGGCTACATCTGCCAAAATTTTTTGCAACAACCTTGGAGAATACTGAATAGTGAGCTGAATTTGATGCTCCACAAAAGATATATTCACGGAGAAAAAAAAAGGTGATAATAAATTTTCAGATGGAAATCTCCAAGGCCGCAGCCAAAATGGATGGGACTTAGTTTTTACACTATTTAAAAAGTGAGCAGGTCAAACAGTTACACAGAAGCCTTGAATACACTTGATCAATGTTTTGGAGTAGGTTTATACTTTTTTTCCTGTAAGTCTTGCTCTGCTGTCCTCTCCCTGATTGATATATCTATGTGTGCAGATGCTCTCTGGGTCGATTTAGGTAATGGTATTGGCAGAAACCTTTCAGTCCCACTATGGAGCATTCTGCAGCCAAACCCAACCAGGGCTTTGCAGCCTTTGATAAGCCCTCATATGGAGAGACAGGCAGAGAGACAGAGACACATAGAGTGTAAGTAAGAGGAAAGCATAAAAGTAAAAGGGAAAAAAAAGAAAAGAAAAGAAAGAAAAATACTATAGTTGGTATGGCATGACAGGGTGGTCTGCTTGTGCTTGTGTGTTTTGTTGTTGCCTCGGGATTCAAAAAATGGGATTTAGACCATTCAGGGCTTCTTTTGTGCTAATGTATAGGCACTCAAAAGCATTTCTTTTTCCTGTCAATACTTTATTTCTGGCTCCCTCATACATCATAGACTAGGCCTTGCCTACCCATGTTGATTTTTTTTTCTTTGTCCCCCATCATCAGTCGACACAAATACTCAGTATGTCACAGCAGGCTATGCTCCGAACGCCCCCTCAGTGCTTATCTCTACAAAATGTGAATCTGTTATTCTACTGTAATGGAAACCATGTTGGTAACATCTTAACATATTACATTCACTCAAACACACTGTGAAACTCTATCTTACCGCTGTGTCAAAGCTCTTTTTATACTGTGGGAATGTGGAGGGGGGGAGAGGTGGAGGGGGAGGGAGGGATGTGGTGAAACACAACGTTTTGCCCAAAGCGCAAACTCTATGCGAATACACACACAGACTACAAGGTTTCTTTTTTATTCTTTATTTATTTCTTTTTTAAGCGGACAATTCAAAAAAAAAGGGGAAAAAAAGAAAGAAAAACGGAAAACACAGGAGTATTGTGTGCTTTAATGTTTTGAAGCTCTTGTGTGTCTCTCTCTTTACGTTTGCAGACTAGCTGAGGTTCAGATTTCTTGAGGCAATTTGTTTCAGGTAACTGGAGCTTTCAACTGCAGTTGAGTGTATCCTGGGAACTATTAAGGAAAAAAAAAAAGAGTGTTCGAGCTTTTCAAAATGTTGATGGATCCAACATAATGAGCATGTAACTGATCACAAAGATAGACAGATCCGATTTTTTTTTCCTTAGAAAGAGAGCATTGCTGTTGGATTGAAGGGAGACAAACACAATTCTAGCCAGCAGTATAGACGTGATGCTAAAGAGGCTCTCAGTAGCACATTGTTATTCACTTACTGCTCCTGTTGGGATAGCTACAGGCTGTATAAGTCTTTTTTTCTGCCAGAAATCTTTGAATCGAATCACTGCACTGTCAGCATACTGTAAGCTCCAAGCAAGAACAGTTAAACATTCAGTTTTGTAAGGATTTTTTTTCAAGTTTTGTCTATGAGTGTATGTTCTTTGTCTGCATTTTAAATCTCCTCAATTTGACTACTGTGAATTGGACTTGTTTTTCTCATTGGCAGAGTCTACATGATCACCCCCTCACCTAGGTATTTTAAACACTTTCTGTTGCCTGTTGGGATACAAGTATGGTGGAGAAGAGGGAGGAGGAGGCCCCAGGTAAAACATCACTATTTAGGGCATGGATCCCATGGAGGGCACCTGAGAGACAAGAGGTTGGAACAGGTTTTTCTGATGCAGACAGCTCTCATTTAGCCTCCAGCCTTCTGGTTGACTGAGACAGTCATCACTCGCTGATGGCTCAGGTTTAGAGGACATATGATAATGAGTTTAGACTGACTGACGTGACTAAAACCGTTTGGGGGGCCTACAGCTCGGACAGCAGGGCAAGTTTAGAACAGACTTTGCCAGCAGTAATGGTAGGAATAGATCAGCATGATGGTCCCAGGAGCAGATCTGAGGCTAGGTCTGTCACTAAGGTAATTACAGCCATGGTTATGGTATCTGTAGGAAAGGCTGATCTCAGACCTGTGGCTCCGCCTGTAGCCTCGTGTCACAAGAATGTCCTTGAAGTTTTTTTTGTTTTTTTCTTTTAGAAATGTTGGTAAAGTTAACCAGACATTAGTAAAGAATAATTTGAAACAAAATAGCCTTACAATTATAGCTTGCTATAATTTAATGTTTATCAGTACCCAAGCAGATATGAATATACTTAGGAGACTGTAATAAATGTACATGAGCAACTCAACCAATTTCAATAGGTACTGATAAACCCTGCACAGTTCTATACACAGTAAGACCCAACCAGCATATCTAGTTCTTTATTGAATATTGCATTTTACCCACTCTTTCCCTCTTCCTAAAATAAATGGTGCTCTAGCATAATAAACCTCTATCAGCTTTGCGGTGTCAATTAGCCAGCTAGCCGTCACTGACTCCTCAGAGACCAAACAGAACTTTATCTGACCCCTCGGTTTTACACATGTCATGGACAATTTGCTACTCTCAGGTAGTCCTGAAATGCGCTGCCAGAATAGACAGATGTATCTCTATCACAGTCCCTTCAACTCGCTTTCCCTTCTGAAGTCAAGGGCATGCTTTGAACTGAAACAGTTTCAGTTTTTTCTGCACTGTTATCCTTTTTTTCGATTTATTTCTCTCCCACTGCTGACTCTCCATCATTTATAGGCTTATGGCTATATCCTGGTAAGAATACAGATTTCATGTGTCAAAGGTGTGTCTTGGGCCCCTGCACTAATAGTTTGTCTACTGTCTGGCCCAATCAAGTTTACCCTTCCCGAGGCATGTGTTTACAGCTGTTGCACCTGTATAAGTATACTTTATAGAGTAAGAAGCAGGGAGAGTAAAGATATGTAAGAGATTTAAATAATCTTTTGATAATAATGATGGCTGAAATCAATCATATACAATTAGCGTAACGTATTAAGGAGAGCATGATTCCTCAACTTCACCACACTCCGTATTGTCCCACATTGCTCTGCTATGTATGATTGAGTCTCCACTCAGGGGTTGTAATCCCTGAACCCTACCCCTCTACTGGACCACGTCTCTTCTCTGCACCGTGTCTTCCGCCAGCATCTGCCAGTTTCCAGCCGTCTGGATGGCATCACCAGCTATGACAAGAGAATAAATCCATGAGCCGCCACCTTCTCCTAGCATCTGAGGGACGCACATGACAGCTCTCAATAAACTCCCCAAGATTGTTTTTTTTTTTTTCTTCTTCTTCTTCCTTTTTTTAATCTCTGACGGCAGACGTTGGAATCCTGCTGTCAGCATAACGGGTGCATATTAGCAGGGCTGGCTCCACCTGGCCCCACCGCTCCACGACCTGTCCCCTCCCTGTAATTATCCCTTAGCCCCTTTCCCATTAACCTACTCCCTTTGATCCCCACACATGCTGATATTATGCAAAACTGCTGAATAGAGAGACTAGGATAGTGCAAAACAGCACGCTGTTACCCATGGTTCTGATTTTCTCACCTATTCTACTCTTCTTTCACTCTGTCTCTCCCTAATTATCTGCCTCTTTGTCATGGATTAAATTAATTTCAAAGGAGTCTGCGAGGATAGAAAAGGGATGAAGAAGAGGAGGATAGAGTTGTGGGAAAAGAGAAAATACTGGTATTGGATATTTTACAAGCCATCAAGGGTGAATAAAGAAATCTGAAAAAGGGTCTGAAAAAGAACTATTTCTTTTAGTTTCCCCATGCATGTATCAAGTAAAACGTCTTCATTAGGTCGGGGGGCCTAAAAGCAAATATCATGGTCTGCACAATGCTGAAGGTCTGTGACTGACCTTTCTTTGGTTTTAATCATTGCAACTCTTGACAGCTTAATAAGTTGAAGGTGCCGGGTTGCAGTCTAACGTAATAAGGCCCACACCAGAGCCTTGGCCACCTATGATTGCTCCCATAAGTCTTAGCACATCTGGCTCTGTGTCCTTGGGTGAGAGATATTTTCCATAACTTTTCTTATGCTCAGAAGCCACCATCGGCTTTTATTAAGAATGGGGATGATACAGTGCACAGTGTCTCCTCGTGGTAGCGTATGTCCACAAGGCGTTCGACATTCATAATGCCACGTCGCAGTCACTATTATCCTTTCAGTTGACAACCACAGTGCAGTACAGCTCCAGTGCATCCCACCATGCAGTGTTTAACTTGCTAAATATTCCAGTAATATATGGGTGTACTTTGTAAATCACACTACCATATTTATTTCCTCCCTACTGAAGTATATTGTTAGATAGAATATATGCCATCCATATTCCATGGTTTATTACATCTATGGATGAATTACCCACCATTTATGATGCACATAAGGTGTATAATTCTATATGCAGTAAAGTTTTTTATGGAGACACAGCTTTTCACCCTCCACTTCTCATCCCCACTCGTAGCCCACAGAGGAAGAAATTAATCCACAGCTAAAAAACTATTGTTGTTGCATTAAGAAGAGTGGCAAATCTTTGAGGATTTGAACTCTTTGAGAAAAGAATTAGCTCTAACCTAAACACTCGTGTTTGTTTAGCAGACCACATAGTGTTTGATAAAATAACCACTGAAAACCATATTGCACAAAAAATTTACAGTTTAATTAATATGAATATATACATATAATATATACATATATGAAATAGAAAAAAATGGTTTTAAAAATCTGTTGAATTCCTGCTGACCTCTACATGAACTCGCTATTAAAAGTTTGGACAAGCTAGTTAAGCACATTGTCATCCAAGAGAACTACTTTTGACACCATGACATCTCATCATCTTATATCCCTATGATGACAGACTTTTTCAGATGACGGACAGCCATACCTTTAAAGTGCACACTGGCCTTTTAACATGCCGGCACTGAGCGATCCTTTCAATTGAAAGGCTCCAGACTGAGGTGAGCTGCTATCATTAGCAGTCATGTTAATAAAGGGGACCAGGATTTGTTTGATGGGACTGTGACACAGTCAACCATCAAAGGCTACATCTCACCACCCACTCATTGTTCTGAACAGATGCTTTTCCACTGACTTTCCCTAACATCTTCATTGGTGTTCTGACCCAAAAGGCCAGTCTGTCTGTCTGCCTAATGCAAAAGGCCTGAGACATTCGCCTTGCTGGAGTCCTCAGATTTGTAGAATAAGGCGCCTAAATCTCTCTGTTGTATGCTGAAGGTTTGATCTCTACTGTGTTTTAGCAGAGAGGCTAATGTAGTAGTTTGAACCCCTGAGCTTCCTGTTGGAGATATTTTAATGAATGGCCTTTGTTTGGGCTTCTGGTTGCCTCTGTGTGATCGCCATAGAAGCTATGCCAAGCCTACCGTTGATTGGGCACCCTTAAAGGTGAGGATGAAAGCTCTTGTGGGAGACACAGGGGGTTGAAAAGGGTGATGTAGAAGGGGAATAGATAAAGAGGTGGTATGAAGACAGCGTGGAGGTATTAAAAGCAAGCCCCTGCACTATTAAATCCATCCATAGCAAGGACAGTAGAAATGTAAATGTAAATTGCCTATTACATTTTCATGTAAAGCATCTTTTTCCTCCATTTGCGGCTGTGATTGTATGACGTCTGTTTAAATCTCATGAATGCAGCGGTGAGTCACTTATCCAATGGATCCAATGTCTAAAATGAATTGTTAATATAGGATATGTTGAACCTGTGGAGGATAAGGGCTGTGACACACAAAAAAACGTTTAAAAATGGACCTTCTGGTCATGAGCAGAAGAAATCGCTAAATCACTGAACAACTCTTTAACGTATTTATATAATAAAACATTCTTACCATGCTCTTATCGTATTAAGTCTTTTAGTTATCTTGCAGTTGACTAGCTGGACGTTATTCTCAGCCGCAGATCCAAGTCTGTCATTGCTGTTTAAAAAAATATTTTCTGTAACTAAGAGCTTAATTTTGATATAATTTTCTGTTACACTGATTAATGTTAACAGAGATTTTCTCATACCTCAAGTTTTATTCATATACAAGTTGAGATTATCATGGCCTGTTTTCTTTTAACAAAGCTTTTTGCTCATTTCACCCTGCGATTTATCACGACCCTTAAACTTAGGAACAGATTTTTGTATTTGTTCTATACTCCCGTTGTTCTCTCCATCTTGCTTTTTTTCCTTTGCGGTGAGGGCCAAATTGAAAGAGTGAGGCGCCAGTTTAAAGGGCAGACCCAGGTCCCTGCCTCCAGGGCTTTTACATCAGTGCTGACAGAAAGCCGTGTGAACGACTGGGAAATGTTTCATCGGTCACGACACATTATGCAGCCAAGTGAGAGCCACATTAAACTTTTCACTTACTCCATCAATGCTTCCATTTTATTGTCCGGCACGCCTGCTGACAAATCTGCAACCCAGGGTCCACCGGAGAGTTTAACAGCTCAGAATGTTTCCTCCAATTAATGTAATTCCTCAGGTCTTTGGAATAAGAAAATAAATTTTGTGGCGTCCCAGAGGTTTTGACATATACGTGGGTAGTTTACGCAGGGGGACTGTAACCCTTCATTGCATTTGATGAGAAAAAACAAATAGCTGATTGATTTAGATGCTTTCTTAAAAAAAAATAAAAGGAAAAAAAAAACTTACATTCGGTTAGCAGCTCATGTTGCATGCACGTTCAAACCCCAGTAATACTCATTTGGCGATGGATGGATTTATAAACATGACTTCTACTGACATAAGATGCAAAATACCCATTGAAATGAAGCATGCTGACTCAAAAGATAAAAGTCATGCAACAAGTCAAATTTGAAAAGTTGAACTTTGCCCATTACAGCTTCTGTATATGAGTAATGCTGTTCTTTTAACAATAGAACAGCATTACACAATTTTCTAAGCAATGTCATCCTTTGCAGGGAATGAGGTCATGTCTAAGTATTTTGTGCTTATGGATCATTCCCCTTAAAACTACTGATATTTTCATGAAGAGTAAAAGTTAAGTCTGACGATTGTTCAGCCCTTGCAAAAAACAAAACAAAAACAAAACTACAGCCATTTTTTTTAAAAAGTGTCAGACGTTCTCCTGCTGTTTCGCTGCTCTCTTCTAGTCTGTCTTTTACTGTGTGAGTGTAATCTGAGGGCATGGGGTCCTGTTGGTCAGACGAGGGATGCAGCAGGAGGGGTAATAGTAAGTTTTATGTTAAGTTTTCTTTACAAAGATCCACTTTGTACAAACTGAAAAAAACTGTAGTAAAAAGTATAACAACTCTTTACCTGTTTTCATGTTGGGAAGTTCACCAGAATGAGTTAGTTACTCTTCTTGTTTCTCCAACTGCCTTTTCCCTCCCAGTCTTCCCATTTTCCATGTCTCCTGTCCTCTGGTGGTGAGTGGCTTATGTGGACCATTGTGGGTCACAAACTACTACAAACTGGTATATGTAGGTTTTTAACTGCATTTTTATTATAAATGCATTCTTACTTTTTCTAGAGTTGGTTAAATTGATACAGATTTTTTGAAAGCGTTATCATTTAACATGACTGTGGCACTGTGTGGCACATCGTCAGTCTGCATGGAAGTGAAGGGATACCTCCCACACCAAGTGAAGATAGCTGGCTTGGTCAGTCAGCCTCAACCACCCTTGATCATGCCATCAACTGCTCTGTCATATGTGAAACCCATGGCATGCATTATGTTTGGCATTAATCAGACTTTCTCTCAGCCTTGCAAGGGGAAAATGTTCACTGGGGTCAGCCAAGGGACATGGAGAGATACAAAGTGTGAGCGAGGGAGAGAAAGAGAGAGCAGACAAACGTGGAAGAGCAGATTAGGTGAAAATAACTGTAGCATGGACAAGAGAGCTTTATTAATGGGATTATGGGCTCATAGATTTTGATATATCATTGGTTCAGAAAGGGAGTGAAAGTGTCAGGGAATACAGAAAATAAGAGGAGACAAGTATTTGTTAACAGTAATTTATTGAATCGCTATCACAGGGAGGTGAGGATGGGATTTGACCAAAAAGAGCTGGGTTGTATTGATGTAGTTAACTTGGAAAAGACCTGCAGGATGAAACGATGCTAACCACAACACATCATTAAACTTGACATTTCATCCAAAATGGTCTCCTTTTTAAAATTTATAAGTTATTTTGTGGTTTTATATCAGAGAGCTATAGGCAAAATCTCTTTAATTACTGAGTCTGCCATTGTTTATATGCCACTACATAAAATTATGTTTAATAATGTGTAGCCAGTATCAAGATGTGGGGATTTACTAAAGCTATACCATAAAAGAGGCTAGTGCTTTTAATGGGAGGAGGAGCATTTACTTGTTACTAAATACAGCAGTTAACCTCTTTTAAGCACATTAGCAGGACCCAGTGTTAAATCTTTTTCCTATTATTTTCCCCACCCTGTTTATGATAGCTATAGCACTGTCAAAAATGTATTTTGCTTTTTAGTAATGACCTTTTTCTTGGTTCATTAAGTACAAACATATCCTCAGTGTTGAGGAGCTCTAAGCCATTACAGAAGTACATATTATAAAATAAAGCAAAGATAGCTTTTTCTTTTCTGTCTTTTTTTTTTTTTGTTACATATATTTACACACTTTCAAAGCCACCATCTAGAAATTCACACATTTACTACTTAAGCTTTTCGGTGGTCCACGAGGAAACAAGTAAATTGAGCATTAGTGATGATCAAAATAGGGTTTATACAAACCTGACCAATCAAGATAAAGAAGTAAATAATAATAAAAAGAAAAAAAGGCACTGGATGGTAGTTTGAATGTGGTTGTGTGTTGTAGGAAAATGCACACCAGGTGGGCATAAGCTGAAACCGTTAGTGGATATGGTTGTCTTATTTTGTTTTTGTCTCGTAGAGGAATACCATCTATGTAACTGAAGTAGGTTGATGAAACGTACCATGCAGACATCATCAAACACCAATACCCCTGCAGTAGTACCACCACTATGTGCTGCCGCTGATTTCTCTCCAGCTGCTCACGTGGCAAATCCTTTATGTTCCCTCATATAAGAATTTAGTTACAGTTGTCTGCTGTCACTTATTATCTTATTGTCGTATTATATTTCCCACAGCGGGGAATATGGCTGTATAACAGCTTTCTTGCCCTCTGTTGTGTGGCTTGGAATCGTTCCAAAGACCCCGAACACAGTAAAGTACAACTTTCTAAGACTCCCGTTAAGACGGATCGCTTTCTCTTCACTCGAAACACGAGGAAATCACTCAGATGTTTTACTGTATCTAACTTGACTCCTAACAACAGGGAAAGAAAATCTATTTTAGGCGCAACGATGGGAAATCAGCTATCGTTTAGTGCATATCTTTTCTAGAGGGTGAGGGGGTGGAGAGAGGTTGAAATTTTAAATGCCTCATTTTGATGAGCTTTGACAGTAATGCAGCCACATTGGCAAATGTAGCAGATTTCTATGACACCCATGTCATAGGGCTGTGGTTATGCTTCTGCTCGATCATTAGAGAAGACTTCTAAGAGAGACAAGTGAGATGTGAGTAATGGTGCTGAAGCAAGCTTGTATAAACATGTCAGTGAGCAGAAAAGTTCTCCTGTCATCTAGGTATTTTACTCTCAAAGAGTGACAAACTAAATAGCTAAAATCCCCTAGGCTAAAATCTGCACGCTCTACCACATTAGAGTATTGGCTTCTAATGCCATAAGAATGTGACAATCGCATTTTGAAACATTTTACATATTCTTTCCCAAACAGCCACCTTGTTAGCCAACCATGTTTGTTTTTCCTACTTCTTCCCCCGATGCATTTCTCTGCAGGCATGGCTTTGGAAGTGGTGATGAATGAGTGGAAGTTGACTCATTATTAAAGGTGGGAGATGATTAATAAGGACCATATGTGTTTTCCTCTATAGTGTAAATAAAATATATCATTCACGTAATGCAGGGCTGAGCTGGGAGAGTGATTTATGGGGTGTTAAAATGCACGAGGAGCCAAAGGCTGAAGCCCTCTCAGACACACTGCCATGACAGTGCCCTACCCTGCCGCTTTAACATGACTTAGATATCTCACACTCCTGCTCCTTGCTATCGCTCTCTGTTTCCTTATCTCGATTACCACCGTGCGGGATTTATATGTCTCAGACTTTCGGGAGAGTTCCCAAAATTGTTCTGAGGTCATTCAGAACGAATTTAAATGGGACCTCTAAAACCTTACATTTTAGAGTGTAGCTGTATTTTTGCATTTATCATTGATAACCCAGGAAAACTGCAAATATATATAAATATAATTGATAGAAAAGAAGAGGAAATTTTAAAAAAGCGTACCTCGTGTATACATGGTAGTAGAATAATTCTCTACTACTCAGCCTTGATGTTCCAAAGAAAACGCATTGGTTGTACCATCGTCTTTGGCAGATAGCCACCACCGCACACCTAAGGTATCGATTCACTTTAGACGTCACCATATTTCTCAACTTCAGATCCTGATGGAGTGTCTCTGTTTAAGTGTTTGAAGGTAGATGTCCAACGAGACGCATGTTAGAAGCATTATCTCCCATCAGTCCCGCTGTCTTTGAAGTGTACAATTGAGGAGAGCAGGTCTGCACCTCTCTTTGTTTGGCTGTGCAACAAAAATTGAATATGTAAGCTTCAACCCGGTACACCACAATTGTGCAGTCTTTCTGTGACCGATGTGTCACCAGGAGGGAGAATGAGATTTGAACAAAGCAGTCTTTCACTCATTTTTTTTTTTTTTTTTTTGTTTGAGAAAGAAACCCATTCAAAAATCGCTGTGTCGTTAAGTGCTTAGTTTTTTGTGTTCTGGTAACTCTGGTTTCACTTAGCATTTTGGGATTTCTGGTTTATGATATTTCCTCAGCTTTCGGGCAGTTACACTGTCCTCTTCTTCAACTGTGTTGCTGAGCAGCGTAGTATGCTAGATGACCGTATGCTAGTTATACAGCTGTGAAAAATGCTGCCACAAAGTAATGGAGAGAAAAGGGAATGCGGGGAGATGCACTGCTTTTTACATAGGCATCTTAAAAGATTTTGTCTATTCGCTCCATATATTCAGGTCTATTTCCATTGAGGATCCCACTCTTTTAAAGCCACTTTCATAATGATATGATAAAATCATAGCTAACATAAATCTGCTAAGTCAGCTGTGTGTCAGTTTACATCATGTGAAGATGTCTAGTAAGTCTGTTCCCTAAATGAGTTTGTGTCTGTGCATTTTTGTGTGTCTGCCTTCAGAATATGCATAAACACAGAACATGTGTATGAAAATGTGTGTTTTTCACATCAAAAACGACTGACAATGGAACCTTGAGTAGGCCCATGATTCAGTATCCTGCCCATTCCCCATGGTTCCTGACCTGGGGGAAGGATCTGTCTGGGTTTTGGCAGGCTCTATAACCACTGCCCTCCCTCACTGCATTTATCACCACTTCATCTCAAATAGGAAAATAGGGGCACTGATTTATTTATTTTTCATTTTTTTGTGGGGCAGAGGGTTACAGCTATTTCTCCAAATTTCTTTTTAAGTCAGGCCCTTCCAGGCCCACTGATGGCAGCTGCCTATTCTGCTGTTCACTGGGGGCATGCCCTGGTTTCATGTGTGCTGTTGTGGCGGGAGTAAAAGAGAGAGAGGGAGAAAGTGGAAAAGGAAGATGGAGTAGGGGAATAGAAACACTCCCACTGTGCCAGCGTGCCCCAACCTCAGCCAGGGTGACACACTTACCAGCCAGCATTCTGTCACCTTGCCGTGACACTGCAGGAAAGCCACGCTCTGCCTCTGAATGGGGGCACTGGGTGCAGAGGGAACCTGTCGAAGAAGCCTCCTAAATCACGCTGCTGGGGAGACGGATGTTAATGTGCTGTCTCGATGTCTTAAAGTACAAAGTTAGAGCCACAGACTCTTGCTGAGAGAGGCTACAAGACAGCGGCTCCCTCATATCCTTTGTTTACACAGCCAGTGGAGTGGGACTACTTTACCTGGACCCACTGAGTTCACTCACACAAATCCTTCAATATGTACAAGTGAACATAAGGAGCTTAGCCCAGAGAAGGCAATTCAGTCTGCTTCCCCAGCCATCCTCTAGAAATGACAAATTAGAGATGTTAAACAGCCTGGTGTGGGTATTACAACTAAAGAAGCATTTTCGGGAGAGTTATGTACAAAGAGTTATTACTACAAGCAGCAATGCTATAAGCTCAGGCTTAGGCTTAAGTTCAAGTATTAACTACATCTAATATTCTGAAGTAGCATTGATAACATACAAATCATACACTGGTTGCCATCCCTTAAAATATATATTTATATAATTCCTAGACTTAATTTCGACATGTATGTGGCTCTAAATACTGACTGCGTCAAACATATCTGTCCTCACCCCACCGTATTCCTCCCCCGCCCCAAAGTCAGTCCTCCTTTCTTATAGCTGGTACCCAAATAACACAGAGGCTCAGTGAGAGCCATGTTTAAGCTAATACACAGCATTTTCATGGAGTGGGTGTAACTGACACCAATCCCAGTGGGGCAATTACAGGAAATTAATTACCAGCCATTCCTGTATTAATGGTTTATTCCAAAATAAAGCAAGCTAATTTATTTATTTTGACACAGAAAATTGTTTCAATGAGGATTATAAAAAGTTATTTGCTAAACAAAATGGAAGGGAGGAAGGCGAAATGAAGCAAGGGTTAAAAAAAGAAAACGTGAAAAATCCTGCAAAATGCAGTAATTAGTGGATAATAATGCCACTGCTAGCAGTGCGCTTCCCCAATATGACTGTAGGTATTTGACTGAGAATTAAGAACCATTTCCCAGTGTCTGCTCTTCCCTGCCTGTATTGTACGCTGCACCGGAATCTCACACCTCCAGCAAAGAAGCAAAATCTCTGCAGAGCGAGGATGATGAGGAGGGGCGACGTCCTGTGAACCTGGGGCCTGAGGGTGAGAAGAGAAAATGGGTAGGTTGTCAGGGAGTAAAAGAGCAGGAGTGGGGGAGACATAGAGTGACAATGCAAGATGAGTTAGGGAGTGAAGTGGGGTGGTGGGAAGTAAGCAGGAGTGAGACAGAGAAAAAGAGAGAAAGCACTCTGACAGCCTGAGAAACCTTGAGGTGCCATCTGGCGTGTGGGGGCCAAAGGAAAGGGCTCACTGACCCTTGACCCAGATCCCCCTTTTAGCAAACATCCCAGTGCTGCAGATTTATAGTCTGCTGAGGAACAATATCTGTCAAAGACCTGAGGTGAAGGCTGGCAGTGTCCGATTATCTCCAGGTGACTAGAAACGATTGGAAATACGAATGCTCAGGATGTGGTGGTGCACTTGTGAGTTTGACCTCAGCAGCAGTTCAGACAACACAGAGCAAGAAAGTAGAATGTAAACTGGAATTTTTCTTTTGCTTTTTCTGTTGTTTTTTTGTGTTTCTGGCTTGTTCCTGTTTAAGAACTGAAGGAATACCAAGAAAAGGAGGGGACATTTACCTGACAGCAGTGAGGGGCTGTGATTTTACAATATCTCACAGAATAAAAGAGTAGTATGTGATATTAGTATGAAAATCAGTCTGCCCTCAGCTGATTAGTTTGTCTGAATATGCTTGGGCTCTGTTTTTGTTTTCAAAACTATTTGGTTTCCACTCCGCTCAGCAGGAACGCCACAACAATAACAATAACTGCTCGGGGTCCAATGTAACAAGGATCAATACTGCCTGCAGAGATTGTTAGGACGCCCCGAGGCAAAGCAGCCCCCACAATCGCAAATGCACATGCATACACACATAGAAGCCTACACATGAACATGAGCCCCTTTACTCAACCGCAGAGAACCAAAAGCTACCTTAGAACAAAAGATTAAGAAGAATACTCATGTGGCAGCCAGCTGTCATTCACCATCACATTTGATTTGTGCAACGGTATCCAATAAATCTGGTCGCTGGCTTTCCTTTCTTTCTTTTTATTGCCCACACAGACTCTTTTGCCCTTTTTTGCATTTTAAGGAGGGGTGGGTAAGTCTTTACATGGGCTCAAACCTGAATAGATCTTTGTCGTGCTCATTTTTCCTGGTTCTGACTCTACCCAATGCATCCCACAAGTGGCAAAGTCCCTCTCAACCTCAGATGCAGGCAGGCTGTTTAGTAGCTAGTTAGCATTCAGAGCAGCTATGCTAACACCCAGCAGACAAGTATGCCATGGGGGGCCGGTAAAAGGACTTGATTTCTTAGATATGCTCTATTAGTGTGGCTTGAAATAATCTACTGAGTGATGATTTTTTGTGGCTCACATTATAACTAAAAAGTTAAATGATGTGATGTAAATGGCATATTTTTACATTTTTGTTGACAGTGTGATTATTTTATTACTCAGTGCAGCTCTGTGTGTTAAGTGAATGACTCCTAAATGCAAAGAATTTCAACGTTTATCTAAAACAACAGTCCAGACTGTCTCGCTTGTCCACGGTTTTTCTGCCTCTCCTTTGTGCAGTGTGCTGACATCATAAATGGTAATGTCTGCTGGCTAGCAAGGCATTTCTTAGCTGGTGGCCCGGAATTCCTGATATTTGCTATCGAGAAGCAGCAGGATCAGTAATGCTAACTATGTGGATCATTCTTAGAAGACTCGGCAACAGCCGTCATGCCCTCATAATAATGCTGTGCATTTCAGCAGTATGTCTCAATTGAGAGCTGCAGCAACCCAATGCTTTCATTGTTCTTGTCTTCTTTTGTGATGCAGTCAGGAAAAAAAAAATTAATTTCTTTTCTAATGGCATGAAAAGATTTCATTGAAGTGCAGATTGAGAGTGTACCGCTGTGGCTTGTGGAGCCAGGCCAAAAATACAGTGCCCGCGAAAATGCCCTGGCTCTGCAGTATCATTCCAGAAGCAAACTGGTGTTCTTCACTGAAGCTGAGCAGCGTCATAGCAACCCAGTGCAATGCATAAAAGATGACCTCAGAGGCACTGGCTTGACATGCACTTCCACAACAAGACACAAGATGGGCTGGTTTCAAACTTACAAAGGTCAAACGAGGCCAAGCATCAAAGTGATAGTTTGTGCTATGATATATTTGTAACATGAAAATGTGCATTTATTAAAACGATGTATCTGCAGACTGGATCACATTTGCAAGAAATCTAAAATCTTTTCTCATTTTCCCTGCGTGTCTTTGTCAATGCTTGCATTGTAGCGCACAGGGACTGTCAGTCTGCCTAATAGCTAGGTTTCATTTGACGTAGACGTGACGTCGACGTAAAGCGCGAAATTTGACTGGCGGTCGGAAGTGAAAAAGATAAGCGCAAAATCACAGACAGACAGTACGCAAAATGCCTATGTCCTGTTGTGTTTACGGATGCTCCAGTAGGTCGACCCGAGAAACTGATAAATGGTATTTTAGGGTACCAAAAATAGCCCAACGAAGAGGAGAAAAATGGAAAATTCTAACCGAAAAACGTACGGAAGGCCCAACAGCGCCTCTACTACCTGAGGAGACTGCGGAGCGCACACATTCCCAGATCTCTGATGTTGAACTTCTACAACTGTGCCATCAGCAGCGTTCTGACGTATGGATTTCTAGTGTGGTTCCCCAGCTGCACCAAGGCCGATCAGCAAGCACTCCAGCGGGTGGTGAAAGAAGCTGGCAGAATTATTGGAACAAGTCTGCCAGAGATCGGTAATATCTTCCCCACTCGCTGTCTGAGGAGGGTGCACAGTATCCTGCGGGACCAACATCACCCTGCGCGCCACCTTTTCCATCTGCTGCCCTCAGGGAGAAGGTACAGGTCTATACAGGCCAGACTGGCCAACAGCCTGTATCCACAGGCTGTGAGGCTCCTGAACTCTCTGCCCCCCTCTCACGGACAATAACCATATCCAACTTCTTAATAGCAATGAACTGGTCTGCATTGGTGCATCATATCTTTATTCTCTTCCCCCTCCTGCCCCCCCCCCCTTTCTTAAATAGATAACTATCATATCTGATATCATATCTCACAGTACAATAATATTGAATGGGTTGCATTGTTGTATTTTGTCATGTTTCTCAGGTCTTTGTCTGAATTTCTACGAACATTATTGCTAAGGATTGTCTTATTGCATTGGAGTCACACTGGGTTAAATATGTACACTTGGGTTTTAAGGGGTATTTATTATTTTCTTCTTTTTTTTGGGTTGTATGGAAGCCCCAAACGCAATTTCATTGTTCTTGACAATGACAATAAATAAATAAATACTAATACATACTAAATACTAGGAAAAAATGGATTTTAAATTTACGTTTACAGTCGGGAGGAGCAGAGTCTGCCAATGCCCGTGTCTGCAGCGACCACTTCGTCAGAGGTAATGTTATGTTTGCAAACGAACTTATTAGCATTAGGTTGTCGTTAAATTCTCGTTTACTTAGTGCTTTTAAGTTAGTAGTCTAATATTGACTTGATTGGGACTATAGGCTGCCCAAGTGCTTTGGATGACGAAGAGTCGGAGGACTGGGCTCCGACGGTCAATCTCGGCTACGAACGAAAACCCAGATCGGAATCAGTTCTCAAACGAGAGAAAAGAATGAAGCTTAAGGCAGAACAGCATCGATGTGCAGAGGCGATTTTGGATATGCAACAGACGGCTGAGAGCCCGGATTTGAGCCTACTTAATTAGGCTACTAACCCTGCCATACAATTGCAATGAGCTGCAATCACTTCTCCATCCTCCTTTGCAATTACCCAAGTCTTCAGAGGTGTCTCGTTAGACCTCTGAGAATGGTTTACCTTGAAACAAACAACTGTCACTCTAACGAAGTCCTAAGGATGTGGCATGTTTGTTGACGTTAAAGCCGCTACCGCTAACTGTTAGCGTGTTTAAGATAAAGCAATATAAGAACAAACACTCACCCTTGCAAACACCAAACTGTATCCATCACGGAGACGTTTTGTTCCAAGGTTGTGGACCCACCCGCTGACAAAAAAATTGTACGCCTCCAGACTCTTGAAAGCTTTCATTTGCTGCCTAGTGTAGTAAGAAGTCTGGAGGACCAAGTAGTTGGTGATATCCACAGCCTCGATAGTAGGCAAATCCTTTACTTCTGTGGTGTATTCGGACATTTTCAAAGAATACGGATCACGTCCGATATATTTTTTAACTATCTGTTTATATCTCTCCCGAGAAACGGGGTCTAAAGTTGCACAATAGCTGCTCTCCTGACTCTCCACAGTGTCCTCCATGTTTACTTCCGCCCTCCACTCAAAAATCGCGCTGCCTCCGCACGTCATCAGAACCACGTGACCGCAACCCAACTATTGCAATCTACTGTGTGTATATAAAAGTGCCTGAGATAATAAAGAATGCTTGGATTTCCTAACTCTTATTTGGAGCCCAGGCAATTGTCTGCCAGTCCATGACCTCATATATCTTATTTCTCACTCTTTCTATGTGAGATGGACTGCTCTTTAAACTTACTTAAATATATATAATTTTTCCAAGTGCGGTAGTATTTTTCATGGAGCTTATTTTGCAGGTGAAGTTGTTGTGGGCTGTAACGGTAAGTAGAGCGGGCAGGTCTTCATTGCCAAAGTGCTTGGTAGTAATGGTGAAAATTGGCTGATGTGTTTGAGATCTAGCACTAGTCCAAGTGGAGAGACTGTTTCAAAATGACACATAAATGGAATTTCCTTCCTCCTGCTCACCGTGCTGCACATCCTAACCTCTACCATGTAAAGAAAAGAGAGAAATGTGTGTCACCAAATAAATTCAGAGAGAAAAGAAGGCAAGCTGGTGGGTTTGTGTGCGTATTCACGGGAAAATGTGTTTACAGTATGTATGGTAGATGTGTGTTATCAGTGTGAGACGACAATCCAGCAAGAATGAGATGGGTGAAAGAAAAAGCAATTGTCCTGTAGGGCTCAGACACTCATGAAATTAATCTATTATCTTCCTGTGCAGCTGCCATGTACTATACAAGGTGCTTGACAATTCCCTGTGCCATTGCAACTCCGTGACATTTGCCCATTCACTAAGCTCGCTGACACCAACAGGATCTGGCCTTGCCGCCAAATTAAGGCAACGAGTGGGGAAATGAGAGCGGTGGCATCGGCCAGGAAGAGCCAGAGAGGCGGGATAGATTACCCCTTGTGTTTGAAGACCTGACCTAAGCACCTTGCCCAGGGGCTTTTTATCAGCTGGAGCTGAAAAACACCTTCAGGAGGGATACGACGATATAACCACAGCCAGTTGTAATGGTGTGACAAGGCTGTGCTGTCCTTGCACAAGTCTTCACTGCCCTCCCTCCTCCCTTCACTACTATCCCCTACCCTTCTTCCTCCCTCTCTACCAGACTGAGTCCTCTATCTAAAACTCCGTCCAGTTGGGAATGGGCAGACTTTAAATGCCTGTCGCCCAGTGTCACAGAAGTAGCTGCACACGGGGTGTCCAGTGTGACAACACAGTCTGGGTCCTGTCAAGGGCAAAATGAATTTGTTGGAGGAAGGAATGTGGAGGGGGAGAGAGAGAGCAGAGAGGGGATATATTATGGCAAATGATGAATAACCCGAAGGTGCACAGATACTCCGCAAAAGCGATGAAAAGAGGCGAGACGAGATGGGAGGAAAAGAAGAGCGGTAAAGAGGGGTCTAGCCTGGCTGTAGCTAGCTCAGGCTTACGGATAGCAGCTGTCAAAGGAGCAAAGTTTTATTTATTTAATGTTGGTCTGCTTAAAGAGACAGGTGAAGGTCAGGTTATGTGTCTGCTCCCCAGCTTTGTTGTGTGAGCTGGATCAATTTATGAAATATGTCTGTTAACAATGCTGCCGATGTAATCTCTCTCACCTCCTTATGCACTCTTTCACACTCCAGTCTCCTTTTCTACTATTAGACTCCTGCTCTTGCCACTACAGCTAAGGTAACCTCATCACTATAACCACTGCTGCTGCAATTTTATGATTTAGAGGTCAGAGTATTGTTTCTTTGAAGAGGTAACTGGGAGGGTCTGACAGCTGTGACGACGGTATCAGTGTGGTCAAATGTTATATATTTCCAGGAAATGGTTATTTATTGTTTAATAGCCCAAGGATAGCTGGTCTTTTGTAAATCAATTGAAAGTTGTGTATTATATTTCAATTCCACATCACCGCTTATCCATTATCTACAGTCTGGACTCCTGTACTGCCACATGTACTGTGATTAACTACCACTTTTTAAAGTAATGTACTTCTGTTTATACAGTGCTGTATATTGTATTTATACGATACGCATAACGTGCAATTATAATTTATGTCTGTTGTTGGGTGTTTGCTTTTAGTCTAACAGGCCAAGTGCTTTAAGAGCCAGTTTTACATAAAGTAATGAACAAAGCAGGAGTTTAAAGGTACACTGCAAAAAATATCCAGATATTTGAAATATTGGGAAATAAATGCTTAATTTGAGAAGTAATTTTCTTTCTTAATTTGAGTGAAAACCTAAAGTGAAAACTTAGTGGCTAAACCAGAAGATTTCTTAATTATGTGACAGATCATTTAACAAAGTAGTTGTTCTCTTACACCAATACCAGCATAGCAATATTACCAAAACAAAATAGTCACTGGCGATTGCATTTTTCAACATAAGGAATATACATACATACATACATACATATATATATATATATATATATATATATATATATATATGTATATATATATATATATATATGTATATATATATATATATATATACATATATATATATATGTATATATATATATATATATATACATATGTGTATATATATATATATATATATATATATATATACATATATATGTATATGTATACATGCAATATATATATATATATATATATATATATATATATATATATATTGCAAACAAGGAATTAAATGTGGTGGTTTTGGTTTATTTTTGCCAAAAATAATATGGTAAGTCCATGACTGCGAACAAAAATCTTCTTCATATGCACAGAGTAGCATTACCAGAGCATCTAAATTCAGTTTAATTTGGTGAACTTTACATGTTGGACTCTCACAATTACCCCGTCTCTGTCCTCAGTGTCAGCGCCATAAACTCAGGAATGCTGGTAGTTAGAAGCAGAAGCCCTGAAAGTGTGGGGTCATAAGCTTGAGTCAAAGTTGAGTGTTTTTTTTTTCCATTTCATTCTTTTTACTAACAAACTTTTACTAACGTTAAGATAACGTCCGGTGATTTTGGTTCTGCTTTCACTTTCGGAACTATTTTTCAACCATTTCAACCTGTTTATCTACAAAGATGTCTCATCAGTGTTGTTTTATTCCTACTCTCTTGTTTCTGGTTGATCCTCCGAAAACCCTACAGCTTGACCACCACAACTGTTTCACTCTTATATCATCTTTTAAATCTGCCCCAAAAAGTCATTATCATTATTAAATAACCATTCAGTTTAGAAATGTTGGCAGCAGTGTTGTGTACTTAGCGCATCCCATAGATATGTGTTTGTGGTGGTTGTGCTTGGTGCTCAGTTTAATCTCATTCTGACTCTCTGGCATGCCACGCAGACTGTGGCCTGGATCACTGCTTCACGACCAGGCCCCGCGGTCCTTTGCTTAGCCGGCAGACCAGAGCAGAATCATTCACAGTTCGTTACAAACCCCAAAGCGTGTCTGATCACTCTGAAGATAGCATATTCTTTTGAGTGGCTCTCCTTCTTCTACCTCCTGAAAAAAGAGTGAAAGAGGGTAACAATGTGGGTTTTTTAGGGATATATCTTTTTGGAAAGTGGTTGCACATCTGAGTTTAATACGGTGTTTTGTTGGTGGAGATGGGTCACACCATTCGTCTTCCCTTAAGTGAAGGTATTCCTGGGGGTAGGAAAACAGGCTGACAGGGTTGTGACTAAACAGTGTGAACGACAGCAAACCAAGGGAAAAAGCAGAAAGACCAGTTTGTTTTGGATAGCTGCAGGCTGGACAATTTATAGACAGAGAGCCGGAACGTCTAACCCCCCCCCAAATTCAAGATTAAGAAGTAAAATGATTCCAAAATGACCACATATTACAGAGTAAAGATGAATTTGATGGAAAGTGTATATGACATGGGTACTTAGCGGTAGGCAAAGGAAACCGAATGAGGAGAAGAGATCGGGCCACATAAGGTCCAACTGTTACATTTTGTGAGTGATGTAAATAAGAGCTTTGGAGATTCCGAACCCAAGAGCCATGACCATGTAATTATCACAACTTAGGGATCAATATCCGCTCATTTGCAGAACAAAGCTGCAATCTAACCATCAGTCCTCTTTGCTCCCTTTCTTGCATGTGTCTAAGTGACTTTGACAACTAAACTGCATGTGTGCCCAGTTTTTAAAATAGCTTGTCTTTCTTTCATGTGGCAGCATATTGAGCGCTCCCATGCACACATAATTTTTATGAAATACGTTAGTGTCGAGCATGTGCTCCTTGGCCCTGAATATCAAGAAACTGACACTGATAGAGAATTTATTTGATCCACACAGTCGTATCCCTCCACCCTTATTCAAACTGTGGATTCATCTAAATTCTATGGAATCTACAGCAACACATTTCTCTTTTTCTCTTTCTCTCTTTACGCCCTCAGAGTTCAGAAGCTTGTAGGTCTTTAATTATGTATAATATTCTTTTGCCCTGTTTTATGGAAACTCCAGACTGGATTCACTCAAGTCATCGACTTGAAAGTTTGAAAACCTCCAGTGACAAGAATATTAATGTGCCAGCAGTGTCATATCTGTTTCAGCTCATGCATATTCAATGTCCCCCCAGCTCTCCAAGATTTATGTCAGACTTTGCCAGAGTGTAGTTTTCCACCATTGGAGATAATAGCATGCTAAATTGATGTTATCGGGGGCAGGTTTTTTTTTCTTTTTTTTTCGTCTCTACTCTTCTCCAGGTTGGGGGGTTGTGGAGGGGAGCGAGGAGCAACCCACTTGTCTGGCTGCTATTCAGTCTGTTGGCAGCTTTAATGCTCACCTCAACCCACCGGCCTGTTCTGTAGTAGTAGCAGACTGAAAACCTCTGTCATGGGTGGAGAGGAGAGCATATTTTGGAAGGAGATTAGGGGCGATCCTGTGGATTATCTTTTAATTAAGGACGGTTGAGTTGTGCCCACTCTGGTGGAGCAAACGCCCAGCTGCTAATGAAGTTTAAACAGACATACTTTATTTAATTACCGCTAATCGCTGGGGCCCAAAGTCCAGCCCTCTTTGATCTGCCTGTCGCACTGTAATCTTCCTGGCAGATACCATCTCCCGTTCTACCCGGATCCCTTTTAGAAGTTGCTAGGGGAAGTCCAAGATTAACCATGGGTTAATTGAGACAGCCAGGGTGGAAGTGTGTGTGTGTGTGTGTGTGTGCGCGCGCACGTGTGCGTGTGTGTGACAGAGAGAGAGGACAAGAGATGGAGAGTAGGAGGGAGGATGGGAGGTAAGTTGACTGATGTGTTTGTGGCTTTAGAAGTCATCCTGTTTTGTCTCTCTCTCTCTCTCTCCAGGATGTTTTGGTCACATGCTGCTTGACTGGTTGCCATTATGGTTTACCAGGGGGACCCAGAGTACAACTGACGTCTTTTTGGAAGATTTCTGAGCACTGTTTAGTGTCCTTTTATCAGCTTGTAATGTCTAGTGAACTATTCACAATTCCATATTTTTCATATCTGGGACTTTCTAAAATTTCTGTTGAGTTAGTCAAGCAAACATTCAAGCCTTTCTCTGATGGATGTTCTTTGTGCGTACCAGACATCTCACAGTGCGTCCTTCCACCCCTCCACATTCCTATACACCTTTACATCACTGATCCAGCTGTTGTTTCCTTCAGTGGTGTTTATTGAACATATCAGCGTAAACGGATGGTGAGAAACCTCGCTGTAAGGAACGGAAAGGTCAGCAGAGGCAGCAGAGAGTACGGTGGAGGGGTTTGTGTGACACTGGGTGTGTGAGAGAGGAGAGGAAAGAGAGGAGGGGGTGTCTTTATCTGACCTGGGGGAGCTATGGGCTTCCTGTTAATTGGGTTAGTGTAGCGACCAGGGGCAAACCGTGTGACTGGAGAAAAATACTGTGAGAAAAACCCTAAGAGGCATTTTTGTCTCAGCTGAGACATATGGCAGAGGAGCTGTGAGCACACTGAGTCTTCATCTGGAGGTGTGAGAAAGAGCAGAGAGAAAGAGGGAGATGCATGTTTCCCCAAATTAATGCGGTATCCCCAAATCGAGTTTAGAAGAGCCAGCGGACACACTTGCTGTGGTAAACTGATCTCCCTATCCGTAGCTCTATCTAACATATGCACACACGCACACAAACATATACATATACACAAACTCAAAATCCTTTGTCTTTCTAACTCTCACACCCTCCCCAAAATCTCCTCACCCTTTCAGTATGTTTCTATTTCTTTACTTTACCCCTTTGCACTCGCCTGCCTGTTCCCATCCTCCACAGCTGAAAGATTGCCAATAAATGAGTGATTTATATTCCGATAAGAGATGTTAACTAAACCGCTGCTTGCATATTCATACCTGAAGCTGTTGATTAATGCCGGCTTCACCATAACAGAAAATGTGTATTGTTTTTCTTTCTTTTTTTCTTCTTTTTTTTCATTGTAACATGAACCATAGAGTCAGTAAAGGCTGGTCTGTGCCTCACAAAGAGATTTACTGCTTTAATTATCCAAAGTAAAATGGCTAAAAATATTCATAGCCCTGCTTAAAACATGGTTGATGGAATTATGCATTGCATTTTGTGAATAATTGAATCTTTTCTTCAGATTGTGACAGAATAGCTAATTTATTAATAGACGTACACAAAGTCGAGTCAAAGCCTGTGTCGGTCCTGCGGGTAGAACTGCTTTCAAGAGAATGAACCCTTGTTAAATAAGTTACAGAACACAGTCCTGAGCAGACGCCTCAGTTGCAAACAAACCCAAAAGACAGAAAGGGAAGGGAGAGAGAAAGACAGAAAACGCGAGGAGCTTCGCAGACACCGGGTGTTAAACACAGTGACGTCTCAGAGGCCCTTCGGTAGAAGAAATGAAATATTAAATGCTTTCGTGTTTATTAACGGGATGAAACAAAGGGCTGCTTCCCTTTGACTTGTGCACATTGACACTTGGCACAGAACAAACAAAATCAAATATGGTATTGATCCATAATGGATGAAAAAGCCATCCATGAATGAGTGGCATTATTTAAGAATTAGGAAAGGGAAGAAACAGAGAGCAGGGAGACACACTGTTTGGAAACATCAACATTTTGTCAGCTGCTTGACTAATACACAAGTCTGGTTTATTACACATAAGTGTTATAGATGAATTTCATGTCATGACCAAAAATATATTATCGGGCACTATATTTTATTAAGCATTTAAAATGCTTCCACTACATCATATTTCATGCATTTATTTTTATTTTTGAATGCAAATGCACTTGATTTGTAATGGGCAACAGTTTTGAGTGAGTCAGTGCAATGCATCATGTAACATTGGCGACAGTGGTTGATGCAAGCCACTTTGCATTTCTTCCGTAGTAAAGCAGGCCCTGGGGTGACATTTAATGTTGTTAGCTGTTTAACCCCAAGTCCCTCTTCTTGAGGCCCTGTCATGTCCGAGTGGCACCCCAAATAAGCACTTTTGACATGGGGGGGCTGCAGGCCTGTGGCCCCTGCTTTTGTTGACAGTTCCTAACAAAGGGCCCCCTCTTCTATTGATTGCCCTTTGCTGTTATGCAAATTCAGAAGTCTTACTGCTGCACAACCATGGATGGAAAGTACAGGGTTTACAGTAGATAAAAAGTATCTTTTTTTTCTTTAGCAAGGCATCTGTGTTGTGTCATAGAAGTTAAACACTGTATCCCTGCAGTTGTTTAATCTCCCCAGAACAAAATAATACAGCTTAAAAGCATACACGGAGATAAATTTACAAGTGCACGGCCACAACTACATGGAGCAATGTGCATACCTAAACACAGACAGAAACAAGCAGCACTATTCACTACCTATGATCTCTCACTCACCCACATATTTAGTCTCACTAGCACACATTTGACACGCAGCTGAAAATCCCCTATAGCCTATTCCTTCTGGTTGTGGTTCAAATTCTGTCCTAATGCCTTCTCCAGCTGTGTGTTTGTGTGTCCCTGAGGAGTTCAGGCATAGCTGCTGTTGTGACCTGATAGCATCTGGGAGTAACTGATGGTTTTGCCCACATGCTTCTGAGCTTCAGGACCCCTCGGCCGTCCTTGCAAAGCCAGTTTCCCTTGGACCCTTTCAACACCTCCTCGACACCCGCTTAATACAAATTCCACCAGTGAAAATCCAAACATTCTGGGTTTTTTATTGAAAATGTGCCTGTAGAATGATTTCTCATTATCTTTGAAGTGGAATCCCTTGTCACAGTGAAACATAGAGTGAAAAGGTGAACCTAAAAGGCCACTTTACATGTTTCATTTCGATCATTCCTCATCAAGCTGCATGGTTGTAACCGGAATGAATTTCCCCCTTAAAGAAACTTTTTGCTTTTAGTTGAGTTTTGTTTTTAGCAGTGAGTTGAAGAATACATATCAGCTAGTTTGACAAATTCTTAGTTGGAAATAATTATATAATTATATAAAGCACATGGCAGGGGAGTGAGGTAAAACACCAGAATGGATGATTTTGCCTGTGAGTTATTTCATGACTGCCTTGACCTCAAAACTCAAGGTTATCAAGGCATCAGAGCAGCCTGTTCTAGGATTCCAAAACACAACAAAAAGTTGTTTATCCAAGGCTGATGAGGTGGTGATGAGTTTTTTCTTCCCTCCAAATTCGCTGAACTTTTCCATATTGTTACATAAATTGCTCGCAGAGTTGCAGTGAGGGTGAGAACGTTTTTATGTTTAGGAGTGTTTAATTGCACTGAGATGTGATAGCGGCCCTCGTGTATAGGCAAATCACGTCATCCTGTAACACTGAAGTTATATTATTTAACCCCCCGGGATCATATCCCTGGACCAGTGTGTATGAAGTGCATTTTTATCATCCCTCTCACATTTCACATGGAACTGTATGCAAGTATGTTTGTTTTCATGTCAACTTTTAAAGTGAAACAGAGGCAAAAAAAAGGAGTAAAAAGTACGTGATGGCCGATGAAGGGATGCATATGACCCTCTCCGTAGGAGGAAAAATAAACAAAAAAAAGGAATGAAAAGGAGGAGGAAGAACGGAGGAGGCGGAGGAATAATAAAAACAGAAAAGAAGTGTTTCCATGCTTTCTCCAGCTGTTTTCCCATGGAAAGACACCGGTTATCCTACACAGCTTGTTACAATAGAGCAAACAAGCCTGGTGGGATCTGGAATTGACAACTTGTGTCTGCTTAGTTACACTAGTTAATGACCCTAATTATCTTCCTCCTCGCTGTGAACAGTCAATAAACAATTAGTGTGGCATATGGACCCCCTAAACTCTGTGTTTTCTATCTCCAAGACAATGGGGTGTCCTTCTCTGGCAGTGGTAAAGTGTCACTACAGGCTGATTAAAGTACATGGGAAACAGTAATCAATGGCTTATCCTAAGACCCTAAACATTATCCTTTCCTACTAGGTTTTGCCTCTCAGCTTCAAAAGCACTGACAAATGGAGCAACTTCATGCATATTGTCCATCCATATATCTTTTACCTTCTACTTCCTTAGATAATTTGTTTAGAAAGAAAGACGACATGGTGCTGATTAATATGTTTGCACTGAGGCCTTTGGGCCTATGGCTAGCTCTATCTGTGTAAGCCCCTTTCAATGACCATCTTCCACATGGCCACATCTCTGTCATATGTTTATGAGCCTTTCAATAGGGCTTTCTCTCATCCATACCAATAGGTAGACCGGAATAGCTTGCTGGAGGGAGGAAGAGACAAACCTTTTGAATATGGATGGAGTTCAGGTGAACTACACCTGAACCCTGTCTGTGATGTCTTTATAGAGAGTGTTTCTGACTTTCCTTTGCTTTTCAGCCACCATCAAAAGTTCAAGAGGCAGTAGTGTTTTGTATTCAGGGAGAAGAGAACCTTTGAAACCTTTGGGATAAAAGCGTTGCACTGTGTCAGTCTGGAAGGTAAAGGAGAAGGAGGGAGAAGGGCTAAGAGGGTGCATGAGAGGGGAGGAAAAGGGTGCACTTTGTTGTGCTGTTTCACAAGGCTAATCTGAAATAAGCACCAACCTTTATGCAGGAGAATGACTGATAAATGTTAACTAGTGTGGGCCAAGTTTTACAGCAGCTGGTGACCTTTAAATCAGGGTTCAAGGTTTTTTTAAGTCTGCTCAGACAGGTGTGTTCATTCTTTGGTAACTGAATATAGGAATTCAAACACATTGTCAAAATTGTGATAGTCGTATTATGTATTTAACACAAAAGTACAGAGACAAAATAACTGTTAACAATTGCTCTAATAGCATTCATCTACTCTTGATAACCTATCTTAGTTTCCATTTGAGTATGACTTCATTCAGGCTGAATTAGTAGCTGATCCTGAAGAAAATCATGCAGCCGTTTTTGGAATAAGGAGGTGCTAAAGTTGCATTTTTCATTGTGATCATTTCCTTGCAGAGCAAGTTCAGACTACATTTGAGTTTTGGAAAGTTTCTGCAGTAATTTTAGATTTCTTAAAAACTGAAAAAAAGCCCAGTAGCACTGTTTTGAATTTTTCCCTTTGGCTAGAGTAGAAGATTTCTGATCTCTTGGTACGAACTGTATCCCTGCTGGCAGAGAGTCTGATGTCTTGTAATGGCCCTCCGTGGATTTGATAAGATTATTGCTTTTCTAAATGTGATGTTTTTCCCCTTACTTTTCTCTTTATATGGATACTGTTTCTGTATTCATGATACAGTATTACAGCTATGTGGCATTAAAAAAAAAGTTTGGCCTAGAATTGTGTGAAAAAAGTTTGTCATTGCTATGCATGAGGCTGTGAAGAACAGATACCAGATAGGGTTAATCTGATGGACAAGGATACTGGCGACTGATGATGGTGGGAGTAATCAGCATTAGCTTGCAAAGTAATTGCTTAATTTCCTATTAATGCATAATCATTATTATGAGATTCAAATAAAATTGATCTTACCTTGAAATAGTTTCATGCATTTTCACATATAATCAACAACTGCGATGTAAATATATTTGGGCATATGAGTGCAGCGCAAACACAAGTTCATACTCTGGCCTCTTTGATATGAATGCACGTGTGGGGAACAGCTGCAATGATCCATCATCATCTCAAAACAAGACAAAACAGAAGGAGGGTCTTTTTGTGTTTTGATTTGATTTTAAATTGGAGCTTAAGGTAACTGTGTTTGGAGGAACACTGGTTATGTTTCCACTCCTCAACTTTTTTTGTTCTTTCCAATGGGCGTGTTTGAATGTGAAAGAAAAGGCATGACGAAGTGAAACAGTAAACTGATTGAACAAGTTAATAGAAATTTGGTCTGTAGTTTAAAAAAGAAAAGGGTTAAAAAAAGAAGAGGTAGGCAAAGATAATACTATAAGAAATATCCGAGACATTTGTCTACTGTTGTTGTCAGTAGGCTTAATCATTTGTGTGACCAGGCCTGCTCTTGTTGTACCCTGTAGGCTAGTTTAGCTTAGTCTTTCTCTTCATGCTTGAAGATGATAAAATTTTTCTCTCCTGTTGTGTGTTTTGTATTTGGACCACACAAAATGCATTACAGAGTGTAGATAGTTCTTCCCTGAAGGTGTCCTTAGGGGAGCACAAATTGCCCAACCCTAGTGTAATTTGTGTCTTACCAACAAATACTATAGATTCTATGTGTTTTTTATTTGTAAAAAAACAAACAAAAAAGCTTTGTGTTCATGCTGTCAGTTGTCTTGATGTGGTTTTTCAAGTATGTTTCAGTTTTTGTTTTATGCCCCTTATCCCTGGTGCCAGGGCATCAGGACGAGTCTATAATAAAATGCAACAATTCGCCAATTCATACTAGGTGTAAATTACTCTGAAAGCTTTGGTTCTGGTTGAATACCTGGGAAAATTACTCTTAATTTAAAAGCATGCATGTTTTGGGGTTTTTTTCCTAGGAGAGATAAACCTACGTTCTAACTTTGCAATTACAAATCACAGCGCTAAAAATGTTGCACTTGTGTGTCGCTCTACCAGTGGTTGGCTGCTACTTGAAACATGCCTTTTTTGGTACGCAATTAGGCTGACTCGGTACTTATGCACTAATGGTAAGATGGTCAGCTCAGGGGATTAACTTAGTTGTGTTGGAGGGTTGGTGAAGGGGTCTGCTTGTGAGAAGCCCTATTGTCCTACTGGGTCACTGATCTAGGGGTTCATACCCACTCAAGACCAGGACTTTACCCTCCTTCTCTCTCCACTTCAGCAGGCAACAGAATTGGCTGCATTGTGTGATATGAGGTGGAAAAGAGTCCGCCGCCCCACCCATCCACTTGGGTTTTGGAGTGTGTTTTGAGCAGCGCTCATCACAACACTGGCTGTGCACATGCACACACTCACACACACAAATGCGCAGTGGCGTCCTATCTGCACTCAATAACCAAAGGGAAACTCCAGCTGGGAGAGCCATTGATGCCTCCGTAACAGGCTGATTGTTTCCTATAGGAGAGGGAGGAGCGGGGAGGAGAGAGTGGGCAGTTCTCTAACTCCACCCCAAGGCTTTGAGTGGGGCCTAGCAGGTGTAAACACCCACTGCTTTTTGCTTTATGAGTGGGCAAGAGAAGAAGGACCCCCAGGTAGTCATGGGGCACTGCTCTGAAGGAATTAAGAAATTAAAAGTAAAGTGAAAGCGAGAGGCCCAACAAGAATCACAGGACAAAATGGATATGTGTTAGACTCGGGCCAGGTGTTCTACTGTTATGATACGAGTTGCCTCAGCCATGCTGTGAGAGGCAGATAACCTCTCTATTGACCACAGAGCCCAAGATCACCTTCCATGCTGGGGTGTCTGTAACACAACCAAACTTAAAGCAGCAGCTTAAATGGGGATAAATAATGGCATTTTCTGGCACTGGCAACACTTGTCAGCATAGGAAGGCTTCAGTGATGATTCTAGGGCCCATTCAGATGATGGAAATTCTGTCTCAATGATTCATCTCCATTTACTTAGCTATGAGTATCATATCCCTGCCAGTTGGGAAGGCGATATAGCGCAGGAGCTTAGCTTGTCCCTGAATGGGGCTATGCGAGAAAAGTTAGTATATGTTTGAGATGCTTCTGATGCTTATAATGCATACTCTTTGGGTAGCGCTGTTAGGATTATAGAGTAGAAAGAGGCAAATATATAGACCAGCATGCTGTTTATCCGCCGGTTCCACACCCTCCAAACAGAACCCCATTACACAGACCAGTTTGGAGAGGCTTAACACCTGTTTTTTTTCAGCCAATATAAACTCATTCTCTCCCTCCCTCTCACTTACTTTTTGTCTTCCAATGCAAAGAGGATGAAGCCAGGGGAATGAGAAGAGCTCCATTATTGCTGTATTTTCTTTCCAGAAAAATGTTATTTACTAGAAAGATATCATCCTAGCTTTTAATCCTCTTAGTGGTGGATTGCGGTTGTACTTACATCGTCATGCACCTGCTAAACTGCCTTCTCTTAAAGCTGTATAAACACAGCCGCGGGAGCCATTGCTTTCCCAAGCCGAACCCATCAGCTTTTTTTTTTGTGCTTCTTTTTTCTGAGAGTTACACAGAGGAAGAGAGCTCACAAGAAGTTTAGAGGACATGGTGTTGAGAAGGATGATGCTCGTGAGAGCAAGCAGAGACCTCTTCCTGCTACACCAGATGTGGCCAGACCCCACCTGATGCCTCTTCGCTGGTCAGCTTCTTGGTGGAGCCTCAAAACCACTAAACAGAGGAGGGCCTGTGTGTAGGAGTGTTTATACAAGGCCTGTAAGCATCCTCTCATGTCCTCACAGTCTTAAGTTCAGAGGAGCAGCCTTAATGTGGATTACAGAGCACTTAAGGGGTGGGGGGGTAGCTTTGCTTCTTTTGTACCAAAGATATTTATATTTTGTTTCCTGTTGACTTGTGATTGTGATTTTAGCTAAAATGCATTAAACACATTTTATTGCAGCACTGGTCTGATGTGTCTTCTGTATAATGATTGTAAAACAAATAACTTTTGCTCCTGGGCTCGTGTATATATTTAGAAAGTTGAGCATGAGCTGTTTTTTTTCCTTGTGAATAATCCCTCTTCCTCCTCAGTAAAGGACATGTCGAGCTGGTGTGACAGGTTCTGCACTCTGTTAACATAACCTCCCCTGTTCTAACATGGTACAGACACCACTCATCCTCGTGTTCCCTGATGGGAGAGAGAGAGAGAGACAGACAGAAAGACAGCGAGAAAGTAACAGCAGCTGAGACAGAAGAAGATGAAAATAGAAAAGGTGTCCTTTATATGTGTGTGTGTGTGTGTGTGTGTGTGTGTGGGCTGGAGGGAGGGAACTTCGACCGCAGGCAAACAATATGGAATTTGAAATATTGGCTGGCGTTGTGATTGAACATGGCTCCCTTATCACTGGGTTGCCAGGTTGGCCAGCTATAACGATGACTTATCACAGGGCTGAGGAACTTGGAGTATATAACAAGATTCTCCGACATGACAAACACTGCCCCGAGGAGACACACACCACAATCTGTATAGACTGCCCCAATCCAGGGCATCCAGCACTGGTAATAGTGGATTCTCTTAGGAGTATAGCACAGGTAGAGTTACTTCTAAAAATGAAGAAGGTCCTCTATGTCTTTTACTTACTGACATGCATGAGATGAGAGTGCTGTGCACAGTGGCATTTTCTGTCATTAGAATAACAAGAATTGTATGTATCACTGAACTTTTGGTACGGACACACGCCTGTCACTGCCTCTGCAGTCTGCCTAGGTGTTCTAGCTTCCTGGTTTTCATAGTCACCTTGTGACCTACGCTCTCTTTTTGGAGCAATAACCAATCGCCTTTTTTATGTGCCTAAAAAGAGGATGATGTTTCAGCCTCATTTGCAACACTTTTCACTTCAGCCCAAAGTCACACTTCAGAGTATATGTTATTATAATTATACCATATTTAATTAACTCATTCTGTTGTGTTTTTTCTTACTTTCTCGCTTCTATTTAAGATTGAGTAAAAGTGTGTGCAGTGTGTGTGTGTGTGTGTTTTAATACGTTATATGCACAAATGTGCTGTAGATCAATAATGAGCTGTGGACTTGACTCTCTGCCTTCCTCAGTAGAGGATAAACAAGCAGATGATTCAAGGTCAAATGGATAAAGACAAGTCTTGAAGGTAGAGTAAAGGAACGATATTGTAGGTTTGGTTTTTAAATTTCCTAATCAGATAAGCCCTGATGCATTTTGGCTTTGGTAAGTTCCTCATCATGTCCTCCTTGTTCTCCATCTTTGGCCAGAAACTACACACTGGGGTTGAATAAATTAATATAGAAGCTAAATGCGTCACCCAAGTTACTAAATTGATTTGCGCCTGAACTGTTCGATGCTCAGTTCCCCATTTAATGTTAAAGCTGTGAAAATTCCTTTGGTGTACTTGAGCTGCTCAGAACCTATGAACCATGAACTTTGACCTTTTGGCTAAACCAAAACAGATGCCAGGTGAGGTGACTCACATCCGGCTTTAAATACACTGGTGAGGAATTTTTCACCCTGTTCTCTGTGTTATTGCTTCATCTCCTCCTCCTCCTCCTCCTCCTACTGCATTTCTCCACTAGTAATACTCCTTAGCCATGAGAAGACCACCCCCTCTTATCTTCTACATTTTTTTTCCACTGACTCTATCCCTGTTTTCCTTTTCTTTCATATTATCTCTCTTGAGTTTTCATTAATTACGTTCCTTTGGCAGGAACTTGTTTGCTTTCCCTCTGTATGTATGTATTGCTGGCATTGGAATGGATTTGTTTATAGTTGTGACCCTTGCTGCTTGAAGTCTTAAAGCAGCTCTACTGTCAAGAGCCAAAACTCTGGCAAGGTCAGCTCATTTCTGTTTACGTTTCGAGCACTATTTACCCTCAGGGGCTTTTAAAAGCACTTCTGCAAAACATCACTTTCAGGAGGGAGAAAGGGAGCGAGAGAAAGGAAAGGAAGGTTGGAGAGAGAAAAGATTAAATAAGAAACCGAGAGGACGGTGATAGGATTCTACTTTCCCATCAGTGACACTGTCATATTATACTGAACCAGGAAATTTCTTAATCCTTCTTATAGTGTATTGAAAATTGCAAATTCGTACTTTGCTTCAGGTAACCGCACGAGTATATTGATATGAATATGGTGCATTAACCATAATTGTCCTAATTTGCCCTCTGCTGCATTAACTCTCTGCATATGCCTTAATAAAAAAGCGATATAAAAATAAATAAAAATGTTTTTGCATGATAGACCCTGAGGCTGTTGCTTGAATGCAAAACCATGGACTTGGGATTAACCCATCAATAATCACTATCTGCCGTGCCATGCATTTGCCCCGGCAGAGCTAATGATTAATCTCCCCTATATGGGACTGATCACTATCAGATTGATGAATGTACCGACCAGTCATGTTCCCGCAAACCCACGGCATGTACATACACCAATAAGTGATGATGAACAGCCTGTGTTGTTGGTTATTTATGCTGGCTGTATGGAGTAGTCCCTGTGGTTTTTGTATACAGATGTAGTCATATAGTTTTTTATATGTACTTTTTTGGCCTGTGTATGGATATTGATTTAGGTGTGTGAAGCATGAAGTGCACTGTTATATGCTGTGTAAAAGAAAGAGAAGTCATGTCTGGTTAACCTCTTATTATGGCTAACATCTTAGGAACATGCAGTAGGACCCGGACACCTCACGCTCTGAAATCCCAGTGCAAACATGCTTTCTCCAATCTGTGTGGAGCGACTGAATGTTATGTGTGCACATGTGCTTATAAATGTGTGCGATTGCAAAGCTGTATGGGCAAATTGTGTTTCTCCATGTAAGACGCACTGTATCTACCCTTGAATGATGGATGTAGATTTTGTCCTTGTTGTTGTTACTCTGCCTGGGCCTCCGTGTGTTTCATGCTGATGTCCTTGTATAGTCAGGCTTGGGTTTATTTTCTCTGGATCGACAGAGACACCTCCTCTTGAACTTTTATAGCCCCTCTTAGTGATGTGTATCTGAGAGAGCTGACCCGGGTCACCAGGCTTTACGGGCTTCCGCCTGCTTCTCATCCTCTGTGTTTGTTTTTCTTTCTCTTTGCTTTTTCATATCATTTCGTTTTGCACGTTTGCACATGAGCAGAATAAAAATGACAGAACAGAAAAGCGAACAGTTGTGAGCTTGCAGGCTATGGGAACAAAGAGAAAATAGAAAAAAAAATAATATCCCTGTTTAAAGTTTAATCCATAATAAAGTATGAAATGACCTCCTCAGAAAACATGTTCCAGTTATTGCTGTTGTTTGTTTTGTTTCTCATGCTCTCCAGACTTTACACGTTACATCTTGTGATTTTTTTGACAGGGTATCATTATACTCAATATTCTCTGAAAAACAGTAAAATAAGTTGTTAGTAGAGGTAAAAGACCAAGGGAGCAGTTTTTAGTTTCCTAGGTCTGATATTCAGTCTGGGTCATTTCATAGTATAAATCCCAATAAAGATCCAGTGCACAGCATAAAGCCTAATAAATGCCAAAACCAGTAAAGCGAGCTAGAAAGAGCTGAGGGACATGAGACCCCACGAACTTAACCCACACTTTACCTTTAACCAGAAACCCAGAACAACAGTTATACCTCATGCTAACAACCCTTAGACACCTCCTGCCTCCCCCTAACACACACACAGGTGCCTCTCGGAGAGAGAGGGCAGGACTCCTCGGGGACTTGTTCACAGTCAGAGCACCAGACCAGGTCTGGGAGGATTATCTCTGTATTACAAAACACTATAATATGGAGTTCCCCTCTACAAATTACTGACCAGACACAGGGAGCTGAAAGTCTGTGGGCCTAAACTAAAGTGACAGTTATTGGCCCCTCTAGCTCAGAAGAAAAATCTGCTAAGCCATTTGCTGTTGTCACATTTCTTGGTGGAGAATGTATTCCCATGCATTTGATACAGCCACATTTAACCATGCACTCAGGAGCTCAGTCCATAACTTTTCTCTCACTGAAATTTATAATACAGAGCTGCATTGTGAGATACTCATGTATACTGGCCACAGAGCACTCCCCTGTCTGCTGTTGACACACCATAAACAGTGACACAAACTCCGAAGAGTTGTCCTTTAAATTGTTTATGTCATTACCTTCTTTGTACCTTGAGGAGGGTAAAAGAGACAAATCTCTTCCTGTCCTTTTATGACCAATAGAGTTGGGTTTGGAAGGGGATGAAATCTTCTGGCAAGTGAAAACGTAGCTTGTCATGCAAAAACATGCATACCGAAGAGCATCTGAGGACGAGACACTTTTTGCTCCGTCACTCTTAACACATCCAAGATCCCCTGTTCATTCAGAAAGCCAAACATCTTTTATTACTTCATATCCAAACTTCTGATCTGCTCTGATCCACTCAGTCCAGAAAGCCATAGTCAATCATGCCCAATCATGAATCACCTACATTTAAATAGCAAATTGTACAGGGAGTGCAGAATTATTAGGCAAATGAGTATTTTGTCCACATCATCCTCTTCATGCATGTTGTCTTACTCCAAGCTGTATAGGCTCGAAAGCCTACTACCAATTAAGCATATTAGGTGATGTGCATCTCTGTAATGAGAAGGGGTGTGGTCTAATGACATCAACACCCTATATCAGGTGTGCATAATTATTAGGCAACATCCTTTCCTTTGGCAAAATGGGTCAAAAGAAGGACTTGGCAGGCTCAGAAAAGTCAAAAATAGTGAGATATCTTGCAGAGGGATGCAGCAGTCTCAAAATTGCAAAGCTTCTGAAGCGTGATCATCGAACAATCAAGCGTTTCATTCAAAATAGTCAACAGGGTCGCAAGAAGCGTGTGGAAAAGCCAAGGCGCAAAATAACTGCCCATGAACTGAGAAAAGTCAAGCATGCAGCTGCCAAGATGTCACTTGCCACCAGTTTGGCCATATTTCAGAGCTGCAACATCACTGGAGTGCCCAAGAGCACAAGGTGTGCAATACTCAGAGACATGGCCAAGGTAAGAAAGGCTGAAAGACGACCACCACTGAACAAGACACACAAGCTGAAACGTCAAGACTGGGCCAAGAAATATCTCAAGACTGGTTTTTCTAAGGTTTTATGGACTGATGAAATGAGAGTGAGTCTTGATGGGCCAGATGGATGGGCCCGTGGCTGGATTGGTAAAGGGCAGAGAGCTCCAGTCCGACTCAGACGCCAGCAAGGTGGAGGTGGAGTACTGGTTTGGGCTGGTATCATCAAAGATGAGCTTGTGGGGCCTTTTCGGGTTGAGGATGGAGTCAAGCTCAACTCCCAGTCCTACTGCCAGTTTCTGGAAGACACCTTCTTCAAGCAGTGGTACAGGAAGAAGTCTGCATCCTTCAAGAAAAACATGATTTTCATGCAGGACAATGCTCCATCACACGCGTCCAAGTACTCCACAGCGTGGCTGGCAAGAAAGGGTATAAAAGAAGAAAAATTAATGACATGGCCACCTTGTTCACCTGATCTGAACCCCATTGAGAACCTGTGGTCCATCATCAAATGTGAGATTTACAAGGAGGGAAAACAGTACACCTCTCTGAACAGTGTCTGGGAGGCTGTGGTTGCTGCTGCACGCAATGTTGATGGTGAACAGATCAAAACACTGACAGAATCCATGGATGGCAGGCTTTTGAGTGTCCTTGCAAAGAAAGGTGGCTATATTGGTCGCTGATTTGTTTTTGTTTTGTTTTTGAATGTCAGAAATGTATATTTGTGAATGTGGAGATGTTATATTGGTTTCACTGGTAAAAATAAATAATTCAAATGGGTATGTATTTGTTTTTTGTCAAGTTGCCTAATAATTGTGCACAGTAATAGTCACCTGCACACACAGATATCCCCCTAAAATAGCTAAAACTAAAAACAAACTAAAAACTACTTCCAAAAACATTCAGCTTTGATATTAATGAGTTTTTTGGGTTCATTGTTGTTCAATAATAAAATTATTCCTCAAAAATACAACTTGCCTAATAATTCTGCACTCCCTGTATTATGGAGCACTGGATCAGTGTTTTTTTAAAACTTTTTTCTAAATAAAATATTGGACGATAATTTTAGCAATACATTTATTAGCTAATCAGAAACACATTCAGACAGCACATAAACATAGTAAGATAAATAACACAGATACATTACATTAATGCCAAAGCAGACATACCCTTTAATAAATTTAAAAAAATAATACAATAAATAATGTACTCTATGCTACAAATCAAATCTGTAATAGAAAACACAGGATTTCAGACCATTTCAAAATCTTGAGTTAAGTGCTATTCAGACATTGTTTACTCTGTTCTATCCTAGTTGGTTGTTTACCATACAAGGGATTTATTTGTCCTTTTGGTTTTGTGTGTAGGTTTTAATGCATTGCAGCTTCACTGGCACCACGATGAGTAAACATTTTATGGCTCCAACTAATCTCATGCAGCAATTCCAACAAAAACAGCTAATTGTGTTTAGCTTTTCTGTGACTCAATGAGCAGTATTTGTTTTAATAATTACGCTCGTGTGGACAAGACACCGTGTTTAAATCACTTCAGGAGAGCGGGGTATTTGGTAGGATGAGAAGTCACGGCATAATATTTTGTAGAGAAGAGGTGAAACAGAATACAATAATGCTTTTATATATGTGCTTTACACATATTTGCAGAATGTATGCTGTGTGGTTGGTCTTTTCATAATAGAATGGTTGGACATGCAACAGAAAAAAATAAGTAATACAGTAATTTAGGTTTTATAGTCATTCATTTGCTTTTATGTGGGTGTTTGGTGTAGTATGTGTTATTTACATTAGAGCTAGATAGGCATTTTTTAGCTTATCACACATAAGTATCACCATACTTGGGGCGACCGTGGCTCAGGGGGTTGGGAAGCGCATCTGTAACCGGAAGGTCGCCTGTTCGATCCCTGTACTCTCTGTCCTGGTCGTTGTGTCCTTGGGCAAGACACTTCACCTAGCGCCTACTGGTGTTGGCCAGGGGGGCCGATGGCGCGATATGGCAGCCTCGCTTCTGTCATGTTTACATTTCTCATTTCTTTCACCACTTTCTGCAGCACATGTGGCAGAGTATACACCTAATTCATATATCTATGTCTATATATATATATATATATATATATATATAGATAGATAGATAGATAAAAAAAACAAACTCTTTTCCACTAAAAACCAGTGCCAGTCAACATTCCTAATTGGGGATCTGCTGGATTTAAAATGAACTGCTTGATCAGATTGCCATGACTTTTTCTGACTCTGTGTGTGTGTGTGTGTGTGTGTGTGTGTGTGTGTGTGTGTGTGTGTGTGTGTGTGTGTGTGTTTGTAAATTCTTGGATAACATGCTCTTGATCAACTGTTGCATTCTTGCCAAGTTGTCCCAGTCCATTTTTGATGCCAGCAAGCACGCAGTGGTTAATATTCAGTGCGTTTTATGGTAAGGTTTTGATCATGTACAGATTTTTGACACTGCTTTGCAGTCCTAAAATCTATAAACATCTTTCTCTGATATATATATATTTTTTTATAAATGTTTTATATCTTCTATTAAGATCTAATCATACTCCGGGAGCGGTCACAGTGCTGAAAAATAGACCAGACATGCATTCCTTTCAAATTACACATTTATTCCTTATTACATATTTTGGATATGCTTTAGAAAATTTTAGATTCCAGAAAGTTCAATGACATTACAGCCTTTCATGCTTTAGAATGCTAAATGAAAGAATGTTTCACTGACCTCTTCAACTCTAATGACTGGTTAGTCGACATTGTTATTCACATTTAAAAATACTTTTGCAAAGCCATTTACAAAACACAGACGACCATCGCAGACTGGGAACTCTATAAAATATTTCATATGTATTGAAGTGCTGGACGTTTGTCACCTCTGTGATATTTTGTAAATATTAATGTCTGTTGCGTACGCCTCTGCACTCTCAGACCGACAGTTACACACAGTGCAATTAAAGCACATGTGAGGAGCATTACCCATTTCTTCTCTGTCGGTCTTAGTGAAAAAAAGAAGGAGGCAGAGATATTATTTTGACACTCAGCGTAATGCCTTTCTTTACACACTGGCCAACCATGTGTTCTCCCTGAGGCGAAGTGTGGCGTTACTTGATGTTTAGCTTAATGAACTTCAGAGCAAACTGAGAGCTCATGCAAATTGCAGACGAGTGTAGTGTTAACTAAAATGCAACTATACTTACAATGTTCTTGTTTACTTTTATTTTTACCATCGTGTTATTTCTTTCATCATATGAAAAAAAAAGTTTCTTGGAATTGACTTATTGTGCTATTTTGTGTATTTCTGTGCTCATTAACACTTACGCCCACTCTTTACATACTCAGTCCTGAGTAATGTCTATTATGCCATTTAAAGCATGCTATTCATTGGATAAATCCTTTGTGTGATTGTTTAGTCACAGGTGCCGCCATCGCTGTTATCATGTTGTGTGTGTATCTCACACAACAGGGCGATGACTTCTTTTCGAAGACAAGTTAAGTTGTGAAAATAATTTCTTGCTTTCTTTGTGTTTTTCTTGTGGAAAGCCTGACCTGCAGTTTGTAAGGAGACAGTGTAAGGAGGTGAAGGCAGAGTGGGGACTATAGTGAATTGAGAAATTCTAGAAACTGCATCTATTGAACCGTGAAGCCAGGAATCTTTATTAAAAGTCATTGATGTTATTATTATGTGTAGTTTTTTTTCTTCTTCTTTTTTTTAACTTGTTTTCCATTATTTTAGAAATCATGTGTTCCTCACATTTGTATGGTATTGTGTTCTGCGATTATGCTAATTGAAAGGTAGAAAGCCATACTGTGTGAGTGTGTGAGACCTGTTTTATACTTAAAGATTAGCGAGCCATAATTGTTGTGTAGGGGCTTCCCACTCAAGCTTAAAAATATGCTACTTTACATCCCCCATCTATTTTACTTCTTCTGTCTTTCTGTCTACCCCCCCCCCCCCCCCCCCCCTTCTGTCTCCTGTCATGCCACCCCCCCACCCAACCCCACCTATCCTCGACCTGGTTCTTGATCCCTACACTGGGAGTGGATACTTCTGGTAGGATTAATATTTCTGCCACTTTGATGTCAGAACTGTGTTTCACAAAGACAGAGTTAGGATGTGGGGGCGATGGGCAAAGAATAAGACAGAGGGAATGAAAGAAAGAGAGGGATAAGGACACAGAGAAATGGAAAATGGAAAGGTGGCAGAGATATGAGGGATCCTCACTTGGCAGCCAAATCTATAATCTCATAGCGTGTGTATTTCTATGTGAGGAGTTGTGTGTGATTTTTGCATGTGACTGTGTGTGTGTATTTGTGTGGAGGACCCTTGTTGGCAGCTACCCGTGCTCCCACCGCAGGCTGTGTTTGCAGAGGTGTGTCATTGTTGCTGTGGGCTAGCGGAGGTCAACAAGGGGGTACAGGCCAGGCGGCTGTTCCTCATTGGCTCCCAGGCAGAGGCTCTGGCCTTGCCCATTAAGCCAATCACTCATAGCCAGCTGACCCCTGACAGCCTATCGGCTTACTTGGCCTGGAGGCTGAGAGCAAATAGACAAAGGCAGAGGTGTGGGGCAGGGTTATGTTATTGGAAGAGAGCTTGGAAAGAGATGCAGAGAGAGAGAGTGAGAAAGAGCGAGGGAGATAGGGAAGACGAAGCCGAATGAGTAAGACTCTTAGCGTGGTTTCAGCTGAGGAGCCAAAGGTGAAAGCAAGTGGTGGGCGAGAGCGCCCTTAATCTTCAGCTGACGAGGGCACCAGGCCTCCATACAATAATTACATTAGAGTCAAACGGATCCCTGTATCTGAAAGCAACACATTTATGCCCTGCAGGAGAATCCCTGGCTAATTGTAATCCACCAAGACGGAGTAAGCGCAAGAAGTGCCTACCTTTAAAGTGAAGAGGTTTAGGAGAATGCTTTTGTATAGATTATTGTGTGTGTAAAGTGCATTTATGTGCGCCTTGTTTTATGAAAACGTGAGCTCTAATGGTTACGCGAAGCAAAAACGAAGCCCGAGAAAATATGAGCATTGTGAATTCATTCATCCAGCGTGTGGATATCTGCACATCGACATGCACTTGTATTTACATGCATTATGGCTCTTGGCTGCAGTGTACGTTGGCAGCATTGCTTTTAGCATTGCTCGAGGGATAGGTGGATGTTGGAATGGCAGGATGGAGAGATACTACAAGGGGAATGGTGGGATGGAATGAGAGGAGGGGGCTGGTATATCTAGTGAGCAGCGCCAGGCGCAGCCGGAGGGGAGGAGAGGTTGATCTGTTTAGTGTCCGTCTCCTGCCAGCTTTCACTGGTCATTAAAAGTAGGCTGTTATCAGACAGTGCAGGGAGGACTACCCGAGCAGCCAGCACAGTGCTGCGTCTTCAGGTAACAGCTCCTTATCTGTTCACTGATTGCCTTCACGCTCCCAATCCATCTGACGTTGGCGTCTCAATCAGTCTTTAAATAATCTGCCTCCTCACAGCAGCGCAAGAAGATCCGCCTCCATACCTCCACCTTCCTCTCTTTGTGGCTCTAGATCTTTTCCTTTCCTCGTTGTGTATGAGTTGATGTTGAATATTAATGCGGGAAAACATTCTGTCTTGCACACTTATAGGAAATAAACAAACAACTCTCTAAATCTGCCTGGGTGTGCTGTGCTTTCCTCGGAGCATGTGTACTGTGTACAGCTCAATCCTACAGATCTGAACACTTGGCTTTGAGCTAAAGAGCCAGTGATTCATACAGCAGTGCTGACATTACAGAAATATTTGAAACTAATTTGAGAACGGGTTTTTTTTCTAGTAGCTTACTTGTTCATATTGTTTAGAACAGATATGTAATATGTTTTAATGTTGAATCTTAATTCCAACATGAATTATGTATAACATGTTCCATGCACTAACCTGAGCAGTGGCCAAACAGAAAGGGGAAAAATGCAGCTTTATGACTATATACAGAAAATCAACACCAATTTTTACCTTAAAGTTGTTCGAGTTGTTTAGCAGAACTGCAGGGCAGTTCTAAGTTGAGTTGGCAAGTCCTGTTGCCAGCAGCGTTGCTGATTATGTTTTTGGCAACAGGCTACACCAAGCCTCCCACTCACCTCCCACCCCGGGCCCGCAGTACAGGACCACTACCATTGTCAGCTCCATCGTACTTATCTCTCCTGGACACTGAGAGGGATGAGATGCAAGTGAGGTAGAGATACAGCTTGTTATTCAACAAATAGAACATGTGCGAAGAGAGCCTGAAGGAAAAGTGAGCAAAAAAAAAAAAGAAAACCCATTTTAACACTTTTATTTTGATTATAGAAGTTGCATTTCTGATACAGTGTCCTATTTGGCCACAACAGCTGGAACTCACATCACCTCCTCTCTTGCTATGGCGTTTCTAATGGAAGCTGTTCAGCGAAAGGCTTGTGGCAGGACAGTAACATGAAAGCTGCTGACCCAGTGGGCCTGACTTTGAGAAAGTGCTTCCTCTTAACTGGTTTCCATTAACATAGTGCTGGTGTCTTGGTGTCTTAGCTTCATTTTGATGTGTCTGAGAACATTGCAGTGAAAGTTAGAATAATATTTTGAGAGCAGACAATCAAGGCAGCAAATTCAGTGTGAATTTTTAATGGTACCCCCTCCCATAGTCAGTAATGTCTGTGGTTCAAACCTGAGCCCAGCAGTTTTTATTGCTGTGCCCTTTTGCTCCTGGCACTTGCCTTTATGGTTGAATGGTGTCGTAGCATAAGTAATAGTATTTGATTAATATTAGTTATTATTACTAACCTGTTGTTCTTTTAACTCACCACCTCATCTTAAAACTCTTAAACAGTGTGTAGATAAGAATACACCTTGAGTGTAATTATCATTGTAAATACACTGTAGTTACCTGTTAAATATTTTGTTTTATTTCTGATTAGGATATTTCTAAATCAGACCTGCATTTGAAAACTGAATGCTGTAGAGCTGTATTATTCGGGTGGAAAGTGTTGGGAAAGAGAAATTATAGGAAAAACTTGAACCCCAGCAGTGAAGGAATACGATGAGTCTATTGTGGTTTCGGTCCACTTGTCCCCTTGGAGTGAAGGGTCACTGCAAATCAATACAAAGTTGTTCTGAGTGATCACCTTTATCCTGTGATGACACATTTCTATTCTGATGGAAGTAGAAGGTCAGTGCCTCTATCCATAGGGCAGTAGGGGTCACTGACTGGTTAGATATGTATGGAAATGATGTCAATCATATGCTATGAGCAGATCCTAACCCAGCTGACCACCTATGGGAGATTTTGGTGTGTGTTTGACTGCATTCTCCACCATCTCTATCATTATCCAAACACCAGATGAGGAATTATCTTTGGGAACAATGGCTTTCCTTAGAGTTCCAGAGACTTGTGGACTCACTACCAAGATGCTGTGAAGCTGCTCTGGTTTCACATGGTGGCCTTACACCTTACAGAGATACTTTATATTGTTTTCTCCTTTCATTTGTCACCCGTCTGTTTTTGTTTCAGGAGCTGGTATCAGCTCCAGTAGATGGTGTAATGGTGACTGTACTTATTGACTGTACTCATACCTCAGAGTGAGTCAGATAAATGAACGTTTCACCTCCGTCACTACTTCACTGCTGATGTCATATTGGATTCTAGACTGTAGGTGACAACCAAGTAATAACTCCTCTATCTCCCCACCTCAATCTCTCACTTTCTTTTGCTCACTTGCTTGCTCCCTTCTACCTAGAAAGCATACTTCCATTTCTGAGTTATCTGTCTCTCTCTGTCTGCCTCTCCAGTTCCTCTCTGTCTCTCCCTTCTTGCCCCTGCTCTCATCCATATGATGTGTGATATGTATCATTGGTTAAGACTACTCCAGGCCGGCATGTTGACATTCCCCCGTGCCTCTTCATCTCTCCCCGCAGAGCTGAGTGCTGTTGAGTTGTGTTGATTAATGATATTGATCGCTCCACACACGGCTTGACTTACAGTGAATGAGAGAGGGAGCAAGAGACAGAAAGTGAGAGCAGAAGAGAGAGAGAGAGAGAAATTGGGAGGAAAAAAATAACTCACTCAATCTCGATACACTTTTTTTTCCCCTACAAGCTCTGTTTCCATGGAAACCATACCATAGGGACAGTCAGAGACAGTATAGATACGAAGAAAAGGTGAAGGGGGGAAAAACAAAAACACAAAAGTCTGACTTGAAGATTTTAAGGGTACAAGTTCATTTAACTATGGATGCCTGCTGCAATGTTGTTCTTTTTTTTATATATATATGCAATGAACAATGAGAAAAAATGTGAAGGCGTGATCAGAATATGTGACAACACATCAATGGCACTAAATCCAGGTTGCCAATAATCTGTTAAAGGCAGTCTCCTTGACACCTAATAAGTCATGTCAATAGCAAAGAGGAAGTGTCAATACCTTTTTAGGTGTAGAGAATCTTGCTGTTATAGTGTCATTCAGTTAAATGATATAGATAAGACTGACTAGGTGCTGTATCAGGAGAAATTTGCTGTCTTACTTCTCACTGGCCAGTTTCCAATTTTTCGTATTGAAGGCAATATCGTTTAATGTTTTATACCCATTAGTCAGATAATTAATGTTGTCATGCATTTGGTTACTTAAAGGTTATTTGTTATGAAATCATTGGGCATCTGATACTAGCAGTGGGAATTTCCCCCGTGATGCTAACTAATGGAGCTTCCTCTGCTCCAGTCCTAAGAGGACACATGGGGAGAGTCATACCACAACTATGGTGGGGTTTGCAGGCTCCCATGAAAGCTTAAATCCCAGAGAAATGTATTAAGGCACTGGTATGAGGTCTGTGTGTATGTGTGTTTATTATGGTGTGTCAGTACGGGACAGGATGCAGAGTGTGTGAACCAGGGCATGTCTCACTGAATCATCTGGCGTACAGGAAGAGGGGAAAAATAATAAGTACAAGGGGACACATGAGTATGCAACATTTTGTCATCATTCTGTGTGGGGGGTTATATGTGAGGGGTTAAAGAAAACCAGAATCTGAGTTGTGTGCTTTTCCTCTCAAATCAGCAGGCATTTCCACATACGCCATGTGCAAACAAATATAACCAGGTGCCCACTGTCGTTTTGCTGTGCAGGTCATAACCTTCCTATAATGTGTCATCATAGGAACCAGAAACAGGAAAGGGGGACAGTGATGCCACAACATTACATGAGCAAATGAACAGTGTTTACTGAACGCCTTTGAGTTCGGATAAAAGTTCAAAAAACTGACCATTCGCACATTTGAGCATGCGATACTCAAAGAGTCTGTGTGGAAGCTAAATTCTTCCATCATATATTTGTTTATGCATTTTTTTTGTCAAGTCTGAGTACATTTTTGGTGTGTGTGGGTTTTTTTAGATATGTGTATTTGCTGCTCATGCTCACTACTGTCTGGCCTTTTCTTGTTCCCCCAGCTGTCCTAACACTGGTCTGTGTTGACAGTAAACACAGCTGCAGGTCATAGAGGCCCCGCTCTGGTCGAACACGGGGCTCTGAAGGCCAACGGGGTAGAGAGCATACAGGGAGCATGAATGCAGGAAAGGGAAGGTATAACTAGTGGGGGAATGCTCTTCTTTGGCAAGGCACAGTGTACTACATAAGTGGTCCAGCATGTGCTTTTTTTGATCACAGTGAGAGGCAAACTGAAGGAGACACAGTGGAAAGGAGTGGGACAGTAAAGCAGAAGACCTGTTACTGTACTCCAAAAAGTGAAGAAACGGATGATGAGAGTGATGGAAAATGGCAGAAAAGGGGGATTGGATGATTCCAGGCATCAATGACAGCTCTGATTGGGATGTGAGATGAAAGAAAAAGTACAGAAAGGGGGAAAAATAGTTCAGACAAGAAAGAATGAGGTAAAATATTGTCAAGGTCCTGCCCTTGGTATTAAACATCGAAATGCCGTCTACATCCTGGAGGTCAGAATCAGAACAGCTAATGACAGCAAACACTAGTGACCTGAGTCCATGTGTGTCATTAAATCACAATACGACCAGGCATCTACTTTTAGAGAACTTTTCCATAATTGTGGATGTGATGTATCTTTAGGATCAATATCTCGTGATAAATCTATGTCGATGTTATTAACAGATTGCATTAGCATTGCCTTCAGACGCACCATTAGGGGTCTACGACCTTTGTATGCATGATTGATAGATTGTCTTAGCCCGTCTATGTGTCGTGGCCTTGGCTGTAAGAAGCACGTTGTTTTGGTAACCTACCAAACGCTATATATACACTCCCTGTTAGGGTCTTTGCGCATCCAAAAGACAAAGATGTGTGGGTGATATACAGACAAACACAGTCACACGCACATAACCCACAACCCTACTGCAATTTATATGTACGCCAACACACACGTGCACGCCCGCACACACTAGAACCAAAAAAACCTCCATCTGACATGTTCTTTTCCGGCCCCTAAGGACAGATCAGGCACAGCTGTGACTTGGGAGGTCATGAAGCTCGGAGGGGTCAGACTGAGCAGACTCTGAGAGAGCCCAGTGCAGGGTCACAGGTCACTCCCAGCAGCCCTAGCGGTGTGAAAGGTCATGGGTCAAAGTCTCACCATGATGCGTCGGCTGGGTAGGGTTTCAAAAGGCGGCTGGGGCCAGTGAGAAGCACAGATTTATAGATACTGAGCTGAGCCCCAGTCCTCAGCCCAAGGTAATTACACAGAATATGAGCATGCCCGTTGAGGCTTGGCCGCCATATTTCATTTCCACCCTGAGCCCCTGTAGACTGAAATAATACATGAGATAGCCAGGGAGAGATGAGAGGCGAGACCAGGGGGCAGAGAGGCAAAGAAAGGAAGATCCACTGATGCAAGGTAAGAAAAGACAGAAAGTGATGTATAGAGAGAGAAAAGGAGAGTAAATGAGTGAAGGGATGTTAGAGCAAGTTATTCACTCTCACATTTTGTTAAGAGCGAAGTAAACTCAGAGTGAGAGAAGCGGTGAGCACCAGACCAAGTAAAGGCAAAGGGTCATATTTGTTACTAAACAAAACTCCATTCTTAGCAACAAGACCTTTGACGTCAAATTCCAGTAAGACATGGAGAAGGTCGCAGGGATCATCCCTGGGGAACGGCGTGAGTCAGAGTGACACGGAGCACGGACAGCAGGGAGTGACGGCCTCGCGAGAGGAGAGGAACATAGGAACAGATGGAGCGAGGGGTGGGGGGGGAGTGAAAGAAAAGAAGAGCCCAGAAATTAGATTAGTTTAAAAAGTGAAGTTGTAATGCAGCAGGCTTGATATCCTGCTCAGAGCAGTTTCCCGTGAGAACCTGATCAGGCCATCGCAGGCTCATTGGGATGGTCTAAACATATTTACCCCTTGTTGGAAGGTACAAATTAAATCACGCTCCTCCACAAAGAGGAGATGTTTTCCCCTTCTGTTCTGATGTCATGGTAGTGGGGTGGTATAGAGTGGGGGTCGGCCCTCTCTGGCCTGCATGCATTTATCTTAGAGGCAATTTATCTTCCAGTAACACCCCCCCCCCCCCCCCCTCACACACACACACACACTTCTTGTTTTCTAGATCCCTCTATTCCTTTTTGCAAACACTGTTTCAAAGTCTTTGACAAACACTGACAATGAAATTCAAGAACAAGTCAAAGCTCCGTCCTGTTCTCACCACCAGCTCCATCATCATCCGTCTGTCCCTCTGTTTTCTCTCATCTTCCCTCCCTCCCCTGCACCCCCTTTCGGTTTTTATCCGATGTTATTTGAAAAGAGTACATTGTGTTGAACAATTGGACGTGCCCATCCTTTTGTTCCTCCCTTAACAATGCCATAGCAGGTTTCATTGGAGATCATTACAGTAATTGCCTCATAATTGCATCGACTTTAGCCTTGGCTGCAGCCCATTCTCTGAGTGCATACAGGCCCAGTCACAGACTCTGTGATGCACAGCAGTGTGTGACCTTAGACCGTGAAGTGGGTTGGTCGCTGTCACTTAGCCTTTGGCCAGCCTGGCATCACTACAGCATTCTTGCCCATGGAGAAAGAGGGGAAAAAAATAGCTCCCTCTTTTTGTCCCTGAGTACAACTTGTTTTATTTTCTCTTACATGCCACACTTCCCCTGTCATTTTATCTTTTAGCTCATTGCTCTTGCTCAGTTCTTCCTCACTTGCTGTGTTTCTATCTCATGTTGCTGGATCATAAATGTTTCCAGATAGGATTTTGAAGGACAGTACAGGGAGGCCTTCACCCTCCGCCCTCTCATCTTGTATTTATAGAAAGCAGCATCTGCTTCCAATGTTGCTGTTTTTTTATGAAGGGAGAGAAAGTGTTTGATGACTCAACCAAGCATTTAAATTAAGGTTCATACAGCATGCTTCAGGAGTTAGAAAGAAAGTTGAGTTCATTGTGTGTGTTTTCACAAATGCACGGTACAAAACACTTAAAGCAGCCTCATGCCCTTTCCCTGAGCGCTTATCAAGCCCTACCCTAACTCTCCCTCTGAGACAAGCTAAACCACTACTGTGACATGCAACAGAAAAAGAAGAAAAAAATCCTAGAGTCATGCAAACACACAATAACTCAATCCATTATTTACGAGTGAACTCATTCAGAAAGGAAGCATATGTAATCTACTCATCCATGCTGAGAAGATGCTGAGAGAGAGGAGGAGGAGTGGAAGTGAAGGAGAAGTGGGGTGTGTTCAGGGACAAGGCAGGCGGCCAGCTGAGAACGAATTTTGTTTCTGTTACTAACTCCCCAAAGAGAGGTGGGAACCAGTAAACAAACAGAGTGAGAAAGTGTTTCCTTCTTTAATGACAAAGGGAGAGGCTGAGAGAAAGGCAGGGATGGAGGGAAGCAAGGCTAGGAGCTGGCGCAGTGTGTCAGCTGTCAGCCTTTGTGTTTGATTCTGTGTGTGTGTGTGTGTGTGTGTGTGTGTGTGTGTGTGTGTGTGTGTGTGTGTGTGTGTGTGTGTGCGTGCGTGTGTGCGTGTGTGTGTGTGTGCATGCCCTCTGCCCTGTTTGTATGCAGGCCAGCAGTCTACACTACACAAAGGCACACAGGAGGCATACACGCAGATGGGTAAACAAAGCCATTGTTTGCTATTTTGTATTTTATTATTGGGAGAGATTAGTTGTTATTGATTATTCTCAGTCAGGGCCAAGAAGAGTGGTGGCAAGTTGTACATGTTCCCATCAGACCCCATATCTTCATGCACTCACTCACTCACACACACGCATACAAACACACACACTCTTCCACAAGTCTCATTCCTCCACCGTACCCCACTTCCATTGAGGCTGTCACGCCCTTGTCAGTTCCTGTCACAGTGTGTCTACCTGAAGTATGCAGATGAGGCCTTTGTGGTCCCCTGTCGCTGCCTGGATGCCCATTCTTTGGGGCTCAGGTCTATTATGGCCTGAGCCTGGGGCGGGTCTCCACACATACACAGAGCACTCCTGGGGTCATAGCCTTTCAACCTCAGGGGCTCGACTTCTGCCACCACAGCCTGACAAATCACCCCACGACACACACACAAAAAAAGCGCCAGGGCCCCAGTGTGAGTGGGGCCCAGTTCCAAACAACTCCTCAAGTCTCCGCTCTGTTACAAGCAATGCCAGTGAGCTACTATTGCTTTGCTCCCATTGGATTTGGACAAAGGGGAGGAAAGAAGATGAGGGGAAAGAGAGTCTGTAAAAAAAAAGAGAGAGAGAGAGCGAGAGAGAGAGAGAGAGAGAGAGAGAGTGAACCAACAGGGAGGGATGGGAAGAGAGAAAGAGACGGGAGGAAGAAAGAGACATTTGGGTTCTTTCATTTGGTGGACTATGATAAATGGCCTGGCCTTTAGCCGTTCTGTGCTCCCCCAGCACTCTCTCTGGGCCTCCCCTGACAAGAGGGTCTTTCAGGGAGAACGGACCCCACAAATATTGCTCTTTGTCCCAGACGAAGCTTAGTCAAGACCCCAATGCTCTGACTTTAATCAAGTAAAATCAGCAATGCAAGGGTCTTCTTTTATGTGTGAGAGTCAATCACTTTGTGTGTGTGTGCGTGTGTGTATCTGTGTGTGTGTGTTTGAGGTGCAACAGAGAATAGACAGGATGGGGAGAAGTCTGGGAGGACTGAAGAAAAGTCAGCACACTACATTACACTGGCACGTCTCCCCATTACTCCTTTAAAGACATTCAGAGCTTTGCCTTAGGGGAACGTGGGTAGATTTGGGGGAAGGATGAATTCAGATAGACCCTAAAGGCACATAACAAACTGAGTCAGCGATCAAAACTATTTCTGAAGTTCACCTCTAACAAGGCGAGGTCTTAGTGACAAAAAGTGAGGGGGGGTAAATCATTTTCCCATACTAAATGTTAAATGAACAAGTGCATGTCTGTTTCAAAGCCTTGTAGCTAGTTATTGAGCTCTTATTGTTCTGCAACCAGCAGTTATATTACAATTATATTTGTTAAGTTTACCGTGAATAATATTTGTGGCCAAAATAATATTTCTACTGTATCGGTGCATCTTACTAATCCTGCAAGAGCATTCGCAGAGTGTTACAATCAAATTAATGAACTGCAAAAGCTGATTAGCAAGGTTGACAAAAAACATCTGAAAAAAGGCAACAATGAACACCTTTAGTGTCATAGATGGAAGTTTACGGTGGATTAATTGTTTATGAAGTTAGCCCACTGGCAACGAGGGTGCACAGGGCAGAATTACACAGTTGATGAAATCAGTGATGGGGACTCGAACAGAGAAAGCCGGGCTGCAGTGAAGCTCTGCTACGAGTTTATTTTTGCAACAGTGGCACGATACTGTCGGATGGGTGTGTGACTGTGCCTGTAGGTGTGTGTATAAAAGATTGTGTAAGAAAAAGCATGTGAGGCAAATTGAGTGTTTTGGGGATTGTATGGAGTCGTGGGCGGAGAGTGTAGGTTATGGAGCTTTTTGCCTTTTGTCAACCCTTAACATTCATTTCTAAGCCCTTCTTTGCCTTTTACACTTCCTCTTCCATCAGTGTCACTCGCCTTGTGTCTTCTTTTTGCCTGTGGCCATTCTTGAGCACTGGATCAAGGTTTAAACTTAGATCACCTCCTTGGTTTTTGAATCAAAGCAGCATATACTGCATGCACTTCATACGTGTGCTTGGGTGCGTGTGGATTTCTGCATACATATAGACGAGTCCATATATGTGAATGTTCATGCACATATCTCCATTTGTGTGATGAGGGCAAACCTCAGTGCCACACAGTGCCACGGTGCCATAATCTCCGCCCTTGCCCAGTGGCCCAGATTTAATCCAGGCTTTGATCCACCCCCTAATCTGAGTTTACAGGCTCTGGGCTGAGGGTGGGTGCTCCACTCTGCCTGCCAGCTAGATTCTGCTTGCTTCTTTCCTTTCTCCCTTGTCTGTCTGCCTCCTTGCTGCCCCCCCACTGAGGAGCTGGCAATTGAAATCAGCTTTAGAGTTGCTTAATACAGAAGCGGGCAGAATTAGGCCCTTTAATGCCTGTCATGGTCGAAGATTATATCAATGGCTCTTTTTGTCACTGCCACATTGGTGTCAATGGAAAAGCGGCAAGACTGCCAGAACGAGACAAAGGATACATTTTTAGATTCACATGTAGTTTATCCAGTCTCTCGCTGCACACAAAACATACACTCACACATGCACACACTTATACATCTATAAGCATGTGCACGCACACACGCAACATACACATAATGTTCAGACAAATACAACCTCTAAACATATGTTGCTTGTTTGAGGTAAACTGTAGTTTCACCAGGGTATCGAGTGATGTACATCTTGTGATTGTAAAATCAGCTTCAGTGGCGACCTCTTTTGAAGTGGGGTGTGGTTTATTCGTTCAGGGTCAAACACATACGTAGTCTATATTGGAACCAAAAGCCAGAGCCTTGGCTGCGCTTTAATGCTACAGTGAGTTTGATTTACTGCCCATCTGCAACTGCACAAACACTCTTTGACTAAATGAATAAGAAGCAGGAGACTTACTGTCGTTAACCAATTTACCAGTTTGTGTAAACAAGCCCATGGGTGATTTGAACGGGGTCTTCCTAAAGTAACAGTTTACAACACAGGGCATTAAAAATAATTAGCCTTAACACAATAAATATGGAGGAATGTCAGAGCCGTAAGAGTTAGTGTAGAGTTAGAGTTAGCTGAGTTGGCTCAGTGTGCTGCTCTGTTTTGGCTGCTACCAACTGACATTAACTGAGGTGGCTGTGGCTTCTGTGGTAGAGCGGGTTGTTTACCAATCAGAAGGTCATTGGATCAATGCCCGGCTCCTCTAGTCTGGATGTAGACGTATCATTGAGCAAGATACTGAACTCTGAGCCCCTCCGATGCATCCATCAGAGTGTTTGTTTGTGTGAATGATAGATGAATGAGTGTGTCAGAGAAATTGGGAGAGTGAAATTTGCAGTAGAAACTGCTTTGAGTGCTCAGATGGAGTAGAAAGTACCGATACATTTAACTAAGATTGAGGAAAAACTCAACCTTACCAATGTAATTGGCTGTATGACACTGTTACATGAAATCTTATACTGTACATCTGAGTGAGGAAGCATATCGAAGTTGTTGGGTTAAGCAGTATATCAGCTGAGGAAATACACACAGGCCAGGACAGAGAGCACCAAAACACAACTATTTAATTAGTGAGCACAAGTGGGCAGAGAAAACGCTATTGGTTCATATAATGTTTCTTTTTATATGTGTAAAAATGGTCATGGCTATGAATAGATACATGGTTAGGTAATACATTTTATTAGCCTAACTTAATGGTGTTAGCCTATAGCCTACAAAAAATATATTTAAAATGTTAAGGCCCGCTATGGTGCTGCCCTTTCTGTACACATACATACATATATACTGTAGCACTGTTGATCGCAGCAGAGTAAAGGTCATACTTTTTCACTTGACATGAAATTACTGCTCCGTGTTTTATTTTGGAAGTAGAGAGAATGGCCACAGCAGAGAAAGAAAAGCTGAGCGAGTTGGAAGACGACATTTGTAAACAAGTCAAGGTTTGTCACAGAAAATCTCTTCTGCATTTGTACAAACCAAAGTAAGTCCACTTCTCGGCAATGAGAACACAGCACAAGAGTGTACTGTATCTGTACTCTTACTTGTCATACTCATCATGTCAGTGCTTGCTTCCTTTTTTTTTCTCCCCGGTCCTCTGAATACAACGACATCCCACACATGTACATTTCAGTGTGGGACACAGACAGGTGCAGGAACATGCTGAATGATCCAACACACGAACACAACCCTAGAGAATGTGAGATGTCGTCCACAGTATCGTCATGAGTTATTTGTCTTGCTTATTGGCAGAGGTTGACCAATTAACACCCCAGTGCGAGGTCCAGATCACTGGCTCGCTGCACGGTGGCAGAGTGTGAAATGTGCCATAAATCTAGGGCATGGCACACAGCACATAAGGGTAGCAGAAGACTGGCACATGGTTCCTCTCACTTGGGTGAAGAGCAAAGCAGGGTTCACAGGGTCTGGAAAACTGATCCAATTAAATGCTGCCTCACGATATTCTTTGCCCTCTGCCGGAGGGCAAAGAATATCGTGAGAGCAGCTTTGTGTTCACATTATGAGCCCCACTGCGTGTTTTTGTGTGTAACAATATGATAAATCTAATTTCACAAGATCACAAACACCTTAAGGTAGTTTTGACCCTTAACGCCCTTCGGGCTTCAGATCAGAGTGCCATGATTCCTGAGCCTAGTTCTAGTTTGTTTCATGTGAGTGATGAGCCTTAGATCCGTGAATGGGTTCTCAGACAAGTGTCCTCAAACAATCACTTACTAGATAGCCGAGGGAGGTCAAGGGGTCACTGGTTCCTCTTGTTACTCCCTGATAAGAGATTCATTAGTTTAGGATTATCTACAGGTAGGTGCAGAATGGAGAGTTCAAAAGGTTAAAGAGAAGTGAAAGGTCACTCAGGGAAAATTTGGGCAGTCTTTTGTATTGTGATCCATTTGGTGCCATGTTGTTCTCTGTTTGTTTAGTGTTGATTTTTTTCCTTCTTTTTCTTTATCACGATCTTGCCACACATTGACTGAATTCTTGAAATAAAATAGTATTACCGAAGCCTCTTGCAGTTAGCATGGTCATCTACCAATTGACATCTCAGCTGCTCAACCTTGACTTAAACACAACCGATGTTTGACCTCCAAGTCAGTTTAAAAGCAGATGTATCATTGTTTAATAAGCTGGGCATCCCCCCAACTTACATGGCAGTAAAAATAGGAGGCCCAGACTCTCTTCACTAAAACATCTAAGCATCACATCATTGCCACTTAGTAATATGATGCTGAATGTGGATGTGTCACTGTGCCCAAAAGGATTCTGTAGGGTGTGAAGGTTGCCTATAATGCCAACGACACCTCATTCTAAGCCACGCCTCTAAACTTGCTGGACTTGTGGAGGTCTTTTGAGAGGGGTTGACCCAGGTCCCCACCTCTTCCTCCTCCTTTTCAGTGGAATAAGAATTTTGTCTAAATTACTTGGCATGGAAAGGATGTAAATTAACGCTGGGGGTTGTTGTGCTCAAATCCAGCCAAGGTCAGGGATCCAGCTGTCAGCTCATGTTTGGGACTAATCGTTTATGTGCCTGCACCACTCTCTGCTCGCTCCCTCATTCTTTCTGTGTCTGTCACACACCTCTCGCTTTAACTCAGTGCCCTACCTTTTACCACTCACTCTTTTTTTTCATCTGTCCAATTCATCTCTCATCCATTTCATCCTTCATATTTCACATCCTTAAACACAGTCCTTTTTAAAAGGAGAGCGATCAGCTCGTGGTGTCATTAGTCCTTTTGCACCACAGCTGAGACGAATTCATCAAGAAACAAATTTACATGTGTTTACATTTAATACGGTGATACTTTTTTGTGTGTTATCACGAAAGAGCATACATATCTTTACACTGAATCATTCTGCAAAATGTGAGATTAATTAAAGTTTAATTCCATCCTGGCTTTAGACTGGCATTACCATGGCCATGGCCATTGCCTTCTCACTGGTCTGTGCAAGCCATGCCCTGCCACTTAAAAAAGTGGCAGGTTGCAGAGTTCAAGTCCTTCAGAATGTGAATTGAAACAGCTGCCCCTAATCACTAGCACAAGCTGGGCTTAAGGGCCTCTCAGTTTCACCCCTCATCTGCCTGGAATTTTGAATTTCCTGAGGAGAGATCAAATGGCAGCCCGAGTCAGTGAGACCTTTGATATACGGACACCCATCTCGCGAGGGCCTTCTGCATCGGGATTTACGCTTGACAACACACTTGGTGTCACCTCCTCTCCCGGCGGAGGCTCTGAGACCCCTGGAAACATTGGGCCCCTTTGACAGCTCAGCAGAGCCTACTCCCAATCCTCCTGGAGTGACCAGCAGTTATTTATTAAATTTGTTGTGCCCACCATGGTATGGTTTCAGTAGGCCACTTAGTTTTGGATTGCACTCTGGATTTTTCAATTATGTGGTTCATTTCACCTGCTTGTGTTCCTTTACCCCCCAGGATCAAGGGCACCAGAGATCACATTTAATTATTTCAAAACAAGAAGTCTTAACTGGGCCCTGCAGATCTATAACATTGTGCTTCCTTATCTATTGTTTCATCGCTACTACTTCCAATAAGCAGTGTTTAGAGCGTTAAAAAAACGAAACTGAGAATCTCCTTCCTCTGTGTCCGATCACCCCATTACTCATGTCAATAAGGAAATTTGTCTCACTAACAGGAGGGTAAATAAAAGGGCAGAATATGGGATTTCCAGAATTCCCTGCTACTCGGGTCTCATATGGACCACATTAGTGAACACTTTGATTGACAGGTACTGTTATGTATAGCCAGAGGGAGAAGCAAAGACAGATAGCAGATGATTATATCCCAGGTAATAAGTGTGGGAGGTCCACAGCATGCTGTCTGGAATGGTTGTGGCCTATGGATTAGAGAAAGTTAGTGTCTTTATGTGTAACATGTTTGTGCATAGACTGCTTATCTAAGGAGATGCAATAAACATTTGCACAGCTGTACATTTTTTTTTTGTTCTGCTGGCTCATTTGCTCCAGCACATCCAAGTGAAAAAAAAAAGGATTTATACTAATACATTAGCATTAAAGGTGTCATCTTTAATATTTTTAGAACTACATATAGAAAGAAGTCTGTGAGGACTATGTGACCTTTGTAATGCATAGTGTTCTGTTTGATAGGGTTGAACAATACTATAAATGGCTGCTGTTTGTTTCTTTTGTTACTTTTTACACAAATTAGCTCACACAGAGTTGACTCTCTGTCAGGTGTCACTGTTCGTAGAAGAGGTGTAAACATCCAAGTGAAGAAGATGATAAAGAATCTAAAACGGGGTGGGGGCAGCTGTTAGTTTTAAGAGTGAGTTAGAGTGGGTCATCTGCCAGTCAGAAGGTCAGTGGTTGGACTACTGGCTCCTCCAACATACATGTCAAAGTGTCCTTCTTCAAGATACTGAAACAAGGTGACTCACATGCATCTGTCGGAGTGTGAATGTGTGAAGGTTAAAAGTGCTTGGTGTTTAAGCATATTAAAAAGCACTTGTATCAATATGTGTGAGGCTGAGGTTTGTAGTACGAAAGTGCTGTGAGTGCTCAGACTGAGTAGAAAAGCGTTATAGTACCGGCCTGTTTAAAAAAAGAAAAATCCACAAGAAAGAAACAGAACAGTTTGCTCATGTAGTAGATCTTGCAGACATATACGAGAGCGTTCTGTTTGCTCACATTCAACCAAAAAGAGAAAAAAATAATTGGATGACAGTTCGGTATTCAGCAAGATCAGCAATCAAAGAGCTCAAGCCAAAGAGCTTCTCCGGATGGAGACGTGGAATATTCTGACTGGCAGTCAGACCCTACAACAAAAAAAGAAATGAATGTCTTTAAAATATTAAACATGATCATTTTGTTTAACTATGTGTGTCTATCCAAAGCACTACATTTTATTGTTTAACGGTTCCTTCTATATTTACTGAAACCTACCCAAATTAAGTTTCAGACTTTGACATAGCTGGAGTATTCATTATTTTATATCAAACAAAAGCACACGGAGAACAAAAAACATTGTGATTGTCCAGTATATAATTATATACCCTTAATTATATAATTTTATACTTGAGGTTTCATGTGTGTGGAAGGGATCCTTACAAGAGCCTTTCTTTAACAGCACTCCATATTTCCACTTTGTAGCATTGCTACAGGAATATCAAGCATATCCAATGAACTTAAACTTGAGTTTTGTTGGAAGCCTGTACTTTTGCACCTCATAGATGCTCCTGTGTGTCCAATGTTTTAACATCACCTAACAAATGTATAGCATTTCAATCTGATGATATGACTAATGTTCTAATGGTGGTTGTCCATTATTTATTATAGGCTTTGGATTTCCACACCTTACTCACACAAATGGAATGTTAAATCATTTTTAACATATATTTAAGTAATTGTCTTGGTTACCTCTTTGTAGACAACATCTCAACAAGATGATAAAAAAATGATTTTTACACCTAGTAGGTTGTTACCCAAAAAATAATAAAGAACATGGAAATAAGCACAATTCCTCTGAACTTGTTGAAGTTGAAAAAGAGGATATAAAGAAATCCATTGGCTTGGTAACAAAAGCTTTTGTTGATTTGGTTCGTGGGAGCCAAATGTTGCTTTGGACAAAATGAAATTGACCTTTCACAATATCTTGAGTAGCACTGAGAGTTTTGTTCTTCAAGAGTTTCTGGTCATTAAAATAATTCATTACTAATAAACGGTAGAGGCTCCGCAATGAATCAGCAGGCTGTTTGTATTCTTCTAAAGAACATGGGTGTGGGGTTCAGTGAGAAAATATGTGTGTCGGTGTGTGTGTGAGGTGCTAAATTACTTCATAGTTAGATCCACAGGGACAACGGGAATCCTGAGACCCCACTGGACAATAAGAATATATTTTGTGTGGCACACTGGGAGTGTGTTTGTCTTGTCAGGGTGTGGTGGAAGAAATGTTAAGAGAAAACTAAGGAGAAGACCTTGTTATGTTTTGCCATCAGTGCCTTTTTTCAAAACTTTACTTTCCTTCAGCCTACTGATTTCATAAATCAGGGTAATAAAAAGGCCTCACTTTGAGACAAAACTGGGAGGGGGGGCACAGTGACCATTTTCTGACCCTGGAGTGTGGGAGCCCACCTGACCTTAATAGTAGGGTTCAAACGGTCAATTGCAGGTCACTGGCAGGGGGGTGTTGTGGTCTGGCTCCAAGAGTTTGACTAGGTGCCAGGAGCTGTAGATTGTAGAGCTTATGTACAGCATGTGTGAAGTCTAGAGGGGATATAGTCTTCAATCCTCAATTAATGTTTATAGTGAATGACCTTACTGGCAAACAGTGCTCTCTTTCCTCAGATTTCTCCATATAAACATCACCTGTCAGGGACATGCTCATAGCATCCAACTTTGCACACATCATGTCCACATCCACAGCCTGTCCCGACTCCTACTGTATGATTGTTTCTCTCTCTCCCTCCGTCTCATCCTCTTTCTTTTATCTCTGTTATCATCCTATCTTTCTTGCCATTCATCTGTCTCTCCTGTCTTAGCTACCAAGCTGGCTATCTATCCTTCTAATGAGCTCCATGGACTCCTCTAAAGAGTTGTCAAACACTCCTCACACAGCCATCACTTTTACTGGGCTGAAGCTAAGGCATAAACAGCAGCGCGCATGTGGGAACCTGCCGGGAAAAAAAGAACAAGGGAGTGAGTATAGATTAACAGACTTAGCACTAAAATATGTCTTTGATAAACAGGTTACAAGTGGGATCTCCATTGAGTTACGAGTGAGTAAATCCTGTGTTCTAAGCAGTCAAACCTTCAGTTAAATAATAATGTCCCTATCAAAACAAATCTAAAAAGCAATTAAAGTTGCTGCAGTTGTTATCTTTGCTAGCTGGTTTGCTAGGTAAAAAAAAGAGCCATTTTTGTTCAGCAGAGGTCTCTGTTTCCAGTTGATACAATCAAATTTGTACATAGAAGCTAAATCTAATTACATGTGGTCACACGAAATACGTTTAAGATACTGCTGGAATCTATTTGAGCTGTATCTAGAAACATTTTTTCTTTTTACTTCAAGAGTTCACTTTTTGTACTGGAATGGCAGAGACTGACAGATGTTAAGAATCATCAAACATGTGGCTTCCAGTCAGACAGAAAGACTTTTTAATTGTAAGCAGTGGATGAGAAACTATGGAGAGCTTTTACTTCCATCTCTCCCTAATTTCCACAACCTCATCCTTCTTGAGTCCAACATTTGAACATCACTCACAGTGTCTGTAGAAGGTGAGTGCCTAGTTCATCAGAAACACCTTCCCTGGCCCCAAACCTGACCCGTTCTCTCCTGGGGTCGAGATAACGGGCTGCAGGGCTAACACGCTGGATGAGAAATGGACCGGAGACAGTGTGTGTCTGTGTGTGCATGTGCCTGCTCAGCTGTATTTGGAATATATGTTTCAGCGTGTGTAATGTGTATGACTACCCTGTCAGAGGGGACCAGTGGAGGTTACACAAACACAGAGGAGGGTTATTTATACTTCCACGAAATTATAGTGGTTTCTGTCAGATCTGGCCCACTCTAGCTTGATCTGGCTTGGTCTTGGTCTAGTCCTAACCTATTTCCAGCCCACACAGAGACAGTGATTCACAGAGAAGCAGAATTGTGCTAATATGGCTGTCAGTGACAACTCCAGTGGCTAAACTCTGTCAGTCTACAGCTCTGAGCCCACCTCCACAGATGGTCCAGCAGTACTTAAGAATTCACCCCCAGGGTTTTACTGCTCTGTTGTATGGAGGGCTGTGACTGCACAGGGAGCATGTGGTTTAGATATGGGAACAGCATCCTCCAAAAGCTCTCAAGGCCTGGCACAATAAGATGTCTCCACCCCCTGTGAAAGACAAGACAACTGGGCATGACCTCTTTTATGACAGGACAGCCTACCAGTTGAGGAAGATGAAGTTGGTGATATGTTCTAAACATTGCCTTTTGCATAACACAGCTAAATATGATCCATTTTAAGCTTCTAATTTTTTAAAATACTTTAATTCACTCTCTTTTACCAGCTCTGGGTTGTATAACATGCTAATGTAACCTCGGTTTCCATGTACTTAGTAAGTCATCTAGTCAAACTGTCAGGCAAACAGCCAGCCAGGGGATGGTGATTTACTGCCCTGCATCCTGAGAAAGAAAACCTGCTGTTACCTCTCATTCAGACAGTCACACTTTCAGTATATAAATCCACAAATCAGCATTTACCCCACCCACACTTACTTATATTGATCTCCCGGCTAAAAAACTGAAAGTATTGCAGAGTATGTTAGGCCTTCAAAAAAGAGAGAAAGAGGCTGTTTGCATTAATATGTGTATAGGGAGTGGGTGTAATAACTCCCCGAGGCATCGCACCCTTCTTAGAAAACTGAACATATCCAGTGACAGTCTCATTTTGCTTTGTTTTACACTGGTGACTCAGAAGTAACAACGTTTGAGATGTACTAGTCCCTGAGGTCAAAGCACGCACTCACTGTGCATACATGTCATGCATGTGTGCATGACTTGTAGTAAGTGTAATAATGTATATTGGTGAAGAAAGCGATGAACTCCGTATGCGTCATAAGCAAACAAACAGGAAGGAAAGGAGGGAAACACCCCTAAATGTATCTGTCCTTGCAGGTCCCTTGCTCAAATTCCACTGATACAAATTTAATCAGACATAATCTGCTTATCAACCTCCTGGGGCACTGATCAGCCTAAAGTGCTTAATGGAATGCAGGAACCCATAAGATGCTGTCACTCGAGAGCATAAGGTGGGCTGTTACTGAGGTTTTTTAATACTATAATAACCGGACTGAGGCCAGATTTTCAGGGAGAACCAAAGGGTGTACCATTTATTCTCACTCCCTTGGCCCGACCTCTGTGCCTCTCTTCCACTCTCTTTTAATTTAAGAGAGGCCGAGCAAGCTAACATTTAGTTAGCTTGCTCAGAACTGATCTGGATTTGGATTGTAGTTTTGTATGCATAATGTTAGCAAGCTTACAGATAGCCAGCTAGCTGTTACTTTGAAACTTTAGTCGTTTTCTACTGTTGTCAGTGAGATGTTCAGTTTCCCAGGCAGAGCTTCCTCTGGAGTTTAGATAAATTACTTGTGCAAGTTTACCCACAGCATGTCCACTAATGCACCTCCATACCATGACTATTAGCTTTTGAACTCTGCATAGAGTAACAACCACAATGGACCACGTTCATGAAGGCCACATGAAGTTTGGAGGTCAGTAGTGATTGACTCTGCAGAAAGTTGGCGAACTCTGTGTGCTGTGCACCTCAGCATCCACTGACCCTGCTGTGTGATTTTACATGGCCTACCACTTTGTGGCTAAGTTGCTGTCATTCCCAATTACCTCCACATTGTAATACCACTGACAGTTGACTGTGGAATATTTAGTAACAAGGAAATTTGACGACTGGACTTATTCCACAGGTGGCACCCTATCACAGGACCTCGCTGGAATTCACTGAACTCCTGAGAGCGACCAGTTCTTTCACAAATGTTTACAGAAGCAGTCTGCGTGCCTAGGTGCTATTTTTTTCACTGTTTTCAAATACATTTAGAATTTAAATGATTTCCAAATCATTGCATTCATTCTTTTTTTCAATATAGCATTTCAGGATTTTGTAGCACCTATAAAAAAATATACAAGTCAGTCGTGTTGTTTGCTATGACTGGGAAGAGCGATAGAATCATCGACTTGCTTTTGTAATAGGGGTTAAGAGACATAACCCCAGTTAATGAGAGATGAAGACAAATTTGTTCACGGCAATAAATTTCATTCAAACAAAGCATTTCAGGGAGTATTGTGTGTGCAGTAAAAGGAGAAAAGAAAAACTGTGTGTGCTTTTTGTTCTGTCTCTATCTTATGCTCCTTAATGTATCTGACACCGTGTGATAAGGTGAGTATAATGTTAGATGAGTTCACGGGCCATGTCAGAGCACTTGTCACCTGTGCCATCTTGTGATCATAGATTATCAGATTAATGCTGATGCCTCACGTGGGCCGGTCTCAATTTAATTTGATTGAAGAGATCAGTGAGGTCGCTGCCAAGGTGCAAGTGCTCTGACCTCCACAATGTTTGATTCATTTACACACAATAAAACTGAATTGGCTTTGGCTGCTGCAATTTTTTATTTTCTTTTTTTAGTGCTCATACTTTCTTGTACCCCTGCAGCTCACTCTGTTTCTGTTGTTGCTTCGTCTTGTCCCACTGCATCCTCTGCCAATCTCTTTTGTACTCTCATTGACCTTTCATTCCCCTCATACATGTCTCCTCTCAAAGGACAGGCCCTTGCGTGGAAGTCCTTCTCATGTTCAATGTGATCAATACAAAGGGCAGAGACCCTGCACACAGAGTCTCCCACTGACTGAAAACGAAGGATTAAAGGCTGGAGTGACTATGTGGTGGGTGCGAGTGTGTATCCATGCATGCTGCTTGCATACCTAAATCGCACGTGTCTCCATCTGAGACAATGTCATGTTGTTACACTTGCAAATAAATATTTTTGCAATCTTTGAGAGGTAGGCTAAGAAAGCTCAGAGTTTATAATCCCAGGCTGTGTCACGGCAAAAGGTCCCTGCAGGTCACACAAATGCACACACTCAGCCGCATACTTGCTGCCTTTTAACCTAAGGAGAGGAAAGGGAGGAGAGGGATTAAGAAAGATAGGCAGCACTAGCAGCTGGTTGGTCATTTAGAGAGTCCTATTATCCGGTTGGTGTGGTATTATTAGAAACTTGTACTCATGCGGCACCCTCTCCAAAATAGATGTTTATTTCCCAGACCCTGACTGTCTCTGATGGGTGAAGGTACAAATTGGGATGGCAAAGTGGTGAGAAAAAGGTCAACAGGTGCAGAGGTGATCAATCACATCCAAGAATGGAATGCAATTTTTTTTTTTTGTTGCTGTTGTTGATTGCAGGTTCAACTTATTCAAGATAAAAATTTGGAGCACGCCCACTTATTTAAAAAGATAAAACATATTATCAGTTGCACTCATTAGGAGCCTGTTCAAACTGAAAAACATACAGTATTTTTAGATAGTTAAATAGACTATAGTTTGATGTATTTGTAATAGAAAAAATACATATCTTCACTCATTAGATATGTATTTTCAATCTTTAGTGTAATTGGATTAGTTCACATACCTCCAATAAGGTATGTAAATTCACAAAGTGATGCTTTTTATTAATTTTCTTATGTTTAGCCTTACAAGCAGACACAAAGCTTTCAGTAGCCCTAGTTTCTCCAGAAGACTGCCTTGCATTTGCAGTCGAATGTTTCAGACATTATGAAATACTGTAATGATATAATTGTTCTCTACTCCCACCGCCTCTTCACAAGTTCTGTCTCCTCAGAGCTCATTAAAGGTTTGTGAATTGCCCCCCTCTCGCCTGCTGCCTGCCCTCTGTGGTTGTCACTAAGCAGGGGTCCAGCCCTCGCCACTGGGCTTATCACAGGTCAACATGCTGCAAGGACACACACACTTACACTTACACAGACCACAAGCTGGACACCTCTTAGCATAACTCCTCGGTGCTATAGCGCAGACCTTGCCACAGGGGGTCTGGTGTGTCATCGTCTGCATTTACAAACAGATAAACTACAAACACACTGAAACACTCACACCAGCAAACATTCTTTCCCTATCTCTCTACAACTCTCTCTCTCTCTCACACACACACGCACACACACACACATTTCCCCTTTTGCTTGCCCTCTGTAACCCAACATACACACTCCCGACTCCCACCTCTCTTGTCACCTGACCAGACCAAGGTCAGCTGTCCAGACCTGCAGTTCTTGATGTAAAGGCTTTGACCCAACATGGCCACCTCTGTCTCTCCAGAGAGATTAGCACAAGGCTGGGACAGAGAAACCGAGCTCCATGTGGCTCCATGTTATCCCAGCCGCTCTCTATGTCTCTACTCTCACTTCTCATTCTGTCTCAGATAACTCCTCACGTCTGCAGACAGGGGACCAGGATGAGCTGCAAATTGAATATGTCTGGCAGGCAGATCTGTGAAGACTCGTGGGGGATGTTAGCGGGAGAAAGCAGAATGTAAGTGTCCACGTTGTGTCACTCAGGCAACATACATAAAAGAATATGTTAAGAAAGATAAGAGCGATTTATTACGGTGCTTGTGTTTCTGCCACTGTAATTTTTATTATTTCTTGCTCTTATTTATTTGTATTTATTTTTTTAACACTTGTTGCAAGATAGTGGAGCAAAGGACCAAGGTTGCGTCTCTCAGCAAGGAAATACAGCATCAAGTGACACCTCTGAGAAGGTGTTGGTTGTAATGCTGTTCTTGAGAAGCTTAAATGCTTCCATGTTGACTTTGTTTTCCTATCGCCCATCCCATTCCTTTGCTGATTCCCCCATCATTATTGCTTCTGTTGGATGGGCATGCCATGGCAGTCAAAAGGTTAAACAAAGTGCTGCAACTGTCAGGCTGAGTGAAACCAACTGGCGCTCAGCTATCAGAAGATAATCAAGGCTAATAGGTACATAATGGCTAACAGTGGGGCCGCACTCATTGGCAGATGCATCATGGGGGACAGAACGCAGACAGCGTGACCTCACATTCCCACCGCAGCTCTCACCGCTTCAGAGTCATAAGGCGGAAAGACCCAGACACCAGGAATTTTACCCCTCCTTTTACCCAGGATTACTCATAGAAGGCTTTGATTGTAATATGCTTGTAGTTTGCTTTTTGTCATTTTTTTTCCATTTCTCTTAAACTTTTTAATTTTTCATTTGACATTTTCATTTCAGCTTTAACTAATGGACCATGAAAGGAATTGCTATTGGGAATGATGTCACCACATTAGCCTGAAACAGGATTGTTCAGTATTAGTCGGTCCTGAGGAGATCTGTGTACAGGCTAGTGAGTTATAGTTCCTGTAGCATATGCTTTCACTTTTGCCTAAACCAACAAACAGAATGTTTGTGTAACTGATGGTCAAAGTGCCCAAGGTCCTGAAGGACACTTTGTTCTGAACATTGAAGATTTATGAGTCTCTGAAACAAAACAGACAAGAGCGATGTGGTGAGCCAGTAAGCTATGTTAATGTCAATAAGAGAAAAAAAACCCAGCTATCTGCTTTTCAACTACAAATTAAAAGCCACATCTAGGCACAGCATTTTGAACGCAGCCTAGATTTAGCAAATATAAATACCAATGAAGCCCTCCGAAACTCAGCATGCTGACCGCACATTCTCCATGAATACATTATAGTAAAACAACACTCACCAAGTGTGACACTTTGACCTACCCAGCAAAGAGTTAACATGCTCTAAATTGATGCAATTGAGCAGAAAGGGTCACAGGATCATGTGTTAACGAATGTACACATGCTTGGTTCTCAGCGCTCTGCGAAGCATCCAGCCAACACTTCCCTTCTGACAGCACTCAGTTGCCCCGGACTCCTCTCCAAAGACTCTCTCTGTAAATAAAGCCTGCTTTTGTTGAGGCCCAGTGCGTCAGAACCATCATCTCCAGAGGGCAAGAGGGATATATGTAGGGGTGGGTGGAGAGAGTCAGACACACACACACACACACACACACACACACACACACACACACACACACACAAGCACACACACAAGCACACAGAAGTGTTTAGGTGGGGGTGAAGGGCAGGGGAACTGACAGAGGTCTGGGTAATTGCAGCACAATGGAGATTGTGTTTGATCTCTGAGGTGTCCAGGCCTATTTAGTGGGGGTGAATGTGCCAGGCTGAGGAATGTTGTAGCTCTGAAAGACTGAGTTTATCAGGAGTTCAGCAAGTGAGAACAAGAAGGGAGGGAGGGAGGGCAGCAGTAGTTTGAGAGAGATAGAGACAGAAGAGAAAGGGACAGAGAGGTTAGCCAGGCTGTCTTTTCATTATTGGCTAATTATCTTAAAAGCCTCTTACAACGTCTTTGTACATACTGTTCACACATGTTGTATGTATTCTATCATGTGTCTCTCTCTGTATTTGAGCTGAAGTGAGAAAGGCCAGTCTGGTCTGTGGTGCAGTGCAGCAGCAGCCTCCTGATAGCAGGGCTAAACTGCTGGAGAGCAGAGAGTGCCCGCACAGAGCAGAAGGCTCTTTGAACTCTGTCTGTACTCTCTGCTGCAGAGCTTGAACTGGGTTAATCGCTATTAATATTTAACACGCTGCCAAAGTTCCAGCCCAGAAACTATATCAAAGCCAAGAGCTCCATCCAGCAGAGCTCTTTCAGTACTCTTCTGTAGCAAGCTGGCTGGTATAAACACACTGAAGCTGCCGACATGAGAGTTGATAAAGTTATTTAATTCTTTTTAAATAAAGGAGTGGATTCTTTGCATGAGTAATCCATTCTCCATTCAGCTTGATACCGTGTTTCAAAAAAAAGTTAGCTTTCCGATTATACGGAGGGAAATGTGAATTGAAATTTGGCTTAATAGCTGCTTTTTTCCTGCTTTGTAATTGTTATAAATAGGCATAACCACAAACATTTGTAAGCGTTAAGCAACAGGGATGTGACATGAGAACATTATGTTCATGTGTAGCATTCAAGAGTATTGACCAGGGTGAAAAATGAGCAGATAGGGAGCTTCACTTTGTAATCAAAAGCGCTGGGAGGACGGGGTCTGTTATAAAAACAACTGCAGGTCACCAAAGGGCTGCTGTTCTCTCGCTGCTACTCATCTCTCTGTCTGTCTGGACTGTCAGCTCAACAAACTGGATTATTTCATCAGAGTTCAAGCCTCTATTGCCTTTGCCACTGCAGTCTTTTTCACTCTCTTCCCTCCTCTTTACATCTATCTCTGTATCTCTCTGTGTCGGTTTCTCTCTTTCTATCTCCCTTCTTTCTTTCTCTCTGCTCCCAGCGCCAGGACCTCAAACAGCATGGTTAAATACCCAGGCCAATGTGTCGCTCTTCAAAGAGACTCAGGTAGTAGACGTGCTGGCAATAGGCCAAGATCAAAATGAAGAGTTATTGTAGAGCATTGTGGCTGCCTTCACTTGGACCTCAGTTAAACCATATTAAGGGGCCCCACCTGGGCCAAAACATTCCCACAAGGCAGCTGAAATATGGGCCCTAGGTCCCATTTCGCCCCCCTGAAAAACCCACTAATACCATGCAGGGACCCATTTTTATTTCACTTAATAAATCAGCCAAACAGACAAGGAAGTTCATTTGGCGTGGAAGTGCTTACTTATGTTAGCTTTAGTCCCTGTCGTAAAGTTCCTTCTCTTGGTACATCTGCCTGTTCAAATACAGCAAAAACAACAGAAAACTGAGAGCACGTCTAAATGGTCAGAATTAGCTTTGATTACTTAAGATTTGGAAAATGAGTGGCTGTTTGTTGCTACAAGTCCTGCTTGATAAAATACTAAAGCACAGCTGAAGGGGAGCTTTGTAGAAGACAAAAGCTGGAAGCAATTTGTGTAGCTACCAAATTAAAGTTATTCAGCACCAAGGGTAATTTAATTACCATTCTTTAAATGTTTGAATGACTTTGACCTTTGGAGTACTCTGAGGTCGTGCAGGTGTATTTACTTAAGCTAATTCAGAATCAGTAACATGAAATAAGATCCCAAATCAAACAGGCCTCCTCCCAGAATATCTGGTTACCAAGTACCAGCTCTTTCTGTTTGTAAATTAAATTAAATTAATATCTATCTGCCGTGTCATTAGGCCTGTTTTCACAAAACCTTGAAATCTCTCTTAGGCCCTATTTATATCCCAGAGCATGAGACAATGACTATGAAGAGAACAAGAAAGACATAAGCAGCAGATGAAAAAAGCTGACAGCGTATCCCAAGATGCACCTCTCTCCCAGCATAGCTCATGAATGGAAACAGGTGTGTGTGATTGTGCGGTGGGTCTTGAAGATTCGGGCCTATGTGGCATTTCTACTGCCTAGGTGATTTGGGTCAATGGAGCACATCTGGTACTAGTCACAACAGAGTGCACATGTCCACGGCCATCAGACACCCCACTAGGCAAGCAGAAAGAGAGAGAGCGAGAGAGAGAGAGGCAAGGGCAAAGAAACATCTGGGTTCTCTCTTTCCCTCTCGTACACACACACACACACAAATGGGCATGCATTTGGGATTCTGTGCTTTTTAAGGTTGCTTGGATTCCTCCAGGTGCATCTGGACTCGGATGGGGAAAGAAAGGGGGGGTTGAGAGTGAATTTGACTGACAGCCTTGAACCAGAATGTTCCCTGTATCGGGTGAGCAACTCTCCTATTGAGAGTTGCTCTTTTGTCTTTTGTTTCTTCTAAGGGCTCTTCCCCTAATTTGTTTTTGTTCCCTCATTTTCCTGTATTCAGTGGTGTTCTGTTGCTGTAATGTGGCTGTGGTGGGGAAAAAGTGTATTTATTGGGACGAACTAAAGCAGTCGGGGCAGCTTGTGTTTGTTAAACAAAAGAGTGTAGCTATTTTATCACACGTTGGACACCTATGAGTGATGCAGTAAAGGAAAGCAAGAGATATGCCAATGGACATGAATTACACATTTGCCTACACACAAGTATTCGTTTTGGCAAAACTATAAAACTCAAGTGGACTTGATATACTTTGGTAAAGATAGGGCAAAACTATATATGAGGCACTGTATTGAATTCTGATGCTGAGATTGTTCTGCACTGACGACTCTCTCAGACTCTCTTTCTCTCCCTCTCTCTTTCTAACCCACTTACCTCAGTTCACCCGCTGCCTTACCGCATGCTCGAGGAAACAATAATAAACATGATCGGCTCTTTACACAAAAGAAGGTGGGCCATTATCGGACAGGCATGGCAGGGGGCAAGTGTAACTGATTTCAAGTGTATCAGTCCAGGTACAGAAAGTGTGGTTGTGTTAACCTTAAGGTTTGAGGTTCTTTAATGTTTCACAAGTGTAGGGGAGCATTTCCTTGCTTCATTTGTAGCAGCAGCTAAGAAATCAACTGCAGAGTCCATTCTGTTGCCTACACAATCCAAAGAAGGAAGCAAGTCGATGTTTTTCTTACTACAAGCCTCATTCACCCATGCAAGCACGTTTTCTGTGCCTAAGTGCTTTTAACCTAGTTTTCACACGCACATCAGGGGCATGTTTGAGGACACTTCAACATGCAGACTGATGTGATAGTAGACAACATGCCCCACCTTATTTGTAGCCTTTTGATTGGCCAGTATGTCTTCACACTTAGGGTTATGTTGCCACATACTGACGGTGCAAAAAATTGTGCTTTGCGTTTTTATGTGAACAGTGATTTTTGTCAAAACTAACTTGGAAAAATCTCATCTTAAAAATGTAGCCTTAGTGACAGTCATTTGTAATCGAAACAGGTTTACAAGTGTGAGGAGTTAATGATCATTTATGGTGTTGAATTTGATATGATGGACACAGCGAGGCAGTGATGGACAGTGGAAGAGATAACAAAGGAGTGTTTTCAGGTGCCTATCTGCCCTTTTTTTGGTTTTTCATAACTTCCTGCCTTGCTGCTAGTGGTTGAAATCTAACAACAGCAAATGACCAGAGATTTTTAATCTGAATAACTACAACTGAATAAGTCAGAGTAAGAGTCATTACATCTAAGCAGAGGAGAAGACCAAAACCCAGTGCAGTCATTTTTAGTGCTCTAAATGTACTCTTATCTGCGCCAATTTAAATGGTCACTGACAGACATGCGTTAAACCACAATTTAAAACCTTCATCCCCCATTCCAGCCTTAATCCTATTTTTTTTTACAACTGGAACTCTTAAAGAAAATAAATAAATAAATGAGGATATAATTCCGTTAATGGCTTGCTTCTTTTTCTTGTCTATTTTCAGAAATCTAGCTGTTTCTAGGTTAGTGTGATCTAACTGCATGTGTGTGGTTGCTGTGTGTAGGGGGTAGCCTTGTGACCACAGTTGCATTGTTCATCCACAGCTATGGATTCTGGCCCAAAGAGAAAACCCACACACATTCAGTGAGCTATGATCCCACTTGGAGTCAAACCAAATAATTTTTCATACTTGTACAAGTGAGCCTGATTTGTTCTCTAATATGGCCACTTTTTTTTTAATGTCCATCCATATCCAAATAGAGTACAAGTGCACAAACACTACCATAAAGAGCATGGTAACTACCACAATGAATAGCAAAACATGGAGTTGATTACATGTTTCTGCAGTAAGAAAGTCTGCAAAAAATGTTTTCACAGTTTTCAAACGTGCCCCCTTCACGATGCATATTCCAGCTACTTCTTGTTGTCCTCAGTCATCCAAGGGGATTGCATACAGTCACAGATGCTGCTGCTGCTGCTGTGAGCTGTTAATTTCTCAGGAAAGCCATTAGTGTTGTTTGTCTGTTCAGAGCAGTGCTGGGTTACTGGACCCCTTACTCCTAACAGTTGGCTCATATTGGCAGACAGTCAGGGCGCGTAACTATGAACAGGAAAATTACTTGCCCTCAATGGATTCCATTCAAATTACAGAACATGTTTTGCTTTTACTTTTTATGAAGTTTGCAATTATATTTGCCTTTAGAGACTTAATTTACTCATGTTACATTCTGCCATTCACATTCTTTTGCTTACTTTTTCCATCATTTGACCCTCTAAAGTGAGTATCAGATATACAGCAGCCAAGAAGGGCCCTGATTGCTTACTTTAAGGTGTTTCTGATATTCCTGTGTTGTGGTGTGCCTGCATCATCATCGTAATTGGTGGTCCAAGATTATTGAAACTGACTAATCATGCTGGTGTGAGGTCATTGGGAAAAAAGAAAAAAAATACCCTTGTTTATATAAATCTCTCTTCTAGTACAAATGCTAAGCATTTCAAGAACTGTCTTTATAATTTTGGCAAAATTTAGGTTACTCTAGTAACCCTAGTCTGCTAGTCTTAATTTTAAAAGAGAATTAGCTAACTTCGTAACTAATGCTAACTAAATACTCCAATAGCATCATTGGTCAGTTGTCGTGTTGACCCAGGACCAACATTATTCTGCAACATCAACACAAGCATATCAGATAAAGCTATTTTGACAAGGGCGTGATCAATAGCCTTTTACAACAGTCCTGCATTAGAACAGCTGGATTCTACAAAGAGTGATTTAAACTGTTTTACAGCAAAAAATAGGAAAATCCTGTAGCAATGAACTTGGAATTGGAAGTAGAAGCAAATGACAAAACAAGAAAATACATACATACAATTCTTTTTTCCCTTACATCTTCAGGAAAGTGGTGTAATATTGGTGCTGTCCAAATGCAACAGTTTCCTTAGTCTCTAGACACTTGAGACAAGCCTCAGAAGGAGTGGAGAGGTTCTCATTCAGTGTTCCCAATGAAATTCTGTTCTATGCTTTTGGGAAATATTTATACTGTAAAAGCTACTTTGGGCTGTTCTCTTGTTCATTAGGGGTCAGCACAGCAGGTTTCTCTGCATGTTTGAGTTTGCAGATTTTTATACAGATGCCCTTCCTGATACAACTCCCAAGGGATTTGTGACCCCTCCCAGAATCAAATTAGGCCACTTTTGCTTGTTAGGTAGATTTGCAAACCTCTACAATATGGGGCGCCCTGAAAATGCTTTTATTGTATATAACAATATATTATATCTTTTTGTGTGTAGCTTTGCTTGGTTTAAATTTTGATTCTGACACATTCACTTTGTCTAAGAAGATTGTGACTGTGGTATATTATCATTATACCACCTTGATCCTCTTATACTACTCAAAAGTAGATTTTTGCATCATTATAAAGTACTCCTATTACAAATAATGCCCTACCTTTATTTTCAGCTAGCTAAGAGAGTCTCAGAATAATTCAGCCTAATATTTAGTGCCTGGATATTTTGTCACACTTAAGCAAGACTGTAACAAGGTATTTAACTATCTTTAATCAAACCTTTGTGTGGGTTTGTGCATGTGATATGTGTGTCTCTGAAGATGTATGTTTCTTACTTCTTTTGATGTATTACCAGTGTACAGCCAGTGTCAGTGCCAGGATTAACCACTGGCACTGGGCTGGTAGAAAAATGGCTTGCCGTGTTCATTGATGCTTAGCAATTTACTCTATACATCATTTTAAGAATGGAAGAAGCACAAACACACCAGATCGCTAAAGAGGAAACTGAAGTTGTATTCCTGTCTGAGACCACGTTTTAAGTTTTTCTTTACTTGCTGTTTCAGTTCAATTTAGTCATCAAACTACCCGATTAGGTTCAAGAATGAAAATCTACTTGTTTATGGAAAGATTATAGTTTATGTAACAAAGCATCTTAGTTTCCAGTTGTCCACCTTCTCTCCCTGCAGTTGAACTGAAGGAAGGTTACCAGACTCCTCTGGCATGTTTACTGACCTTGTGCAAAATGGTTTTGGCTGAAAGGACCTCACTGTGAACTTTTGAACTCCTCCCATGAAAACAGCAATGCTGCTATAATGCTGTTCAATGTTACCTTTAAGCCCTCAGTAAGTGGGATTTAGAAAATAATGCCCTTATGCAGGCTGTTTACCCAAGATCCCTGCCATACCAGCCACTCTCTTGCCGCCATACCAGCCACTCTCTTGCCGCCTCATCCCCCTCCTGCCTCAAATCACATTTAATAGGGCTAGTTTGATCCCACGCCAGCATAAGCATACACTTGCTTTGACCTTGGTTGAATTTAATGTGGGTTAAAGAAGTTTTCACATTGGCAATGCACACATTAATAGTTTGTCTGGCAGATTTGGTAAATTGAAAGAGATGGAAGTGGAGTCAAAGCGTTCGATTAATTGGGTCTGCATCCCACCCTCATTCCCTCCACTGCTTGCACAGTACTCCTCCTACTCTTACCATCCTATCCAGGTTAACCTTGGGGTATTTTACGACGTTCTGGTTAGGCCAGGACTTGTGTTTTTTGTGTGAGTATGACTGTGTGTGTGTGTGTGTGTGTGTGTGTGTGTGTGTGTGTGTGTGTGTGTGTGTACTTCTACATTTACGTGCCATGCCTGTGTGGGAAAAAAAAGACTGAGGGGGAAAAAACAAATGAAGTGGGAGGTGGATGCGAGGTGAATGAACGTTGGTGGAATGAGGAGGCGTAAAGAAAGTGTGAAGTAACTAAAAGTGCACTAAATCAATAAAAGTTTCCAAAGTTAGAGTGATCTGCACAAAGTTTATATCTGTGAGAAATATGGAAAAGAGCAGAGAGATCATTAAACTACTCATAGTATGTTCTCCTTGGGTAAGAAATGAGTTGATTTTTGCATGTGTTGTTTTAAATTTAGACTTTTTTTTTTTTTTGCCATTTTTCCACCCTGTCATTTCTTTAAGTATTCTTTTGTTCCACATTTTACTGGATTTTGTTGGATTAGCACTACTCATAGCCTATTAAACATTTTCCAGATATGGCAATGCCAGCCTCTATACAGTTATTCTTTGTAAGTGTCTTTGCAGGCACCAGACTGTAATATATGTGATAATTGCATGGGATGTAGCATCATGGTGTGAGCCAAACAAGTCTAGTAATCCACTGTAATTGGTTGGATTTTTGCAATGACTCAACCTCTCTGTCTGCTTGCCTCTGCGCCTTTGATAATCCAATATACTGTTCTTTAATCTTTACCCTCTGTGTTGCGCAAATTAATTAAATATTGACAAGGAATCCTGCAAAACCACAGAAAAACAGAATGTCACAGCTAAACCTGATTACATCCATGACAGAGGTAAGAGAGACAGAGAGAGATGCATTATCTATATCAGGCACTATGAATGATTAAAGACCACGGACAATGGTTGAATCCTGGAAACAGATGAACACAAAGTGTGCAGGCTGAATACTGTATCAGGCTAGGCTACTTTCATACACCATCAGTTTGCGGCTACTTGTCAGACTTTTCCCCCAACATGAAAGAGATAAGAATTGTTTTCTAGGTGTTTTTTTTCTCCAGAGAATCTCAAAAACACAGGGAAATGCAATATGGTGTAGAGAATGATTTGAGGAATCCATACGAGCTGCTGCTGTTTCTTTGCCTATGGTAACCTTATTCTGACCATCATCCTTCCCTACACAAGGGTAACTGACCAGTCTGATAGATAACCGTACACTACGCGCTGGAAAAGAGCCAAAAGTATTCTGGGTTTGTGTGAGCTCAAGCATTCACATGCTCGTGTCTGCCTTGGATTGTGCTTATGCCCTTCCATTTGTGACCGTCAACAGACACAGTGATGATGGAGTTGATTTTATTAGGGATGAGATTAGGTTCATGTTGCAGTATGCTTGCTGTGGTCTTATTATTCTGATCTGTTTGCTGGAGTTTTCTCCTGCTTAGAGACAGCTGGATCTGTAACATGATCCAGACCATCAACTCGCCTCTTACTTTTTTGCAGCCAAGTCAAACCCCAGGCCAAGTACTATAATAGATTTATATTTACTAAACACATGCACAGAAAAATACATTTTCCCCCTTACCTACAGTAAGTGTATGCAGCAACATAGACTAAAGTTTAACTATCCAAACCACACAGGATAGGCTGCACGTTGGGGAGCCAAAGAAACAATGTTTTCTTTTTTCATTTTGTTTTTTGCAAAACGCTAAAGAAAGAAAGGAAGGCATAACTGAAAATGAGTGTTGAGTGTTAGGAAAAGCCCTCTGGCTGGAAAAGGTAGGAGAGCTGTGAGTGGTGAGGAAAGAGGAGGCAGATTCTCACTACCATCATGTGGCTGAAGCAAATCCCCTCTCTGCTCTCCTCTTCTGTCCTCCTCTGTGCGAGGAGCGCTTTTGGCCTGGGGCACATGTTCAGATACGGGGGATAGTGATTGGTTTGCTGCCAACAGTGGCAAAGGTCAAGCTGCTCTGTGCTCTTTGTTGTTGTTTCCTCAGAGTCACTGTTGTATTGTGTTCTGCAGTGCAATCTCATGTTTCATTATTACAGTTGGAGGTTGGAGCAGTGATGTAAGTTGCATTGGTAGAGTGCTGTTTATTCTCATTATTGAGCTTATGTGTAGTTCCTTTGTCCAATTTCTTGATTCTAAATTGTTTACCGTCTCATTCGTAGTCTGAAGTTATTTGAATTGTATTTTAATACTTATATTCAGAAATAACCAATTTCACAAAGCCTTACAGGCAGGTGTATTCAGATAAAGGCATTATCAGTTTTCTGCCAAGAAGAGCAAACCATGGCTTTGCTGATTAAAAATTAGGGGAACTAATTAGTCTTCAGGATAGTCCCAAGTGAAACAAAGAACAGTAAAAAGATATTATTAGGCATATCATCAATTATTAACTTTATGGAAAGAGAAGACAAAGGGAAAAAATGCTTTCGTCAGAGAAAGAAGAAACGTTCATCTCAATGGATCACAAGCACAAAAGCGTTCAGTAACTTGACCTAATTCAGTCCTTGGTGTCATTCAACTAAAATATTCAAGTTGTTATGCCAGATAAGTTAGTTTGCTTTGCATTTAATTGTGTGAATTAATTAATTAGTTGCAGGAGTGATAATATCTGATCTAATTTTCTAAAGCAAAGTTAGCTTTTCGGTGTGTTTGAGCCTCTGTCCACTCTCTATATAACTACAGTTACGTGTCATAGCCTGACTAGCAGTAGAGAAACAAGAACGACGATCAAATAACGTAATCTTACGCATAAATGGGCCACAAAACTAATTTTCTCATTGCCGCATATGAGACCACCATATGCCCTATTCCAATTTCTATGCTCTTCACAGCTGGTGTTTGGAAACTTTAAGCAAAAGAAGTAATGCATCTTATATATTGTACAGGGTGCAATCTCATAAAATATGATATGTTAAGTATTATGTTAAAAGAAGAAGGAAGGAGGGTGTTAACTGTTTCAGAGGTTCAGAGAGGTTAATGCACGTGAGTGTTCCCAAGGCAAACAACGTTAAGTGATGTGTATCATTTAATAAAGAACTTGTTGATTATAGCAACAGTGTATAATTCAAGTTCATGTAATTGCTTACTGGTGTTTTTGTACTGACCCAGTCAATACTGACCCTTTGAGAGAGCTTTTCACATTTATGTATTCCCCATCTCATTTTTTCACATCCCACCAGGTTACATCTGAGTTGTGAACTTTAATCTTATCACAGTTTGGTTTGACGCTCCATGGACTTTCTGCCTTTTCCGTCAACAGAACTATTGCCATGTAAAATAAATGTAGTGTTGGCTCGACAGTGTTAAGTTGGTTGTCTCTCCCGAACTTTATGTGAATTGTTTTGCTCTGTGGCACTGTTTGTGTTTAGCAGTCTGCAGTGTGTATGCCTTCAGACATGTTATTTTAACCCCTGAGGTGTGGCTTTCATCCCTTGCCCTCTTTCTTCTGAGAGGTGAACCAAGCGCTCTTAAGACTGATGTGTGTCAACAGTATAGGCAGAGAGAGCACAGCCTGCAGGACCCCATTTTCTATCATGATTTCCACAACACAGCTGTTTGTATGTGTGTTTGTGGGCGCCACACATGTGTCGTATTCATTGGGTGTGAAATGTTGCCTAAAATAAGGGTGAATACGATTGCTGGTGAATTCTCTAAAATTCAAATCAAAGTAATTATTATTGTATTTGACTCGACAGTCAAATGAGCATTAAATAAAATTTTGTCATTGAATGAAATGCTCTTAAAGCTGTCCAGAAGCACACTTCTTTGAAGAAAAATTTCATAGCTCTTTGGTTCATATTCATCCAGATATTTTGTCTGCTCAGCTGAAATTACATTTTCCTAAAATTCCTAATTTTTCTGTGCCACCCAGTTATATTTTCCACTATAACTAAATCTCTCCCCGCCTTCCATCTCATTCTGTTATTCCCTTCCCATCCTCCCTGTTTTCCATACTGGCCTTTTTGGGTTTCTTAGCCCAGCCGTTTTTCTTCATAGAGCCTGGAAAGGCGCTTGAGCAGTGAATAATTCTGAACATGATAAATCCCACCTTAAATCCAGCCATGAGACTCCAACAGGGTTCCACATGTAATTCTAAGCCCTATTATAGGCCACTAATGCCGGTAGAGGATGGCGAATCACGGCACAGCCTGCAGCCATGTAAGAATTAGAAATAAATATGCATCGGTACCAGATAAATATAGCAAGCGGCAAATCTGCCACGAGACTGCGTGTATGTGTGTGTGTGTGCATGAGAGAGACACCACAATTTGCAGGCGATGAGAAGAATTCGCAACAGCTCCCTGGGTAATTGATGGATTAAATTCAGTGGTTAAAGAGTTAGACTTAATGTGCACCATAATTTAGCAAAGGGAAAGCTCTTTTTTTTATCCAAACTTAAAGAAATGTAACAGTCATCTCTGAACACCTCATTTCAGGGTTTGTAGTAGGTGTCTCAAGGCAGTTAAGGTCCCTATCAATGACAGCTATCCATCTGTTTATCGACTCTGGAATTACTAAATGACTAGTGTAAGCTAGCCAGGCTAGAGCTCTATAGTGCTCGGTAGGATTTTATTTTTTCACATGCCACCCTTTGAAGTCATAAATATAAGTCTAATATTATTTTACTGAGCCCCAACCAGACAAAGTCTTTATGCCTATTTCCTAGAGCTGTACTAACCAGTTAGAGCTGTAGTCCAGGAGCTGATCTCCTCCCATTCTAAGGCAAATCGCACCGTTACCAAGTGTACTCCCCCTTTTTTAAGTCTTCTTATAAAGCAGCTAGCCATCCAATTAGAATGCAGGATTAAGTAACCCAATTCATGATGCTTTCCATTGTCTGCCTGGGGACAGACACAATATTGAGTTAAAAAATTTGTACCTCATATTTTGGAGTTGTAAATTGTTCGAAAAAATCTAAAAAGGGCTTTACAAGACATCGGCTTACCCAGCAGAGCTAAGACAAATTGTCAGTATACCATAAACTCATGTATATGCAGCACAACAAATAATGTAATCACTAGCATTCATTGTTATACTAAAAAAATTGCATCCTGTTTATATTTGTATTCCTAGTTTTGACATATCAATTCATAGCTGTTTATATTAGACCATTTGGTAGGTGATTCAAGCTAGAGATGCAATGTGATGTGCCAGTGTGTCATCAGCAGTCACAGACTGTAGCGCACAAAGTTTGATGGCATTGTCATGTTTAAATGTTGGGATGCCTTTATTGACTGGAGTGGAATAAAAGTGTTTTATCCCAAGCCACAGTAAAATATTAGAGAAAAATATTCATGTTTTAAACCACTTATTTAATTCAGGGTCATCTGGGGGAGTGGGGGACCTGGAGCATATCCCAGCTGTCATAGGGTGAAAAGTGGGGTAGACCCTGGACAGGTCACAAGTCTGTCAAGGGGCTAACACAGAGAGACAGACAACCATCCACATTCACATACAAACAGCGAAGGCCAAACATGCACAGAGAGAACATTTTTGTTATGTTTTGAGCTAATATCTCAAATTAAAATATGATGATGATCTCTTTATTTTAAAAAAAGAGCATTTTCGGATTTAATACAAAAAAAATGTTTAAAGATCAAAAAGTGAAACCAGATATTACTGATAGCGATCACTTTCACATCAGGAATCACTGCACCTCCCTTTAGTCTTATCACTTGTTGCAGTTAACCTGTGGATGCTTATTACTTCCCCTCTGAATACCAAGGCCACCATAGCAGTTACTTTTTAATTAAGTATTTTGCTATATTAGAGACTTCTGTCTAAACTTCAAACATCTTATTAGAATTTTTCCCTACTGTGCTGTGAGACAAAGAATGAATGCCGCAGTGATTTTTTTTTCACCATTTATGTGGAGGCATATACTAGTTTTTGTTCTCCTACGCTGGAGTGTTGCTCTATGACATGGTATTTGAAAAACCCCAGTTTTGTTGACTTATTAATTGCTTGTGTCTTCTAACTGTGCACTGTGGAGATGACACGGCATGCTGTGATATTCTCTTTAGATAGTTATAGTAGTTGCAGTGGGGGGTTGGATGTGGGTGGAGGGGTTCTTCTTCCTTCCTTCTCTCTCTCTCGCTGTCTTCCATCGCACTTCTCCCTCAGCTCATCAGTTCATCAGGCTTCTCCATGGAACACTTAGCCCTGAGCAAAAGCCGTGGGTGGGGGTCTGTAACTTTTGATGAATGAATACATCTCTGACTCACTCCTCTTTTATCTGACTGTTTAATCTTGACTCTCTCTCTCTCCTTCTCCATTTCTTTCTCCATCTCTCATTTGCTCCGTCTCTGAACCTCTTCTTCTTCTCCTTTCTGGCCTCTGCTCCTCACTCAAGACAGTGGTTGCTGATTTAATTGGATTGTGCTGAACTCTAGCTCTCTGTTGCATCTCTTATGATCATCGAGGAGACTCTTTGACTTGGGCTTCCTCTGAAGTTCAGCCTTGTAACACTGTATGAACTTTGCTTTCTGTGAGTGCAATGTCTCAGGTTTTTCCAGGTACACTGTGTAGATGAGCTTATCAATTAGCTTTAAACATATTTTTTTAATAGATCAGAAAGTAGGTTAGAGTGTAGGCAGTCCTGAACATAAAACCAGGGCAACTGATATTAAAGTGTTTACAACAGGTTGAGAGGCTGCAAGGCCAACTGAGAGTTAGTCATCCAGAGACAAACAGGCTATGTCATGAAGCCTTTTCCCACACAGGGCTCACATCCTTGGGCTTGCCCTGTTGCCTCTCTCCTCTCTTCTCCCCTCCCCTCTGCTCTCCTTTCCCCAAAATCCCTGAGCTCGATTGAGGGAGATGATTAAGACATCAAAAGCAGTGCCTCACTGTAGATCAAAACTCAGGGCTGACGGGCGGGAGCCTGATCCCACATAGACTTCCGGTGCATCCCCACAGCCGGAGATTTGCCATTCCCAGCAGCTCTCCTGCTTCACTCCATTAGTATCTTCATGCCAATCGGAGGCTCCCTGGGGTTTAACATGTAGCCAAGGATGAGTCAGGGCTGTGCAATCAACCCCGTCCATGAACAGGCAGGTGCTTGAATGGGGAGACACAGCGGTGTGTGTGTTTGGGCATCTGTATAACTGTGTTTGTGTGTCCATATGTTTATCATAGCTCAAGGCCCTTATTCACCCCCACTGTTTTATCATCCCCAACACTGAACAGCAGCAGCCCATCACACTGCCTCTATCCCTTTTCTTTCACTCTCGCTCTCTCCCTCGAGGTGCTTTACTTCATGTGATTCCACGCTCCAGCTTTAGCTCAACTTTGCCACTTGGCAGTCTTGGTAGATTTTTTTTTTCTTTCCCCCCCTTCTTGTTTCTCGTTTTTCTCCTGCTGTTAATGTGGTGATAAAGACAACAGAAAATACATACAGGATCATGAGAAGAGACTTTTCACTGCTGGTAAAATGAAGTGCTCATGTTCCATCTCAGCAACGTCAGTGGAAAAGGGTGAAACCATTCAGAAATGGTGAGGACAAATTGCGGAGGAAAAAAAAATTAATAAACATCATTTCCATCCAGGCATAGAAATAATAGGAGGAAATAATTGGAGTCTTTCTATCCAATGGGGGTTTAATAATAATAGTCTAAGTACAAATAAGGAGGTTTATGAAATGAGTTGGTATTTGTTTTTAGCAACGCAGAGATAAAACTGGGGTGAGAACAGAGTGTGCAAATAGTGTTATTATTCCCTTGTAACCTGGCTATTCTAGTAAATTCTTTTCCATGTTCACTGTAATTTGGTGCTGATGTCATGGTAAGTATGCTTCTTGTACAGCCATTAATGCTGGTGGAAAAACACCCGATCCTATGAATAGTCTTTATATCCTTGAGAAATAGAAAAATGTGCATCAACAATCACGCAGTGGCAATCACGGTACCGACTCAAGCAGGCAAATTTACAAGCGACAACATCTGATCGCCGTTGATTAGCCTCCACTTACCAGCTCATTGAAGCTTGTGCCACTCTTCACATTGGCAGCGGAGTTACAGTCATCTGAGCAGACATTTGGTCATACAGTTTTAGCCAGTCAACCAGTGAGTCGGGCCCTGGGGCTAAGCTCATTAAGGCAGGAGAGTCCCCTACTATCCTCCCCTCCCGCTCTGCACCTAAGGGCCAGCCCCCTCCCTGTCAAATCCCTGCCTTTAATTGAGTTCTCACTTCTCTTTATTTTACTGTCAGCATTATTCCTCTCTCATTGTTATCCCCCTCTCCATCCCCTTTCTTGAGCCCATCTCCTCCCTTTCCTTTACTGCTACCGCCACCAACACTCTTTTTTTGGGGGGTATTTCAGAGAGTAAGCACTTTCTCCATATTAAGATGTGAAATTCATTTTGACACTGGGCTGAAAATAGAGTGGAACCGGCAGTATGGCCCTATCTGTTTCTCTCTCACTCAGTCTCTCTTTCTCTCTTCTCCACTCCATACTATGTTTCTTTTTTCTTCTTCCCCCATCTTCAATCCATGAATCCGCACTCCCACCTCACTTTCTTAAATCACCTAGAGAGTATCCTGCATGGTAAGGACCTGTTTGCCCCAATTATATTTTCATAAGGATGGCATTGAAGAAAGGAAATAATTCCTTACACCTCTTTCTCAGGATTTGTGCCTGCTAAGAAGATAGATTATGGAAGAATAATAGCAAAAGAGTGTAAAAGGTGTAAAGTAGAAGATGGAATCCGTAATGTCAGCAGTGTACAACCTATTTATGCACTTTCAAAGTCAGTTGTTTCAGTGAGTCAGCTGGTAATGTTGCAAAACTATGTACTAGCAGATACAGGAGACACAGTAAATATGTGGATTGCATTAAAACGATTGTATGATTACCATATACCTGACCCAGCAAAGTATCCACTTAAAGTGTAATAGAGCTAGCAGAGACATGGAGATGATTAGACTCCCTGTTACAACTGGCCACTAGCCCAGAGCTAATTCACATAGTTGAATAACTGTGTGACTGCACGGCTGGATCGCCTAGACTGCCACTCTCTCCTCGAGATGATATGATGCAACCGGATAAAGAGCAGAATGTGGCTGTATAAATACGCATAAATGCACTTGAGCCAAGCAGTGGCGTTTCTTACATGATTTTTCATCATGGCTAAATGTTTGCTTTCCCCGCAGGGATAGTAGCGCAGGGGATCATGACTATAACCGCGTTACCGAGGTGGATTTAAGCCTTAAGGCACGTTGTAGCCCCAAAATCACCTCTCACTCTCGCCGATATACAGTGAATGGACAAGCTTACATATATAGGCATCCACTGTGTGGTGCACACAAGTTCAAGAATAAACATATGTTTGAAAACACTTAAAGGATCTAGAGTCCCTATTCTACATATTTTATTACATTTACATTCACAAAGTCTTGAGCCACTTCTCATTTTGGTCTTGAGCAGTAGTTCTCCATGCTTACTGAAGGTCTTAATGAAATTTTTCTTTGGACATATTGGCTTGAGTCCAGTCCTTGAACCAGCATATTTTTAAGGAATCTGTTTTTGTTAGTTTATTTATTTGTCTGTTTCCCAAAAGGTTGATTCTGTTCATCTGGATGTAGCGTTTTCAGTCGGAGAAATATTTCGTCACTCATTCAAGTGACTCAAGACTGAAGAAGTCACTTGGATGAGTGACAAAACGTGACGAAACGTTCCTCCCACTGAAAATACTACGTCCAGATGAACAGAATCAACCTTTACGGATTTACTTACCAGAATGACTGAGCATGCATCAAGTTATTTGTCTGTTTATTTGTTAAGCCACTTATCTATGATTATGTTGAGCCACTGATCTATGAATGATTTGAGCATAAAAAGGGAACTAACTCTAGGGATGAACCAATTGTGTGTCTACACATAACAGACAACGTCACAAATAGCAATCATGATTTTATCCTTAGGCATTTTGTAATTAACAGCCTGTCACAAAAACACATGATTTGTTCCTATTTGTTAAACTGAATCCTTCTCACACACACATTGTCATACATAGAAAGCCTCCTGACTTGTAGCGCCACAAGCCAATTCCTCCAATTTAATTTGTAATCTAATAAATCTAAAAAAGCAATCAGCGACAGCCAATGGCTATTCAACTTAAACCCTTTGCCCTGCCTGACTAGACAGAGATAATTGTCCCTTAATGTGGTCAAGAGGGCAGAGGGGAGAGAGACTGAGAAGAGCAGAGGGCTAGCGCCCATCTTCTTACTTAAAATAGCCCCTAAATGTGCAAGGCTCCAATTATAAGGCCTTCCAAGTTGCAGGGAGGTGGCCAAGGGCTGTTTATATTTGCCAGTGATATTTGGAATGAGGGAACGGAGAGAGTTAGGAAAGGGAGAGGAAACCATGGAGGGAGGGGAAGAGAAAATAAATTACCAAGATGGTCCAGGAAGTGTGAGGCAGGTAATTGCAGTTGACAGTCCAGTCTGCCACATAGTTAATTTGAGCTTGAGCCCAGGTCCCTTCCACTATAGCACACCATACTTATACATAGCACAATCTGTCTGCATAGGTACATGCCCAGACACCATCTCTGTCTCGCTCTCTCTCTTTCTGTCTCTGGCAGTAGAATTATGTCGTCAGCAAGATATGAGTAGCCATGTCTCTTCCAGTCGGTGCACACTCCATGTCCTTATTTTCCCTATAGTTTAATTTTCCACTGAGAAATATTGAATTTTGAGAAGGGTGATAGTGTACCTGTCAGTGATATGGCGTCATCTCTAACTCCCTCTGACAGGTGGACCATTATATCTGCAAGGGAAAATAATCCCTCTCTACTTTAAGAACAGCAAATTTCAACCCTTTGGTTGGGGAAGAGCAGCAAAAGAAGTCCTCTTACCTAAATCTGCTCTGATCGGTTAATGAAAGACATTATTTAGAAAGCTGATTGCTTTTTCAAAGTGAACAATCAGTATGTGTGTTTACCTTCAGTTATTTGAGACTCTATTGTGGTGAACCTGACTGTGGGTATACTCGGATAGAAATGCACGTAGTGAAAATGTGCAAGTTTTCTTTAAGTGCATGGTGATTTTAATCTACTTAAATGAGTTGTAAAATATATCATAACATAACAAATGTGCCATTTTTGTATGGTCTAATCTAATTCTGACTAAAGTTCAAACTCTGTAATCGCAAATTCTTCCAGGTACAAACCTGCCTAATCTAATCTAGGTTAATAAAACTGAACCTATAATCTAAAAACTCAGATTTATAGTTCACTCACATTACTGTAAAAATAGGATGACAACCCTGTTGTGACTAGGAAAGAATCAGTGGTTGTCCAGTGATTGAATTTAAGTGACTTCAGTGACTGACTGAAAGTAGTGAAACACTCCAATTCTGGGCTAGCACTTTCACGAGACAGTTGCACTGGTCACCTGGTGGGAGGCAACCTATCTCCAAACAGTTACAGTCTAACTCAGACAGATTTGCAAATAATTGCGGTCATATTTGTAAACAGACAGATTGCTATCACTCTGAGTTAGTCTGTGCCAGTTAGCGAACCTTGCAACAGTGAGCAAGTTTGCCAAGGGCCTTTGTCATTTTGCGGTCACCCTCCTGCAACAACTATGTCACTTTTTCTGTAGGAATTTTTGAATTTCTTTTTCAAATCAGTGAGGTTCTGTCTGGACTCCCAATGCAAACAGTGAAAGTGTGTATAGAAAACAACAGATTTGAATCAGACAGCAACAGATTTGCAGCTTTCACCAGTTTATTACGAATAATTGCTGTATTATCAAAATAGATTGCATGCAGTTGCCAGCCTGATCCCATTTGGTTGCAAGCTGATAGCAGACTGACTCTATGACTGCATGTATGTATGTATGTACCAAAGTTGCTTTGAAGACAACAACTTCAAGTGGTCGCAGAGCACCTGGTCTCCTGTCCAGAAGAATTTCAAAGCTAATAATCAGCTAATCAGCTAATAACTCAATATACACCATCAATGTGTCACACACAAATGTTAAAAACTACATTTTATGTTTAGTGAGACAAAAATGTAGTTATGTTTTTATGAACCAAGCTAATAATCATATTGATGACATCTGCTCAAACATGGTCCAGTTGGAGATTGAGCTCAAACCAATCCTAATTTCACTGTGCTGTCCTCACTGTTAAGGTTGGGTATGCCCAATGGCCCCACAGTCTACTGTACCATGGACGACATCAACCCCTCTGGTCCCACATCCCTGCAACCACTTGACATTTCTATCGACATTTCCCACGGTGCTCTCACATTAAAGGGCGTGACATTTCATTTGCACACGATGTTGATTAAAATACACCCTTATGGTCTCAAGAAAAAAAGGGGGGTGCGGGCCCTTTTTGTACCCTCTTCTTTGGGAAATTGCGAAAAAATTATGGAATAAATAGAAGATCAGCTGTCTAAAGGAATAATGAAAAGGTTGTGCTGATGTTCTCTACAGATTTCAAGATGTGAAATCGTAACACTTTTAATGCGTTACTTAACATGTTGTGTTTAGAGAAGAGATAGTCAACAACGAAAGAATTCAGGTTTTTGAAGTTCATTGAGACGCATTTCATTTCAGTGGTTTGTTTCAGGCCTGTGAGGTTTTGACAGCATTCCTCTTTGCAATGCCTCTTAATGCAAATAAAACCTGATTTGAATCAAGCTGAATTCAGCCAGAGTCCATCAGTGGCAGGTCATATTTACGTCTGTGTCAGGCCACCTGCATTGTGCTGTTGTCTCCTGATGTGTTAGCCCCAGCTGGACTTGTATGATCTGACTCCAGGCCAGGTCTCACCTGCCAGCTCCTATCGGGTCCTCCACTTGTGTACTGGCCTGGGGCCTGTCACTGATGGGCAGCCTGCCGTCCACTCTAAACGGCTGGTTTCCAAAGACATTCACTGATGTCTGCTCTCCTCTGCCTGAAACGGCTTCTGACAAGACACTGAGATGTTTATTTCCTTATTCTGCTCATGTTTCATCTTTGTCTGTTCTATGCTTGACTTAAACTTTAAGTTGTTAATTGTTTGATATTTAGAAGATGTGCGTGGAAATGTATGAATATCAGAATTAACTTCAGGATTTTGCAGTTGTGTCGTATCTGACAACGTTTCGTTGTGGGATTAGTCTGTGTAACCTGTGTTTCATTTTCTCTTTCCAACTGTTAAAGGATCATTACATGTATAACTCAATTATATTAAATTAGCTTAAAGGGAAATATATAGCTATGAAATAGGCATTTATGGTATACCTTTATCCCCAAGAAGCCAATAGCAATCCAGAAAATGTAACATACTAATCTAATTAAAAGCAGTTGATATGATACCCAGTGACCGCTCAGTTGTTAAACTAGGAGAGGTGGGGGGGGGTTAATCATAGCCTGTGAGCAGTTTCGTATAATAGAACCATAATATGATAATTAGTTCACTTTTAGCCAAACTTATCTGTGTCAATAAAATATATGGCCAATCAGGCAGCATCTCTTGGCCTGATCCACTAGCACTAGACAAAACATCCTCTATTCACAAATCATGTAGCCCTGCGTTAATGGCAGTAACATGTAAAGGCATGGCAATAATGAGAGTCTAGTATTGCTACAAGGTGTTAGGACCCTATTATGCCTTACAGATAAGCTAATTTGGCAACTATTATGAGCAGGTTGCCCTTCCACCTTGATAGTATTTCTGTAATTACTGTAGTGACAGCATCATCCCACATGGTTACCCTATTATAGGGCAGGAGATTGTGTTTAAGTGATTCGGTTTATTAGTGTACCTTATGTCATAAGCAAATTCAGGGGAAAAAAAAACAACTTCTTGTGATCTTCACCTGCATAAAAAAAGGTTTAAGTAGAGAATTTGATTGCAGAACCTTTTATTCTGCCCCTCTAATGAACTGTCCCATTTTGTAGCAAACTGCTCCATCATTTTCAGAAAGGTATTTATTCTGGCAGTAGTTCACACCAGCAGCAGACTATAGTTACAGAGCAGCTATCATAGTCTGCCATCAAGCTATGGAGATGACAGTTATATCATCAACTCTATCAGCTCTCCTCAGTGAAACAGTTTGCAGTGTCTACAGGGGCACACACAAACAAACAGTTTTCCTAATATTCCTTTTGCAAGCAGACAGACTGTGAGGGTCCCTTCTAGCTATCCTAGCTCAAGGGGAGGGCAGCATGCCTGCAGAGAAATGTATATATAGAGAAGGAGAGAAAATGAATATAGGAAAGGAGGAGGAGAGAGAGACTTATCAAGTAAAAGAGAGGGACAAAAAGACAAAAGGGGGAGAGAGACGAGAAGTGACCCTAAATTGGGAATCTATTACTGAGGCATAGGTGCAGCAGCCCCTCTCTGTCTCCCGTAAACACACAGAAATGTGTTCAACTGCAAGGGCTTTATAAGTTTCCCCTTCTCCAGAGTAATGTGCTTTGAATGGCTGGTAAAATGGGACTGGGAGAATTTCATTCCCGCTGCCTCCCCAGGCGACTCACCTTTGGCCCAGCAATGATATGAGCCCTTTTCTATTTTTTCCACTTTTACTCTCCCTCGTTCCCTCTTTCCATCTACCCGACTGATGGAGAGGAGGAGAAATAAATGGAGAGCAGCAGAACAGCAGGGGCTGGAGGTATGGGAGTATAGACAGAGGCACAAGTGGAGGAAGATTGGGATACAGGGCTTATTTATTTAGTGGAATGAGGCAGGTGCCTTATCCACAGCTCAGATTAGCTCATCTGTTTATGCTAAATGCCACACCATGGGAAGCACGGTCATGTCACAGGAAGTACAGAAACCCATTTTTCTCACTGTATGCTGCTCCCACCAATTGCTGGATCTGTTTTGTTCACCTGTCAGACCTTTACTGGGATTGGTGTATCAGATATACTCAGATTATTGGCTTCTGATATCACTTAGCTATGTAAAACAGGTAGTTTAGCTTGCTGATGTCTGCTTCTTATTTTACTTTATTTAAGTATATGTTATAATATTTTTTTTTCTTCCCTGTGACTAAGATAATGATTACCCCTCCTCCGGCTGTTAATATGTGGGTTATTGTACATTTATAAGTTGACTGAATGAAAATGTGATCCAGTCCTGTTTGGCCCCCGTACAGACAGTCATGAAGCGCTGGATGGGTCTTTTAGTGTCCACTTAGACATGACCAATTGAGTTTAAAGGGTGATAACACTATAGACAGGTGATATATCAAGGGAAAAACTTAAATCCTTTACTCATACAGTAAAGCTATCCAGTGGCTCAGGGGCATTATTGTGAGGCATTTTTCTGGCATAGTGTGCCTTTAAAGGGGAGGGTGACTGCACATCATTATAAAGGTTTTCTGAGTGATCACCTTACCCTATCATGGGAGAGATCGGTTTCAGGAGAAAACATCTTTGGAAGACTATACTTTCCAGAGACTTTGACACAATAATATCTGTACCTTTAGTATAAGTTTTTAAAATAAATATTTGGGCAATCCTTCTGACCTTCTGACCATCTTGATTGTTTTAAAAGCCACTGTGGTTGTGTGTAAAGGTAACAATGACTGTGTAACTGTCCGATCATTAATAAATGTTTATATGACTTTAGAGGAGTCAATATAACATTTTATTTACAGTATTTTGTACAGTATATTTATCAGTACATTTATATTATGTTTTAATACTTTGTGTGATTTTTTTTTATTGTCATTATAGTCATCTTTAAATGACATTTTTAATTCTCCTACACATAAAATCATAAAAATTACTGCAGCTATAATGATATTTGTCACAGTTTCGAAGAACCAGTCTTATTTACAGTTTACGTTGAGTCCCAAAGTAAAACCTAAATATTGGTAGAAGCTAAATTCAGCAGAATAGAAAGAACAGTGTAGTGTGCTTTTGGAGGATCAAAAGTCCATCCATCCATCCATCCATTCGCTTCCGCTTATCCTTTTCAGGGTCGCGGGGGGCGCTGGAGCCTATCCCAGCTGTCATAAGGCGAAAGGCGGGGTACACCCTGGACAGGTCGCCAGTCTGTCGCAGGGCTAACACACAGGGACAGACAACCATTCACACTCACATTCACTCGCACATTCACACCTAGTGACAATTTGGATTAATCAATTAACCTATCCCCACAAGCTGCATGTCTTTGGACAGTGGGAGGAAGCCGGAGTACCCGGAGAGAACCCACGCAAACACGGGGAGAACATGCAAACTCCACACAGAAAGACCCCGGCCTGATGGTGTAATTGAACTCAGGACCTTCTTGCTGTGCGGCAACAGTGCTAACCACCGTGCCACCGTGCTGCCTATTGTTTTCATTTTCAACTACTGTTTAGCCAGTACAGTGGTTAGCACTGTCACCTCTCAGCAAGAAGCTTCTGGGTTCAAATTCTCCGCCCTGGGTCCTGTGGAGTCTATATGTTCTCTCTGTGCTTGCATAACTTCCTCCCATAGTCCGTGTTTGTTGGGTCAAGGGTTAATTCTAAATTTTCCTTAAGTCTGAATGCAAGATTGAATGGTTGTCTGTCTCTCCCTGTGATAGACAACCATTCAGTATACTTTGGAACACAGGAACACCTATGCACGGCTCCTCTTTGTAGACTACAGCTCGGCTTTTAATACCATCCGGCCATACAAACTCCGTCCCAAACTCCACCAACTGGGACTTAACTCCTCTCTGTGCAACTGGATTGTGGACTTCCTCACTAACCGTAGACAGAGTGTCAGAGTGGGTAAGAACACCTCTTCCACCCTTGTGGTCAACACCGGTGCCCCTCAGGGGTGTGTTCTGAGCCCTCTGCTATACACTCTCTTCACCCATGACTGTATTTCCTCCTGCGCGTCCAATCTCATTGTTAAGTTTGCAGATGACACTACAGTGCTCGGACTTATATCCAACAATGATGAGACAAACTATAGGACAGAGGTGCAACAACTAGAGTCATGGTGCCACGACAATAACTTGGTCTTAAACACCAAAAAGACCAAGGAGATCATTGTAGATTTCCGGAAGAGGGGTCATAACAACCATCTGCCTCTCTTCATTGGCAGTGAGGTGGTGGAGAGGGTGAGCAGTTTTAAATTCTTGGGGGTAACTGTGACCGAGGACCTGTCCTGGGGCAACCATATCACCTCAGTTGTACGGAAGGCCCAACAGCGCCTCTACTACCTGAGGAGACTGCGGAGCGCACACATTCCCAGATCTCTGATGTTGAACTTCTACAACTGTGCCATCAGCAGCGTTCTGACGTATGGATTTCTAGTGTGGTTCCCCAGCTGCACCAAGTCCGATCAGCAAGCACTCCAGCGGGTGGTGAAAGAAGCTGGCAGAATTATTGGAACAAGTCTGCCAGAGATCAGTAATATCTTCCCCACTCGCTGTCTGAGGAGGGTGCACAGTATCCTGCGGGACCAACATCACCCTGCGCGCCACCTTTTCCATCTGCTGCCCTCAGGGAGAAGGTACAGGTCTATACAGGCCAGAACATCCAGACTGGCCAACAGCCTGTATCCACAGGCTGTGAGGCTCCTGAACTCTCTGCCCCCCTCTCACGGACAATAACCATATCCAACTTCTTAATAGCAATGAACTGGTCTGCATTG